>NC_139031.1:12692098-13206905 GCF_964662115.1 Mustela nivalis
TGATACCAAAACAACTTGCAAAGAGCTTGCTAGCTGTGTTATTTTCCTAGGAGTTTCATGGTTTCAGGTTTTACATTCAAGGAGAAAATGAAGATGAGAGTCGCTCTAGTTTATGTTCATCAGATCAAATGTTAGAGTATTGTATTTACTCTTGGGGCATTTTATTAAGCTATAAAAAGAATGTTAGAAAACTGATTCTTGGATAATAACTTAAAAGAAGTAGAAAGAACAAATTTTAGTAGACGATTGCCCAGCTTTCAGATTATATGATTCTGTATGTGGATACTTCTTTTTTCAAGGAAAGAAACTCCTAAGAAAAGCCTTTCGAGGGCACCTGGGTGGCTCAGTGGGTTAAGCCGCTGCCTTCGGCTCAGGTCATGATCTCAGGGTCCTGGGATCGAGTTCCGCGTTGGGCTCTTTGCTCAGCAGGGAGCCTGCTTCTCTCTCTCTCTCTCTCTCTCTCTGCCTGCCTCTCTGTCTACTTGTGATTTCTCTCTGTCAAATAAATAAATAAATAAAAATCTTTTAAAAAATAAAAAAAAGAAAAGCCTTTCAAAAGGATATGATATTCATTTGGTTTATAGAATGCTTTTTCTTTCCTGCTGCTTTTATAAACCTGTAAGTTTCTCTTTAACATCTTTTAACATCTTAGAAAAGTTAAGAAGGGCCTCCAGTTTAATTCCCCTAAATAATAGATACACTTCTGTGTCATCTGTAGTAAAGTTAATTCTTCTTGTTCTCTTCCCTACCCTCAGCCAGTTATTTTTCCTTTGTCAGCTTTCATTATAACTGATTGGTGCTTAGAAAATGATGTTTTAGGGGCGCCTGGGTGGCTTAGTGGGTTAAAGCCTCTGCCTTTGGCTCAGGTTAAGATCTCAGGGTCCTGTGATCGAGCCCCATATCGGGCTCTCTGCTCAGCAGGGAGCCTGCTTCTCCCTCTCTCTATGCCTGCCTCTCTGCCTACTTGTGATCTCTGTCAAATAAATAAATATAATCTTTTAAAAAGAAAATGATGTTTTAGTGTCAGCCTTTATAGAATTATATAGGGTAGTAATTACGCTGGAACATTATATTATGTACAGATATGGGGTATGATACTCATTCCATTTTCCCATCTAGGGAATTTAAGTACCTTTTCTATCGAACCATCCATTATATAGATCTGGATTTCTGCTTTTTCACTGCCTTTCTTGCAGAGGTGTTACAAAAAGAGAATTAAGTGAAATAAAAGAAAAGTAGTTTTTAAACAATAAAGGATTACACAAGAATAAGGTGGCGCTGTTTCAAGTTACAGCTATATACAACTTTAGTCTTAATAGATTTATGCTGTCCAGCTTCTACTAAGGTTATATCACTAGCTCAGTAATCATATGTTGCTAATTATCTAGTATTTTTCTGGTCAGAAAATTTTTCTCCTCAACCCTCTAGTTAATTGCTACCTACCTTACTCTTGCTATATTTCTTTGTATCAGATTTGCTGAAAAGATTGACACCATCAAGAACACCTTTATCTTCCCTTATAACTTCATCATGCCTCCACATATTCATATCTACCACCCATTTGTTGCTGTTTTTAATTTCATAGGAGACAGAATCTCTATTCAAAGACCAACACCTGTTCTATGCACTAAAGACCAGATCTCTGACCAAAGCACTGAGCTCCACCACTGAATACCGTGACCACTTGTTCCCCTTTCTTTCTAATGGAGGTCGGGACAAGGTCTCCCCATCTTGAAAAAGCTTGTGATTGAGGCCTCTGTTTCTCCGTCTGTACCATTCTGTGTCACTGCAGAACTTTTTAAGCAAATGAAATCTATAACTGATACCATATTTTCTTCCAACTTCAGAGAGACCATGTGATGTAGTGTGGGACAAGACTGGGCTTAAGAAGTCATGACAACAGTGGTAAATGCTGTGAAGGACATAAACAGTGATGTAGGAGAGTAATTGGAGGAGAAGGGGTTCCTTTCTATCAATAGTCATTTGAAATAAAAATTTTATCTGAGAAGAAAGTTTTAAAACCTTGATCTTTGGGAAAATGGGAACTTTACATGAAGATGAGAAAGCATAAATAAAGCTTAATTATTATGATTCTTCAATTTTTAAGTGTTCATTACATAATTTTGATTATATACCATTTGAACTTTAAAGTGTCATTTTAAAGCAAAATTTATTTCTTAATGGTCATTGTCAAATTTTAGATGTCTCATATATCTGTCCTTTCCAGGATTAAATGAAGTAAAATTACGTTGACTAGGATATTATATGCATTTCATTGTAGTTGATTCAACAGACATGTTGAATACTTACCACATGCCAGGCACTGTGCTAGGTGGAGATTAAACAAAAAACTAGGCACAGCTCTAACCCTCAGTGAACTCAACTAAAGCAGTTTTTACGGATAACAGATAATTTAAACTTATCATTGACTTTAAGATAGATCACTCTGGACATTATGTAATGTAGCAGGTTTGCTCCTCACTATTTCTATTTGCTTGTTTTGAAAATTTATGTTACTCTGCATTATTTAATTTTCTCTTATTCTACTCTATTTTTAGACTAATTAACAACAGTTATTTACTGTGGCCATTAGTAACTAATTGTAAGACTAATTGAATGATTACCATGTGTGGTAAAGGTCCTCCATATTTTTAAGAAGTTATTTTAAGAATGTATAATTACTACCTTTAAAATTATCAATCAGATTTTCATATTCTAGTGGAGTCTATGTTCTGAAAAAAAAATGAACCATAGAGGGGAAAAATACATGAATCAAGCTGATTAAAAATGATGATATAACTCAACAGTGAAAGATCACTTTCAGTTGAGTTAGTCATGGCAAAGCTTCGTTCAGGAGTTAGAATGTGTGTTCAGTCTTAAAGGATAGATATGAATAGGTGGGAAATAGAATGAAAGCTGATTTGGGGTTGGGTTTGGGAGGGGAGCATTGATCGCAGAGGTGGGATTAAATACCAAGGTATATTTAAAGAACATGGATAAATAGGCTTGACTGGAGTGAAAGGTTTGTATTGGTAAATAGTAAAAGATAAAGCAAAGTCTTTTAATATTAAGAGCACAAGATTTGGGCTGTACCATAATAGTAATATGTTCCTATAATCCTAAATTCATTTATAGTTTAAGATTTCTTATGTAAAGGGGTTATCACAATGTACAGTTTGCAATTGTGTCATGATTTTGATTAAGTCTTTATTTACACCCCTAAATATGTTCTATAGATTTTGAGGCCAGAGTCTTTACCCCTACTCAGGTTAAAATGATGTTTTGTTTTTCAGTTACTTACACGCCAAGTCAATCATCCACAGAGACCTCAAGAGTAATAGTATCCTTCCTGAAATTTGTCTGCGAAGTTTGAAAACATCCTGACTTTTTCTTCTGCATTTTGTCTTCACATTATGTAAAAACAGTTTTCATGCTAAGTTCAATATAATGTAAAGGGAATTAATGAGTGGGTTTGCATGACAGCATAGTAAAGCAGGGTACTACAACATGCTTTTGGTTTCTGAACATGGGAGCATTACCAAAAATTCTGTCAAGTCTTTCTAATGGTCGGACTCTTAGGATTGTGTGCTTACATTCCGTCAGCACCAACTCGTTTCTTTCAGTGCTCTGATGCTGCTCTGCGGTAGTTGAGATGTACCTGAAGGTTCTTACCTACAATGAGGTGAGAAAACCATAATGTTTCTTCTTCTTCCATAAACCCAGATCAAGACCCTGTCTGCCAGCTGACTTCATTCCAGTGAAGAACCTTTGTAGCTTTCCCAGCAGTGCCAAAAGTGTATCTGGGTCTATGCTACTAAAACCTAGTGGGAAAGTTTCAGGGTTTCCCATATATGTAAGTAGGAAAGCATCTCACCTCATCCTACCACATTTCTAGCCCTAAAAATCTTAAAAGCAGGTCACATAGGCCAAATAGAACCGTATTTTTAAAAACGTATTCATTAACTTCAGAAGGAAATATGAAGTACTGTACTTTTTAAAGGAGTATCAGTTTTACCAAAAAAAAAGAAAATCATATTACAGCATTCTAGAAATTAGATCACTTACCTAAAATTTTTATAATGCTTGCTTTGCTAGGAAAATGAGATCTATTGTTTTCCTTTACTTACTACCCCTCAGATATTTTTCTTCATGAAGACCTCACAGTAAAAATAGGTGATTTTGGTCTAGCCACAGTGAAATCTCGATGGAGTGGGTCCCATCAGTTTGAACAGTTGTCTGGATCCATTTTGTGGATGGTAAGAATTGAGGCTATTTCTCCAATAATTAAATTTTTGGACCCTGAGATGCTGCTGAGTTACTAGAAGATCTTTGAAGGTTTCAACTGTAGTATTTTCATAATTCCCAGTATTCACAAAAATCAATGTTGATCTTACTTTTTATGTAAATATATTTTAATTTTTTCTTTATCTTTAAAAATATTATGAAACCAATTTCATTATATTTCAAACAAGAAAATATGTATTTTATAAACACTGTTTAAGTTTTATCCAGAATTGTCTCCTTAAAATATTTTATATTCAAAATGTTCTATGTACTGTTTCCAAAATAAAAAAAGAGTGTGCAATTTCAGCAAGTATGATCTGCAGCAATTATTAAGGTTTTTACTAAGAGAACTACTTTTTTTAAGAGAGAGGTGGTTTCACAATCTTATTTAAGCCTCAATTGGAAAGTTACTTCCTTTAGACTAGAAAGAACCTATAATTATGGGGCAGCTGGGAGAGGAAAGACCCCCCCCAAAAAAAAAATTAGCACTGTCAGCCATGTACTGCCCTGCATAGCTCTTTCTTTTTCTTTATTCCTATTTCTGCTGTGTGGAAAAGAAGGGAATGAAGATGTCTGTGCAATTACTTTCAGCAGGCTGTGAAAAGGGCAGGTATAGGAATCACCCTCTCTAAGACAGCAGTTCTCAAAAGGGGCCCTAAGACCCTTTTGGAGGTCCCCAAGGTGATCTCTGTGTGACCAGATGTTTCTTCATATTCTTCAACTAGAATGACGTATCACAACAGATGGAATGCAGAAGCAAATACATGACCATAATTGGCTGCTGTTAAACCAGTCAAAGAGAATTGCAGTAGTATTGGTCTCTCTGGACTTTTTTTGGTTTTGAAAACATACTTTTCATTAAAAATGGTGATGTGTGTTAACATCTAATGGCTGTTGTTTTATTATTTATGAAATTACTAAATATTTTAACAGTTTCCCACTTAAGTTTAAATATGTTAAATACCCATAGATATCATCCACATAAAAGTTCCTTAGGGTCCTCAGTAATTTTCAAGACTAAAAGAGTTCTGAGACCAAAAAGTTTGAGAATTGCTGCGCTTAGTTAAATATAGAATGTCCCCCAAAGTTGAAACTTTAAATGATTGAATCTGGAAACAGGGAAGCTGCAAGGGCTCTTGAAGCCACGTTTGCATAAATTCCCTGAATCTGTAGCAGTCTCCAAGAGGAGAATTGCAAGGTAGACATCTGAATTAGTCAAGTAAGCATCAGGTTAAATTCAGCTATGATTTCTTGTAATAATAAATGGAGTGTAATGCCCAGTGCATATCACATTATGTGCCCTCCTTAATGCCCATCACCCAGCTTGATCAATCATGGAACAGTATATCAAAAACCAACGATGTTCTATACCTTGGCTAATTGAATTTAAATTTAAAAAAAAAAAAAAAAACTTAACCGGAGTGAAGGCAAGTAACAAGGTGGAAGAGGTACATTGGACTTAGAGTTAGGAGATCTGTACTCTAGTGCTCTGTTTGACTCTCAATCCGTGCATTTCTTAACCTCCTCCACGTCTCTCCATCTTTAATGTTGGTTGGACTAGTGGATTTTTAATGCCTTTTTTGTTTCTAAGATTCAGTAATTAGAACTAGCTAGATTTATTTCTTTAATAAATTTTAATTGTTTTAGTAAACCATTTTATAAACAAGAGGCTAATTAATCATTGTAGTCTGAATCTCATGCACCTTTAAGGCACACATCTTGTTACAAGATAGCAGTGTATCACAGGAAGGGCCAGACTGGCAAAGTTTAAGTACTGAAATTATAAAATCTAAAATTAAGAAGAAACAATTGATACATGTTTTAAAGTGTGTTTATTTTAACTAGTGTGGGAGAGATTTGTTAAGTCTCCAGATTTGTCCTTTTTCAAAAACCTTAGTTTATATAGTTAGCAGATTATTATAACATAAAGTTGTGTATTTTCTTCTGATTTCTATTTTGTGGATACCTAGGTCAATTGGTTCATCCTTTATTCAAGCAAGCTGAGCTTTAATACAAGAGATTAACCGTAGTACACTTAACTGTTGGGTTGTACACTCAACTTTTGGGTTGATAGTGCCTTCAAAACCAAATATGGAGCATCCGTAGACTAGTAGAGAGCGGTTTGGTCAGAACTAAGGTTATGTAATCATCTGAATTCTTCTCAACCTTTTTTATTTACCTTAGAGGGGAAAGAAATCTTTATGAAAATTTTGACAAATTAAATCACTAAATTAATTGAGGATCAGTCATGCATTTCTTATAAATAGATGACATGCAACTTTTCATCAAGCCATCTACCAACAACAGTAGAGGTAAAACTAAATTTTAAAAAAGCCGTTTAGTTCTTTTTATTTATTAAATTTCATTTATTACTCTGTTCCTCTCAAAACTGTGTTCTGGCTTTTAAAATTATGCCTGTATCATAACCAGCCTCTCAGTATTCTAACTTGTTCATCACATCACAGCTGTATGTGGTTTATTTTTTTACCTTATTATTAAAAGCAGTCAGCAGTAAAATGTTTGACAAAAGTAGACAGTCTTCTCCTTCACCCCCCACCCCCGTTCTTCATCAGGATCTCCCACACATCTTCTGTCAGTGGTTCTCAACCTCAGTTGGACATTAAAATCATCTGGGAGCTATAAAAATCAGCAGTGCTTGGATCCCAACAAGAGATGTAATGTTGTTACGTTATTGGGCTGGAATGTAGTCTGGACACTGAGAGGTTAAAGAGCACGCAGGTGATTGTGATTTGCAGGTGAGGCTGAGCGCCATTGCCTGCCTCATGAGATAGTCTGACCAGTGACCAGGAATCTTGTCCCATGTCCTCCAGCCATTTATGCAGTTAATTCAGGCTTAATTATCAGGGCTTTCCCAGAGCTTTCACTTACACTCTGCAGTTTCTCTAGTGAAACAGTTCTTCCAAATGGAACAGTACAGAAGATGCAAGGTGAAAGAACTCTTTTAAGTTTATATTTAGCCAACCACTTATTGTAGTTCATGAACCCAGCCAATAAGAAATTAAGCAGTAGAGTACAGTGAGTCAAATGTGCAAGAAATGTAGCAAATGTGGTTTGATCTTTTTCTTTGCCCAAGAAGCAAGAGGCCAGGATCTTTTTACCAACTTCTAAATCGACCTCCTGCCTCTCGCTTTTGTTAATAAAGCGTTCGTGTTGATAATGCTTTTGGAAGGAGGAAAGAAGTTTGAGTTTGTCAGTCTTGAAGGTGCCCTGAGACGAGAACCATTGTACCAATGGGAACACTTAAATTCTAAGGCCGGCAGCGTAGTGGTAGTGCTACTCCCAAACCCATTAGGACCACATTTCGGTATTTCTTTACTGAATCAGGAATGGGAAACAGGAACTGATTCTTGACAGGGCTAGTCCTGGGACAGATTCAGATAGCAATTTTTGTGCAGTATTTTGCACAATATTTTGTGACAGTGTTTTGTGCAGAAGGAGGATGGCCGATAAAATTATAAAGTCTTAGTAATTCATATGGAATCTCAGGTAATACTGCCTCTTGCAGAGCTCACTGAGCATCTTTTTTCTTAATCATTTTTATTTCTTTGCCCATTAATAAGAGAATGGGCTGCATATTAGATGGATTATCTAATGACAAAAGCATTGTTCTGGGAATTGCAATAATTTGCTTTTCAGTCTTTTTAGTTGAAGAATAAACAAGAATATTTTTCTTCTTGTGTTCTAACAGGCACCAGAAGTGATCCGAATGCAAGATAAAAACCCATATAGCTTTCAGTCAGATGTCTATGCATTTGGGATTGTTCTATATGAATTGATGACCGGACAGTTACCTTATTCAAACATCAACAACAGGGACCAGGTAAACATTTACGGTCTCTTGGGGTTTATTTTACTGTTTGTATAAAGACTGCACTTTGTTTTAGAAGTGTTGAGTCCTGAGTGGACATGAAGGATGGTTATCTTGATCTTTGTTGCAGTTGTGGAAACCTTTGGTGGACTGTTGGCAGTGACAGCATGTAAGGCCTTCCTTGAAATGTCAGTGCCGAGTGTGGTCACAGAGTGCAGCTCCTGATGTTCTGACTAGAAACTAGAGCTGCCACCGTGGAGATCGCTCACATCTCTTGACCACACAAACCAGAAGGAAGGGCTCTGCTGCGGCGGCGGCTGGGCTTTGCGCCTTCTGTTGTTGGTCATGCTGAGCAGGCACTCGGCTGTGTGCTTCTTTTTAGCCAGTTCTTTTGAAATTAGTGAGGTTTCTCCTCTTTTGAAAGACTAATGTATCATGCTTTCATTTTCTATAATGAGGATTCTAATAGGAGGGAATTATTTTTACTTCTTTCTTCCTAAGTTCCTGTTCTCTGTCCTTTCCCAAAGTCCCAAACAGAACCTCATACAACTCTTTTCCTTTTCTATCCCCGCTACATTCGATTCACCAGGACTTTACCACTGACCAAGAAAAAGGAATTGTCTTTACTGATGTTTTTACATTGTACACATTAGGATTTAAAAAGTGTGTGTGTGTATGTGCACGTGTGTAGAGAGACTGAAGCAATTTTACTGTTAATATATTAGAAAACGACGATTGACGATATAAACTGTGGTTAAATAATATTTATATTTTATGCTGTGGGTTGCGTCAGAGTTATGTGGGTAATTTGTTTAAAAATAGAGATACCGGGGTGCCTAGGTGGATCAGTATGTTAAACATCTTACCGTTGATTTCAGCTCAGGTCATGATCTCAGGATCACGAGATGGAGCCCCACACGGGGCTCCACACTGAGCATGGAATCTGCTTGGGATTCTCTCTCCCTTTCCGTTTGTCCCCCTCCTCCCGCCACCATCTTCCCCCTTCCAAGGGCTTGTTCACATGCATGTGCGCTCTCTCTCTCTCCCTCTTTCAGAAAAAACATTAAAATGGAGATACTGGAGCAGATTCTAATTCCATGGAGTAGAGTCAGAGTACTTACATTTTTAATAAGTTTCCCAGGTGAATTTGATATATACCAAAGTTGAGAATCACCAATTCAAAAAATTTTTTTTAAAAAGTGAATTTTTAAAAATATTTTAGTTATTTGACAGAGAGAGAGCAAGCACAAGCAAGGGCAACAGTAGGGAGAGGAAGAAGGAGAAAGCAGGATCCTCACCGAGCAGGGAGCCCAGTGTGGGGCTTGATCCCAGGACCCTGGGATTATGACGTGGGCCGAAGGCAGACACTTAACCAGCTGAGCCTCCCAAAAGTGTGAATGTTTTATGTGTTTTGTCATAACCTCCTAATCTAATGAAATGATGGTTTTTAATGTATAAATGTGTTACTTCATTTAAGTAGTGTATGTATTTTGGTCATCAGCTCAACTCTCTTATCTTTTTGGTAATAGCTCTGAGTATCTTCCTTAATGAAGAACTTCAATTACCGTGTAGTTTCAGAGAAGTAATCTCAGTTGTCACGTACTTTGTGTGTATTTACTGAATCACCCTATGGCCGCTTACCCAGGGGGTCCTGATTTTATAGTTCAGGAATTTTTTAAATTTTTTTTAAAGATTTTATTTATTTATTTGACAGAGAGAGAAAGCAAGAGAGGGAACACAAGCAGGGGGAGTGGGAGAGAGAGAAGCAGGCTTCCCGTTGAGCGAGGAGCCGGATGTGGGGCTTGATGCCAGGACTCTGGGATTATGACCTGAACTGAAAGCAGACACTTAACGACTGAGCCAACCAGGCACCTCTCAAGAATTTTTTTTAAATGGCTATGTTCTGGGGCACCTGGGTGGCTCATTCGGTTAAGCATCTGACTTTCATTTTCTATAATGAGGATTCTAATAGGAGGGAATTATTTTTACTTCTTTCAAGTTATGATTCCAGGGTCCTGGAATCAAGCCCAGCGTTCTAGCTCAGAGGGGAGCCTGCTTCTCCCCCTCCTCCCAGCTCTCTGTCACTATCTCTGTCAAATAAATGAATAAAATCTTAAAAAATAATAATAAACAAATAACTGGGGGCGCCTGGGTGGCTCAGTGGGTTAAGCCGCTGCCTTCGGCTCAGGTCATGATCTCGGGGTCCTGGGATCGAGTCCCACATCGGGCTCTCTGCTAAGCAGGGAGCCTGCTTCCTCCTCTCTCTCTCTGCCTGCCTCTCTGCCTACTTGTGATCTCTCTCTGTCGAATAAATAAATAAAATCTTTAAAAAAAAAAAAAATAAATAAAATAAAATAAACAAATAACTGTGTTTCTACCCAAGTCAGCACAAAGCTAATTGTTTAGTTTCTGTTTGGTCTTTCTAACCACTACATAGCTTTAGAATGTTGTATCCTACTTTATAATGTGGAATCCTACTTTTGAGTGTTAAAAAAAAATCTGTGACCTGGTTCCTAATTACCTGGTATCTTAAACCTACATGAAACTTAGATTCAAGATAGACCAAACTACTAGCTAAGGAACATAATGGAAACCTTGCACCTGTTGGACCTGTGACATCCTAGGTGACTGAGATGATTGATTTGATGATGGCAGTCTGAATAGCAAGGTTGTTTCTTTTTTTTTTTTTAATTCATTATTTTTTTTTTAAGATTATATTTATTTATTTGACAGACAGAGATTACAAGTAGGGAGAGAGCCTGGCAGAGAGAGAGAGGGAAGCAGGCTCCCTGCTGAAGAGAGAGACCGATGTGGGGCTCGATCCCAGGACCCTGGGATCATGACCTGAGCTGAAGGCAGAGGGTTTAACCCACTGAGCCACCCAGGCATCCCAGCGAGGTTGTTTCTAATTTGCAAGTTTCCTGTGCTCTGCCTTTTATAGTCTCATTAACTCAACCATATAACATCATACCCTGTGCCATGTTTACTTTTCTTTTGCATATTACTTTTTTTTTTTTTTAAGATTTATTTATTTATTTTTAGAGAGCGTGAACAGGAGAGGAAGGGCAGAGGGGGAGGAAGAGAGAGACTCAAGCAGACTCCCTGTTCCTGTTCACCACAGAGCCTGATTCGGGGCTCAATCCCACGACCGTGAGATCGTGCCCTGAGCCGAAATAAAGTTGGACACTTAACCGACTGAGCCACTTAGGCACCCTGCATATTACTTTTCTATAGGAATCTAGGGAATTCTAGTTTAGTTTTAGTTGATTTATTATAGAGACTACAAATAAAATTTTATGAATCTAAGATCTGGATGAAATCCAGTGAATACGTTTGTTTTAATGAAATAAAATTATATTATGGAAACAGATATTATTATTTCCAAAATGTGGATAAAAGCATCGTGGAGTTCTATGCTCATTCGCGTCTTGGCATTTTAAGTGCTTTTGTCTTCCATGGGAATATGATAAATGATGTGGCAAGGGCTACTCCATGAGAAAAGTGAGTGAGTATCCAACAGAAGGGTAAGGCCTTTACTAGTTAATTCTTTCTGATAATATAGGTAGAGCGTTCTGGAATTTGCCAGTCTGAAGCCACGTTGGGTGTTTGATGAAGAAAAAAGAGGTAAAAGAATGATACACTCTTCCCATCACCCCCAGTCTACTTCATTCCTTCTTAGTCTGCTTTCCTCAAATGACGCTTTCCATGGAACTTCCTCTTGGGAATCAGTAACTCTTCAGTGAAGTAATCCCAAGCTTTGCTACATCTATTCCTCTTGATTTGTTTCTTCTCTTTCTTTTACTATGATATGATCTCTGTGGCTCTCAGATTGGACTTCTTTGTGAAAATTGAGGAATATTCTTTTTCATAGGAGATAGGACAACTGTGTCTTTACTGTGCACGGTAGGAGCCATTCCTGTACACGCTCCCCCCACCATAGTCTGAGATGGCAGCTTTTCCCAGCAAATTTAAAGCAGGACTCTGATTAAGCAGCTTGATATAAAGAATGACCTTGGACTACTCATAACCTGCATGACCTGGTCACTTTACCTCTTCTGGTGTCTTCCCCTCCCCCCAATTCAACTAAAGAATTCCTTATCGTTATAAAAATCAGATTCTTTCCTAAAGCACGTCTTTTAGCTCCTCAGGGGATGGCCATTCCTATGTTACTTTGCAGAATAGCATTGGCTTTTGTTTTCCTTACTCTAGTGCTGAAGTCTGAGAAATTGCTGTCATTTTTTTCCCCTCTTGATCCTTCTGTTTCACTCTCTGATCACACTAATCACACTCTTCAGTGCAGCTTCTCTAAGTTGGGATTAGTGATGCTCTCATTTGAGCTAGGTGTATTGACACTCTGACCTCTTTGTTTTCTTGGAGAAGTGCTCCGTCATCCTAGAAAAAAATAACATAAATTCTGTCTTATTTTAAGTATATTTCAGTTACTGTTACTGTATAATAAACCACCCAAAATGTAGTGGCTAAAGCAAATTATGAATCTGCAGGTTGGGCTGCCTTCAGTAAGGAAGGTTTATTTCTGTGTCACGTGGTATTGCCTAGGGTACATTTGTCGGGTGTTAAAGGATCCACTTCCAAAATGACTCATTCACACATCCTACAAGGTGTCGTGCTAGCTGTCCACTGGAAGCTCAGTCAGGGCCAAGGGCTGGGGGCCTCAGTTCTTCTCCACCTGGGCCTTTCTGTGGGGGGTACTTTGTAGAAAGCATGGACTTGGTACAGCCTCGTTGCTAAGTTGTTTTTTTTTTAATTATCCCCCCTGGTGGCTGGGTTCTAAGCATAAGACCTCAGGAAACAACAGATAGGAAATGATAAGTGTCTTATCAATGCACAAGTTATTTTAATGAAAAATTTTCAGGGGTGCCTGGGTGACTCAGGCATTAATCATCTGCCTTCGGCTCAGGTCATAATCCTAGGGTCCTGGGATCGCCCCATATCAGGCTGCCTGCTCACTGGGAGGTTTGCTTCTCCCTCTCCCACTTGTGTACCCCTTGCTTGTGTTCCCTCTCTTGTTGTCTCTCTCTTTCAAATAAATAAATAAAATCTTTTAAAAAATAAATAAATAATTTTTTCGGGGCACCTGGGTGGCTCAGTGGGTTAAAGCCTCTGCCTTCGGCTCAGGTCATGATCTCAGGGTTCTGGGATCAAGCCCCGCGTTGGGCTCTCTGCTCGGCAGGGAGCCTGCTTCTCTCTCTCTCCGCCTGCCTCTCTGCCTACTTGTGATCTGTCTGTCAAATAAATAAATAAAATCTTAAAAAAAAAAAAAAGAAGAATTAAAATAATAAAAATTAAAAAAAATTTTTTTTAATTTTCAAAACTACTGTATGCGAAGCACTGTGGGATACAGAGGTATACAAAGATGAATAAAGCACAGGCCATGCTGTTAGTTGTTAGTCTGCTGAGGCAGCGCAGGGTGATGAGCAGACGCTGCTCCTGTCACACTGAGGAGTGAATGAAAGGGCGGAGGTGCCGGGAGGGCTGAGTGTGGTTTGAGAAGGAAGGTAATCAGTCCCAGAATTTTAAATGGAACCACTGACTTTATTGTGTCTGTGACACTTAAATCTTCTGTACATGAATTATCCAGGTAAGTCTTCCCTTCAAGTTTAAATAATTGCAAAGAATGTGATTTCCTTTGTATTGCATTAACATTTCAAAATAAAGCCATTATTTCCTTTTCAGTGTATCCAGTGAAATCTAAAAGCCATTCTGACTTGATACCTACCATCACTTGCTTTAAAAATAGATTCATTAATTTTTGGAAGTTTTTCTCTTTGAAGAAACATTTTAAACATTTTTTTTTATGTTTTCAAGGCTTTTTCTTACTGGCCAAGTCACATCTTTGCAACAAAAATATGTATTTACATTTAGAATTTGAAAAAATCTTTTCCTGTGACTTTAGTCTTTGAATATTTTTAAAATTCTGAATTATACTGCTGTTAATAATTATTAACATATAACTGATAAAAATGTAAGTGTTGATATATAGAAACATAGAAGGAAAATTTTACTGGAAATGTGTGTCTTAACAAACAGGGCTTTTCTTTTCAGTTCATTCATACATTTGTGGATAAATAGGCTTTTGCTAAATGAGGTAGGACTTAGCAACAGTTCCTTTCTTTGTTTTATTTTTATTTTTTTTTAAGATTTTATTTATTTATTTGTCAGAGAGAAGGAGAGAGAGCGAGCGAGCACAGGCAGACAGAATGGCAGGCAGAGGCAGAGGGAGAAACAGGTTCCCTGCCGAGCAAGGAGCCCGATGCGGAACTCGATCCCAGGCCAACTGAGCCACTCAGGCATCCTTTTGTTTTATTTTTAAAGAAGTATCCACTGAGAACTCTTGTTAAAGTAGATACAAAGATGGAAAATTCAGGTGTTTGTTGTACTCATCTGCACAGATCAGTGATCCCCTAGACCACACTCGGATTCAGCCTTCAGTAAGTCTCAGAATGCCTTCCAGGTTGCTAGTAAGAGTTGCTGTTCGTTACAGCAGCCAAGAGAAGAGGCACAAGGGGAGAATCCAGGAGAGTTCCACATGTGGAGGTCCTGGTTGTCTTCTCCCAGTGTAACAGTGGATAGCACTGAATTCTCCTGGCGGCCGTGTGTGACAACATGCAGGTATTGCCGAGTTATCCCCAGGGCTTGGGCTAAGTGAATACGGTTGACCACCTGTGTGGCTGACCTTAGTTTTAGCTGATACTTCTTGACTCAGCGTCCCTTCTATAAATCAGTTCAATAGCATAGACTATCTGGCACAGCCCAAGGCCCCCAGGTAAACAGAAGAACTATTATCAGGCAGGACCTGCCAGAGGTTTAGGGATTACCTTCCACGAGACAAAGGCAAAGGCCAGCCTTCTCTCTGGGCAAGATTAATTCTTACCGTTCATGTATCACTCTGTTAATTTGAACTAATTTCTGTAATGTACCAAAAATTACATAATAATTTATCAGTAAATTTTACAATTAGCTGAAAGCAAAGAACTGGAAACCGGCTGTCTTGCAAAGGAATTTGTCACCTGTTCATTAGAGCCTAAATACCAGTGTGTGAACGTGTCCCAGTGGTATCCCAGCAGTTTGACACCTTGGAACAGTGTGTACTATTGTTACATTTCATATGAGGGAGCAGGTGAGCCTTTTATAAAGTGGGAAGAAGGGCAGTTGTGACAGGGGCAGTGAGAAAGGAGGATAAGCTTTATACCTCCGCTTTAGTGGGGCTCGGGCCAATCAGTGTATAGTTCAACAACAGTTACTATGGCACCAAACAGGAAATAACATAAAGTTAGGTTATCAGACTTGAATGTTCCTAAAGTTTATAAGCTCTGCCTTGTCTGTAACAGGGGATCTCTTACTGGCTCTCTCCTCCCAGCCTCTGGTCTGTGCATGTTGGACCTGTTCCCTCTAAGATCAAAATCCCTCTCTCTATACAAAAGAGTCCCAAGACTCCTAAAGTCTGTCTCTCTCCATTCTCAGAAGAGCCAAAAATTAAGAAATCATGAAAAGTTACCTCTCTGCACCCAGAGAAGACAAGCCTTTTTACTCTATGAAACAGAAAATTTAATACCCAAGTGGTTTACTTTCTTTTTTTCAGAGGAGGCTCTGTTTCTCAGGCCTATGTAAAAATAAATGCCCCATTTCTTCCATTCCCTGAACAAACGAATTTAAAATGCGATGCTGAGCACCTGGGTGGCTCAGTGGGTTAAAGCCTCTGCCTTTGGCTCGGGTCATGATCCAGGGGTCCTGGGATTGAGCCCCACATCGGGCTCTCTGTTTGGCAGGAAGCGTGCTTCCTCCTCTCTCTCTCTCTCTGCCTGCCTCTCTGCCTACTTGTGATCTCTGTCAAATAAATAAAATCTTTAAAAATAAAATAAAATAAAATGCAGATGCCAAAACAACTGCTAAAAGGTTAACTTTTTTGGTTCCTGCTACATATATATATATATAAAGGGCTTAGTGTGATGCCCAGCAAGTGCTCAATAAATTACTTTTTAAGTAGAAAAAGAGGTACAATCTGATGTGTCTCATGATTACCCTGGCAATGGAAAATGGATTGCGTAAGGAGAGACTGGAAGCCTGGGGAGCAATTAGGAGACCTTTGCAATACTCCACAGGTCCAGACGTTTTCAGCTTACAGCCCATTAAGTATTGGTTCCCCACAATGTGATACATAGGAATCAGAATACTAGCATTGTGTTTCTTAACTTTTTGTTGATGTACAGTGTACATGCAGAAAAATACTCATAAATGCACACAGTTTGTTGAATCATCAATGTTTATGTGTTTTTCAGCTTATCAATAAGGTTGTATGATTTGGCTTTTTTCTCTTCCCAGATAATTTTTATGGTTGGACGAGGATATCTTTCTCCAGATCTCAGTAAGGTACGGAGTAACTGTCCAAAAGCCATGAAGAGATTGATGGCAGAGTGCCTAAAAAAGAAAAGAGATGAGAGGCCACTCTTTCCCCAAGTAAGAAGCAGCTCTATGTGTTACTTAACAGGACAGACTAATACTCAGATGCAGATTTTTAGATAGTTTCTAGAGGACACAGTTTGTGCGTTGTGGATTTGGATTCCATGTGATTATGTGCAGGCAGAAGATAAGTAATCACATAAAGATAATTATATAAAGGTTGAATGATAGGTCATCTAAAAACTCAGAACAAAATATTCAGAAAGACTTTACTTTTGTCTAGCCATTCTCAAACTTTTTGGTCTCATGCCATTTTACACACTTAAAAGTTATTGAAGGCCCCCAAAGAGCTTTTGTTTTATATAAGTAATAATTGCCATTTTATAAATTAAAACTAAGTTTTTAAAATACTTATAAGTTTATTTAAACATAATAAAATCATTACATGTAAAAAAATAAAAAATTTAAAAAAATAAATAAAATCATTACATGTTAACTTTTTATGAAAAAGAACAGTATTTTCCCAGACAACAGAATTAGTGAAAAGAATGGCATTGTTTTACCTTTTTTGCAAATCTCTGCAGAAGAAGACATCTGGATTCTCTGCATTCATTATGTTGCAGTGCAATATTTTACATCATTTAGCCTCTGAAATCTCCACTTAATACTTGTAAAATAATGACCATAAAAAAGGCAAATAATACCTTAGTGTTACTATGAAAATAGTTTTTCCACAGACTACACTTTGAGAACTGCTACCTGAATTCTTCCTGGTGGTAAAACAAACAAATTCCAAGCGTCCCTTTAATACTACGTCTTTTGGAGGAGCCAAAAATATCTTTATGTTTTCTATAAAAAGAAAGGGCACCTGTTGGTACTGTCTATCTTTCTCTGATTCTTGGAAAATTACCATTGCTTTTATCTTTTCATGGTATAAGGCCAAAGCCCTTAAGTTAACAATTTTCATAAGCCTCAGAAACTGAAACTAAATACCTGAACAAGCTTAGAAAGTTTGGATTCTATAGATATTGTAATAGAAATTCAATTTTTTATGATGCTTATGAAGTTGTGGATAGCTCTACATAAATGGATCTTGATAAATCAGTACAGCTTTCAGGTGGGAAGAGCTGCCTCTAGTAATTACTCAGCTACCATAATTACTGAGTTGGTGTTTTGTGGACCTTAGTAATGCCTTTGAATACCCACTCCGAGCTGGCTCTTTTAGACAGAAGTCACTGCTACAGGAATGAGTGAATCTTTTATTCCTGTCTGAAGAATTAACGATAGAATTTATAATTTTAACAAGTCTCTCATAGGCTTTCTCAGGGTGGGTAGATACATGTTTTAATATTGGAATTCTACGTTACTACTTCTTTGAGGAAGAGTAGTTTTTTTTAACCCAGAAAACCACTGACTTGAGACTATGGAAGTAAAAGGACAGGTATTGTTGGCCAGTATCAGCAGGACCCCGTACCACATTCTCTTCTTTAGAGTCCAGGTACTAGAGTTTCCTGTTTAACCTGCTTGATGTACATTAATAATGCAAATTATATCCAAAGGCCCACTTTTTTTTAAAGACTTTATTTTTTTAACTAATCTCTACACCCAACATGGGGCTCAGACTTACAACCCTGAGATAAGAGTTGCATACTCTACTGACTGAGCCAGCCAGATGCCCCTATAGGCCCACTTTTTAAGTGGTATTAAAGGGGTTAAAATGTTTATATTTCTAAATGTATGTAACATTTTATTCTTTGCATGGTATCAGAAAATGAAATGCATATCTGAATTTTTGAGATTATTGAAGGCTACTCCTTTTAAGTATTATTTTTAATTTTTCATTATAAGATCTCTTTTCACACTGTATACACATTTCACATGCTAAACACAAATTTCAGATGGCTAAAGATTTATATGTAAAAAACTAAACTGAAAAATAAGAAGTCATTTTTATAACCTTGAGGTAAGGAAGGCTTTCCTAATAAGCAAAGACAAAATCCAGAAGTAATAAAGGAAAACATAGCAAGTGTGACTCCATTAAAAGTTTTTAAACTTCTATATAATAAAAATAATATTGTAAGGTAAACATGAAAAATAATTACAGCATGTATAACAAAATATAAATACTGATATTATCCAAAGGCCTCCTACAAATCAATAAGTAAAAAATAATAATAAATAGAAAATGAGCAAAGGATATGAACTGGTGATTCACAAAGAAATATAAATGCTGAATAAATTTAGGTTGTTTAAAGTTCTGTGACAGTCTGTAAAATGCATAGTGACAGTAAAATACATTTTGATTTTCTTTCTCAGACTGGCAATATCCAGCATTGGGAACAGTGTTGGGAAGTAAGGAAGAGCCCTCCTTATAAATTTTTTAACAGTGTTGTTGGGAATGTAAATTAGTTTGGCCTTTTGAAAGGACTTGGTAGAATTCATAAACTTGAAATATATATACTTTTTGCTCTGGCAATTCCACTCCTAAAAATGTATGTTATAGAACCTGCTTCCACAAGTGCTCAGAGATATATATATATAGATATATATATAGATATAGATATAGATATAGATATTTTTTTAAAGACTTACCATAATAGGAAAAATTAAAGACCTAAAGATCAGGGTAGCTGTCTAGATGGCATGGATATTAGTGAGGGGAAAGAAAAGCAATGCAGAAAAATATGTGTAGTATGATACCACTTTAAATGGTGATGAGGGTGGGGATGGGCTCTGTTTTCATATGTGCATGTTTATGCATAGGAAAGGTCCAGAAGAAAGTATAGACTCTTAAACAGTGGTTACCCCTGGAAGGTAGGACTTAAACTTTTTCTGTATTATTTGAATTTTTATTTGTGTGTTATGCTTGTAATTTAAAATGTTTTGTAACATTGCTTCTTTGCCTTATACTAATCATACAGATTACAGTTTAACTGTTTAAAAAGTTTTCATAGCTCAGAAAAATAATAATAGTAATGGCTGCTAAAGTTGTACTGAGTACTTAATATATGCCCGGCATTGTGCCAAGCCTTTTACATGTATGTCTCATGATTGTGAATGTCCATTATCATACTGTCTGCCTTAAAGAATCGTAACCCATTTCTCTGTACCTCAAACTATGTGGAGTTTCTACATTTTGTGTACTGGTGTCTGTTTGTAGTTTGCCTGTCTTCTCCACTCTTGAATTGTCACCCGTGACTTCTCACTCCTGTGTCACTAGCAGCCTGGGTCATTGGGGTCCTACTTTTAATTATGTACGTGGAAGACATTTCCCATTACTAAGTTTCTTAAAGAATGAGTTGCTCTGATGATTCTGTTGTGAAGTCATTAGTGCTTTACTGATAGACACTCCATCTTCTTCCCCAAAAGGACTGTGGTCTGTGAGAGGCATATCACTGGCTTACATTTTTTATTATTTACTGTTCCAAGGCTGGCAGATGATTTCAAATGTAAACAAAAGCTAACTATAGGTTACTTTCCCCATTCATTTTACAGAGATTATAAAGCTCTAAGAGTTTGATTATTTACTTTTCTTTGTAAGGAAAAATACCAGTTATTCAGTATTTTTTTTTTTAGACATTTAGGATAATACCAAAGTGTAAGATTTCAGGTGCTTTCTTATAAAGTATGATGAGAATTTTAAAGATTAATACCACCTAGATTTTCATTCTACTTTCTTTTTCTCTTTTTTTTTTTTTTTCTTTTTTTCAGATTCTCGCCTCTATTGAGCTGCTGGCCCGCTCATTGCCAAAAATTCACCGCAGTGCATCAGAACCCTCCTTGAATCGGGCTGGCTTCCAAACAGAGGATTTTAGTCTATATGCTTGTGCTTCTCCAAAAACACCCATCCAGGCAGGGGGATATGGTGCGTTTCCTGTCCACTGAAAGAAATTAAATGAGTGTGCCAGGAGAGGGGAGTAGGGACCAAGGAAATGAAGATACGTTTGCTTATATATTTGCTAAATTGAATAAGATCTTTTTTTAAAAAAAGATGAACCAAAGAATGTGTAGGTTTTTAAAAACTCGATAAAATTATTTCCCAATCTAAAATGTAAACTTAGCATTGGATTTTCAACATCCATGCATTTTATAAAATGCACAGACCTTGCTAAACATCTGCGGTGCCTCTTGCAGAGGGCTTACATCCTGTTCCAGATTTGTTTACTGGCTTATTCTAATTTTTAAACTTCATTTAAACTTTTCTCATGCACCTTTTGTTATTAGCTATCACATGTCCACCAGGGACTCCCAAGAGCAGCACATCCCTGTGCATGGATTTGCAGGTGGAAGGTGACAGTAGATTAGCCTGTGTTAGGCAAGGCAAGCCAAACAGATCTAATTGAAGAAGTCACTAGGGTTGAATAAGTCATTTTTATTCTAAATATTTTTTCTGTAACTTTTTATTATAATTTGGAATATATGGTTGTCCTTTATTCCCTCGAAGCAATAGACTGACTTTCTTTTTATAAGCTGTGGGTGCAGGTAACCAAGGTTACTGGTTACCTGAGGAGTGTCATGTTTGACATGAGCGATACGGTTGAACTTGAGGTTTTTAGTGGGCAAATGTTAAAAATTGAAGTTCCTTGTAAATAATACTTCCCCATATATCAAGGATGTCTTACACACATAGAAGTTGAATTTCTTACAAATGCATTATTTCCTCCTCCCCTACAAAAGCGTCACAGAATTCTGTGAGTAGTTTTGGCTTTGTTTGTTTAGATGTCTTTAGTTGCCAAACATCCAGGTAATGGACTTCTTAAAAATTATTATTACTTTAAATTATACTTACCTCTCATGATGCCTCTTTTAGCAATCATGTTATCCATGTTTCATAAAATTTCTGTGCTCCTTCTGTTCTTATTAGGAGTAAAGGCTATTTTTTTTTTTTCTGGTTTTGTAGCCCACAGTATGAAATATTTGGTAGTGCTTTCTAATACTTAAATTTTCTTGTGTAGAAGATGATTGTACTGGGGCAGTCAGTGTATTCTTACTGTGAGCCAGAATCTTACTGGGAATCAGAAATGAAAGAAGCAGTATCAGTGTCATCTCGTCAAAGAGATGATCATCTCTACTTCAAAGTCAGTAGCAAAAGCCCAGCCTCTTAGATACATTTTCACTCAGTTTGGAACTGTGTTGGTTTTTAAATATAATTGACAGTTTGGGGTTATTCAGGCACATAGACATCTGTGTAAATACCATCCTTTGAGCCAATAAAGAAGAAAGTTGGGAAAACCTTAATGATAATTTAGTTTTTAAGTGCCATAGGTAAATTTCTAAAATACTTTATTAATTGGAATGGATGAGATTTCATCCAAGAAAACTTCTCAGTAGGAAGCATGGCATACTATACGCCCCTCATTTGAGTAGTTTGAAGTAAGTAATGCCATTCATCTTCTGCAAAATTGATTCACGCCTTTTAATTAGGCAAGAGTAATAGAAAAGAACCTCTCTCGTGTTTTCAAAAAAAAAAAAAAATTGAGAAAGACATAAAAGAATGGAACATATTGGAAAACATTAAAGTGCTGAATTTCTAAATCCTCTAGTGATATTAAATATAGGATTATTATTAATTACTAAATAGGGTTTTATTTATCACAAACTGAATAGCAAGCGTGTAGCTAATAGAGTTCTTACATTGGTCTGTGGAATGCCAAAAGGTTTGGGCATTTTAAGGCACAAGAGTCAAAGGATCTTTTTCTTGATACAGCTCTAGTGCAGTTCCCCACTGTACTCGTTTCACTCAGATTGTCCTTTCTGTGCTTACTCCTCTTTCTCGCCCCCCCTCAACAACTCCCCACACTGACCACTGGCCAGCCCCCCACTATCTGCATTTGACTCCTTTCCTTCTCCTTTGCCAGAGGGCATTGCTGAGCTCTTAGAACTGCTCAGAAAGTCATGTATGCCATCTCACATGTTCCAGTGTGCCTCCAGAGGATCACCTACTAGTTTCCTGGCCAAACTGGGCCCACTGGAAGTGTTGGTGGAAGAACATGAACAGTCTGGCAGAGCGAGATGTTTAAGTAACGCAGATGTGTTGAAGGAGGGAACATTAGAAGACGTATGGTAGTCTCCCTTTCTGTTGTTTTTTTATACTGCATTTTAGATATATTCTTCAAATAAAGAAAAATATTTTCTAACTGTATGTAGAGTTAACCTCTCTAACTAGATAATTGAAACAGAAGGACATTCATTCTCTTGTGACTGACCGCTTTTACTGCTAAAACGTCAGCCCCCCAGATATTTTTATTAAAGTTGATTTCTTTTTTCAGCAGGAATCCTTTTTGTAAAATTTGTTTTACATTTTAGAATTTTTACTGGTCAGTGATGAGGACTACGATTTTTCTTCTTGACTTTAAGTAGTTTGGAATCACAGCATTTAATCAAATGCTTTAGGTTTTTTATTTTCAGATATTAAATATTGTACTAGTCATTGGCATACTAAAACATTAGTTAAGTTTTCTTCTTTAAATAGTGACCATTTAACACAGCAGCTTAAATGGCTGTCTCAAGTGAGTCACTCAATTTAAGGAAATGGGCTGCTTTTTTTTTTTAATATTATGAAATGGGTACTTCATGACTAAAACATTTTGTCAGTTACAGTCTTATTAGATTGAGAATTATTAAGCATTTCTAGAGCACTTTTTAAATTTTACTCAATATTTCATCTCTCCTACGGTAATTTCTCTTAAGAATTTAAAAAATCCAGTGTGTCTGTGCCAGAATGTTTATCATACTTTTGAAACTTCCGGAAAAAATTGATTAGACTGCCCCCCACATCTAAAATGGTGGTTGATTTCTGTGCAAATCAATTTTTCATAGCATATTTTATCTTTAAGAAGTATATAGCAAATTATATGTATTAACAGCCACTGAAATATATTCAATCTGGGAATAAAAGATAATTGAAAGCTAAGGATTTTAAGATACTACATAATTATCTTTCAAATAAACAGATCTTGATATTTGAGGTATCTAAAAATCACAGGCCCTTCCCACGTGTCCTCTACCTTAATCTTAAATAAAGTCACATGAAAAGTAGAACTTAGGGGGCGCCTGGGTGGTTCAGTGGGTTAAGCCTCTGCCTTCAGCTCAGGTCATGATCTCAGGGTCCTGGGATCGAGCCCCACATTGGGCTCTCTGCTCAGCAGGGAGCCTGCTTCCTCCTCTCTCTGCCTGCCTCTCTGCCTACTTGTGATCTCTCTCTCTCTCTGTCAAATAAATAAATAAATAAATAAATAGAACTTAGGTTATTCTCAACGAGGCAAGTAAAAAATAAGTTTCATCTTGGCCTTTGATTTTTCAGGCAGTAATTAAATTAGTAATACCGAGATTTCCAAAGTCACGTAGTGTTCTGGATATTCCACCTCAAATAATTCTTACCTCAAATAAAATTGGATAGGAGATAGCATGATAATAGATAATTTTCAGATATGCAAGAAGGAATATGCTTTTTTCCCCAAAAGCAGATCCATTTCCTGTTATCCCCATCTTTACTTAAACTTCTCCATTATTTCAAGGACATATATAGAAAGAGTTTTTAATTTTATTGATCTGTAAGCTTTTGAGTTCTTTTTGTCTTTTTTTATTCCTGGACCTTCAGTCTGTTTAGGAAGTAAAAACTGCTTTCCTTTAGAAGCAGTAGACAATGGTAGGGTGATCTTCAGGGTTGGCTTCATTGGTGTCTGATTTGGGGTTTCTTGGTAAGAGTTTATACTTTGGGAGGTTGTTTTGTGATTTTTTTTTTTTTTAAAGCTAACATTTAAGTTTGTAGAATAGAACACTACAACAAAATGAGGAGTGTCTAATTATCATAACTAGTGGAGAACATCTGAAGATTTTTTAAAGTTATTTTTTCATGTGGTATATACGATTTAACATAGAATTTTATCACTTTTGATATTCTCAGTTAATAGATTATTAAGATTTTGATATTCTCACTTAACAGAATAGCTGTTTTTTAAAATAAAGATTTCTCAGTAAATCCTATTTTCACATTGGCTTCCTTTAATGAGATTTAGATTCTGCAAGATTCAGTGATTGCTAATTAGAATGTTGAAAATTGCTCTAAAGAAATGTATTAAAATAGTGGAAAAAATAGCAACCTTCAAACCATAAGCAAAGGTAGTATAAATGTTTATAGATTTCTAGAGTCGTTGTTAACATAATAACCGTCTGTGATTTTGTGCTTCATATTTGGCTCTCCGAGGTCTTAGTAATGTGGCTATGTTTTTTCCATCAATGCCATACTCCCTTCACAGTCCTTTTGATTTTTAAATATGAGAATAATTCTTTTACCCTTCTTTGATCTTTTGACTCACAATACCATGGTTACTTGCTTCGTAGAAGGAATGCTTTAGCTAGAAAGAGATAGTATCACTATCTGCAGTCCAGTTAGTAGTAATAACCAGAATGGGAAAACAAATGGGTTATTACTGAAAATTATTTAGGGGTGTATTCATTGTTGAGGACCCCTCCAACCCTGAACTTGCATTTTAATGAAGTGCCATTTTCTAGCTGTGAGATATCAGGCAAATTACCTCATATTCTAAACCCCCAGCTTGCTCCTCCATAAATTGAGAGAAGTAATAGTACCTGCCTTACGGTTACGATGAGGCTTAGATGCAAATATATATAAAGCATGCAGTGAGGCACCGGGCAGGTAGCAGGCGTTCAGATAGTTACTAAGATAATCAGCCTGTGATCTGAGGGTTCAGTCAGCCCGTCATTAGCAATCTGTTGTTTGTTGGGACACACCAGTGTCCTCTAGTAGTCAGTTGGACTCCACTGGCAGAGAGTGGACAGGTCACTCCTAGATGAAAGTCTGTTCACATCAGTGACTGGACCCACATCACAGACTCTTATTACGGAAGGTGAATGTTCAGGCCGGCTATATTCTGATAGTCGTCGGTTACGAACCAACCCCCAGAAATTTTGTGCCCTGGAGTGCATGTAAGGGAAGGAACCAGCCCATAGTCACAAGTAGAAGATGTGAACAAAATGCTGGGTGAAACATAATGGCACAAAGCCCTCAAATTTAGGAAAGTTCAATGACACATACCCCCATGTAATTGTTTGGTGGTCTGAAAGGGGAAATGAACTAGAAAATGGATAGTCTAGATTTTCTTTCCTTCAATCAAATGTGTGATGTGGACAAATCATTTGACCTCTTAATTTTATCTTCTGCAAATAGGGGATAATTCCTGCTTCTTCCTTTCTGTTAGTGGCATTATAATAATGGAAATGAGTTGATAACTGGGGGGAAAGTATTCAAATCAACCTTACTATTTTATAATCTGTTTTTGAGAAATTTTGTTCATTGGAATGGTTTTCAGCATAGCATGTAAAATCCAACTGGGAAATTACCTGCAGACTCGATATTTAATTGATAGAACCGAAGCATATTCTACATATTATAAATTATGTATTTCAGCCATTTTTGCATTTAAATTAGTGATGGTGTCACTAGATTTGTAATAATAGCGAGTCACCTTTCAGTGAGGTTTCAGTGAGGCTTGTCTAGGTCTCTAGGTTATTTTGAGATAACTTTTTTAAAATTAGCTCTTGTCCTCCCTCTACAGGAGAATTTGCAGCCTTCAAGTAGCCACACCATCATGGCAACATCTCCTCTTATTTCTTAAGTCTTGTGTTCGTACAATTTGTTAACATCAAAACACAGTTCTGTTCCTCAAATCTTTTTTTAAAGATACAGAATTTTCAATGCATAAGCTGGTGTGGAACAGAATGGAATTTCCCATCCACCAAAAGAGGGAAGAATGTTTTAGGAACCAGAATTCTCTGCTGCCAGTGTTTCTTCTTCAACACAAATACCACGTGCATACAAGTCTGCCCACTCCCAGGAAGGAAGAGGAGAGAGCCTGAGTTCTGACCTTTTGACGGTCAGGCATGATGGAAAGAAACTGCTGCTACAGCTTGGGAGATTGGCTGTGGAGAGCCTGCCAGTCAGCTCTGCCCTTCTAACCGCCAGATCAGTGCGTGGCTGGTCACCTGATGGGGCAGCTGTAATCGCCAAGCATCGTTCTCTTTCCTGTTCTGGGATTTTGTCGTGGAGCTCTTTTCCCTAGTCACCACCGGTTCATTTCTGAGGGATGGAACAAAAATGCAGCATGGCCTTTCTGTGTGGTGCATGTCCAGTCTTTGACCAATTTCTATCAAGTGAAGCTCTTTTATTTAAATGGAGAATGAGAGGCAAGGAGGAGATACGATTTGGTGTAGCGGAAAAGGGAATGCTGCATCTTTTTCCTGACCTACTGGGTTTCTGGTCTTTGTCTCCTTGCTCACTGAGGGTGTCTGCCTAACCGAGCAGGCTGGAAAGCGCTGGCACACATTGCCTGCCTTTCTCACTGGGTCCAGCAATGAAGACAAGTGGTGGGGATTTTTTTTTTTCCTCCACAATGTAGCAAGTTCTCAGGAAAATACAGTTGATATCTTCCTCCTAAGCTCTTCCAGTCATCAAGTACTTACGTGGCTACTTTGTCCAGGGCACAAAATGCCATGGCAGTATCTGATTCAGAGCCTACAAAACTGCTTGATAACAGTTTTGAATGTGTGAGACATTTATGTAATTTAAATGTAAGGTACAAGTCTTAATTTCTGAGTTTTCTTCTATTATATTTTTATTAAAAAGAAAATAATTTTCAGATTTAATTGAATTGGAATAAAAGAATACTTCCCACCAGAATTATATATCCTGGAAAATTGTATTTTTGTTATATAAACAACTTTTAAAGAAAGATCATTATCCTTTTCTCTACCTAAATATGGGGAGTCTTAGCATAATGACAGATATTTATAATTTTTAAATTAATGGTACTTGCTGGATCCACACTAACATCTTTGCTAATATCTCGTGTTTTCCTCCAACTTCCTCTACACTCCATCCTCCATCCTCTTTCCAGTCTCTTATCTAGAACGTGCAACCTAAAATAAAAATGGTGGTGTCTCCATTCATTCTCCTTCTTCCTTTTTTCCCAAGCCTGGTCTTCAAAAGGTTGGGTAATTTGGCAGCTGAGTTCCCCAGGTAGAGAATAGAGAAATTTTAGGTGTATTGGGACCAAGGGAAGGTGCGTGAAGCCTAACATCAGTTGTTTCTATAGAAAGAGTTGCTGTGGTATTAGAAACATCATTCTTTATCTTTGCCTAAGTGGAAGATAGAACCCAGTCGTAGCTTCCTTTGGCCTTGACTAAAGGGTGGCATAAATTGCAGTAGCGACAAAGTGACTCTGGACGTATTAATGACAAATACCTCCCTTATCATGAGGCTTAGCATCTCTTGCCAGGATTTAGGAATGTAAATCAAATCAAATATACTTAGCCCAACCAAGCTATGTAGCCAAGATCGTAAAGAAATTAGGGCCCATAAAATAAATCAGGGAATTCGAAGCTGTTATTTAAAGATTTCAGATTGTAATTGATCCCACTGTCTGTCAGCCTCTTACGCTCACTGCCATTACATGCTTTTTGCTAAAATACCTGTATTCAGAGGAAGGCCTACTGAAAATTCCAAAGCCCTGGGAGAGGTTGTCCTCGTAAAATGGAAAATACCCTGAAGTTAATGAGTTTGAAAACCAGTGTGTTCTGAAGTCCCGTGAGAACATAGCAGCGTCTTACAAAATTCAGAAATTGTGAAGATTCATACTGATTGAAGAGCATCTTGTGTGCTTAATGCTGCTTCTCTTTTAAAAGCGTCATTTTTCTTTTTAAATACATGCCCAGACATGCTTTTCAACTGGCTTTTGTGTTCCCCTTGCCGAGATTGGAGAGAGCTCGGTTTGAGCAGGAGGCGGACCCTGCAGAGTAGCTGGCGCCTACTGTCGGGGGCCGCCCGGGGCGGGGTGGAGGGGGCAGGAGACCGCACGGGTGCCAGTGAGGAGGAGGCGTAGTGCCAGAAGGGCCACACACTGTCCACTTCCAGCCTCTTTAGGTTGCTTTCTCACTTGAAAAGGGGGAGCAGACTTGGTCTCAAATGAAGCTGTGCCCAGTCAGAAGCCAGGCTCAGGGTCTTCTTCGGAGATTTTTATAGAGCCCTTAAAAAATAAAAATAAAATTCTTGTATTTCTCATCCCTTTTCTCCATTAAATAGTTTTTTCTCTAGTTTACAATGACATGATCAAGGGGTTTCCTCTTACTTTTTGATGCTTAGACTACAGACAGACTTGAGCTCCTAGAAGGTACAAGGAAGAACTCCTTGTTTGTGCAAAGCACTTTATGAATCATTTGTACAGATAGTGTGCGGCTGCTTCGCGGATGATCCTGTAAGGTTGGAGTTCCCTGTCTTTTCCTTAAAGTGGCTGCGGTGCCTTCTATAGTGTATTTTCTTTTGGGTAAGAAGAGGTAAAGCCTTCTGAAAAATTTGAGAGCAGACATAAAAGATTGTCTCAAAATACGTAGTATTCCCAGTGGGCTTTTTTGTCATCAGTTTACGGTCTAGTACTTTTGCCACTGAAATAACATGGACCAAAAAGTAGTTTATAAAAGAGATTGTGAATAGAAAATCCAGTGTGCTCATTTGTACTTCTGTGCACCTTAAAAGAAGATTCTGACTAGCTGTCAATTCTGGTTCCTGATCATCCAGTCCCTGCTTGCACTTAACAATCTTGTAGGATATACTGGGGCAGCCTAAAAGATAAAATGCCATATAACATACCTGTTATATGTTATACGTATGTTGGTATTGGGAGAGGAAGAGCATTACAGTTATAAAGAGGCAATCAGGACTTCAGCTCTGTCCACCGGAAACTCTGTAAATACTTCCCAGATTCTCCTCCGGTGCGGTCCTAGCTCTCTCGGCACCCGGTGTTCTCTTTCGGTCAGCAGCCGGTGCTGGAGCTGCTGCCCCTGCTCCCAGGACCTCACCTACCCCTCCTGTGCGCTCGCTCCCCAGCCTTGTGCCAACCCCATCTGGCTTTAGTTGGAAGCACATTGCAGGGTTCAGGTGACCTCTTCAAAATACTACCTCCTCAGAATGAGGTAATGAATAGTTAATTATTTTAAAATATGAAAAGTCAGGAGCACTAGAACATGAAGAGGATTTAAGATGTTAACTTTGATGTGTACTTGTACTTGAGCCCTCTTATTTTGTCTTAAAGGGCATCATGCATTTCAGCAGTAGTGCCGAAGTGCTCTGAGTTTCTGAATGTTGTTGCAAGTGGTGCCAGCATCTGGTTTGGGGTACGTTTCAGAATCTTCACCTTAAGTCAGCTGCATGAAATTAAGTAGTTACGGTAACAGTTCACTAACAGTGATAGAATTTTAGTCTTCAGTAGGCTTGGCAGGACCATCTTCCTGATGAGTTAGTTGTAGCTCCATCACGTGCACAGACACTCCCATCGAGGGCCTGCCCAGCTAAGAGGGTAGGATGATGGCACGTGATTCTCTTCTTTGTCCAAGTTGGCATTGTTAGCGCTAGAAAATCTGCACCTTCGGACTAGCGAATTACAACCATTAGGCTATTTAAAAAAAAAAAAAAAAAAAGTAACCTGACATGGAAAGTTTACTGTGAGCGTAAACAGCAAATCATTTACAGGTCAGACATTGACATGTATAGGCGAGGCTCTAGAAGAATACCTTGACAATTTGCCAAATGATCTTTACTGTGCCTTCAACATGCAATAAAAAAAAAAAAAAAAAGCTTAAATTTTAGCAGAAATCAGTGATTTGCAAAGAGAGCAGCCACTCTGGTCCAACTCAGCTGTGTTAATATTTTTTAGAGTGCAATTTAGACTGCAGAGACAAATGCACTAAAGGGTTTATAGCCAAAATTACATTTAAAAAAAAATGAGAAAACACACAAGTAAATTTTCAGTGAACAAAATTATTTTTTTAAAGCACACAATCCCTAGTAGAGTCAGATATATTTATCACATAGAGCAACTAGGTTGAAAATTACAGTTCAGTGACATTTCTAGAGAAACTTTTTCTACTCCAATAGGTTCTTCAAAGCATGGAATTTTTATATAATAGAAATGTTTGACAGACATTTTAAAGAATTGCTGTAGTTTGGGGGGTCAGAAGTACTATATGCTGGGCAGCAAATACTTCTTAAAGAGTGAGAAGGAAGAAACTAATGTAGAGGACAGAATTGGATTTTATCAAGAGTACTGCTGCGAAACTCAACAGTGATTTTTTTCAGAGTCTAAAATGTAAACTTGCCTCCCAGGACGTGTTTACAAAATAAGTGGGGCTGTCCTGCTAATGCTGGTTCAGGGTACTCTGGAGACCAGATGTGGTCTCTGGGGCCCCTTTGGGGGTGGGGCATTGGAATGTTAATGACGTGGCTGGTGGGTGTGACCTGAACACACACCATGGTGTGCTTTTTGTATCTCGTTGGCATTTCTTGCCACCCCAGGGAAGGGCAGGGTACTGTCTTCAGCAAGTTCTCTACATGTTTTTCTGCGTTGTATTGCTGACGCCCATAGGTTGGTGCACACCCTAGGAGGACAGCGGCATCTCTGCCTGATTCATTTATTGACCAGAGGAGAATGAAGGGGCCAGTGTATTGCTAGCTCTGGTAGAATTGAAAACACTGGTAAGATTTTTGTTTTATCAGCACACTAGAGAGTAAGCTCTTTGTTGTTTTCAGATAGCTTATTTTCACTTCTGTTCAGGCAAAGACAATGAAGTTGAAATTTAGTCCTAAATTTTGCCAGTGGTGGAAAGGGTAATTAATGGTTTCTATCAGGATTTTTAAGGTAAAGGAGGACAGAATCGTTAAGTCTTAAAATTTTAAAATCTTAAGATTTTATCTTAAGATCTTAAATCTTAGAAAGTAAGGTTAACAGTGCTTTAACGTGCATACGGATGGTTCGTCCTCACCTCAAAGTGATTATGTAGATCTTTTATTTCAACATCCACAACTCAAGCTGTTAATTTTTAGTCCTTTTTTAATTTAATTTTTTTTACCCTTTGACTCCCTTTACCCAACTGTTAGTTTTATTAATTACTAAATTAGTTTTATTAAAATGTTTAATTTTATTAAAATATATAATTTTATTTAACAAAATTCTGTTTTGACTAATTACAGTGATATAACCAGTTGTGTGTGAGGACACAGCCAGTGTATCTTTGTGTGTGTGTGTGTGTGTGTGTGTGTGTGTGTGTGTGTGTGTGTTTGAGTTTGAGGAGTTTGTTTTTTAAGAATTCTGTAGATTGATGTACTCTTGGCAAACAACTATAATCTGTTTATTTGTGTTAGTATCAAAAACAAGACTTGTGCGAACCATCTGCTGGTCTCAGGCAGGCTGAGCTCCCTGTCCCGCACTCCTGATCAGCTAGCTGTCCTCACGGTGTGTAGGGAACTGGGAAGGAAGTTGGCTAAAGAGATGCAGCAGGGAAGGGCTCCGTTTACAGGGGTGGGGATGGGGGATTGTAAGTTGCTTAGTACCAGTTTTGTGTTGAAAAGTATTCTGTGTTGCATTTGTGTGTTAAGCCTTTTTTTAACCCACATGTATCTTGGTGGAAGAAACTTCAGACTAGCGTAAGCAACAAAGCTCACAGAGTAGGCACAAATGTAGAGAAAGTGGACCAAAATGGGAGGTGGGAGGGTGTGGGCGGAAGTCTGGGGCTAGGGGGAAATTGATGTGACAGTGGGAAATAAACTATAATTATCTGAAATAAAATGTAAGAGTGCAATAAGTGTGCTTTTTATTCTAAGCTGTGAACAGTTAAAAAAAAAAAAATTCCTTCCTAATACATTTGTGTATGTTCCATAGCTGATTAAAACCAGCTATGTAAACATATAATGCCTTTTTATCATGTTAATTACCGACATAAGTGGCTAACCTTTATGTCTTATTTATCTTCATGTTGTATTAGTTTACATATGGAGTGCGCGTGTGTGGGTGTCTGTGTCTGTGTGTGTGCTCCCCCCTTTCCCTCTTTCATTTGGAAACGCGTTCATTGGCTCCTCTGCGCTTCCTTTGGCCATGCCCCAGGTTATGGTCTTGATTTGGCCTTCGTGATATTGCCGGATTTAAAGGACTCTTATCACAGTGGTATGTTTTTATGGTGATCTCATTTGTTGATTGTACCCTCTGACCCTTTCCTCCCTCAGCAGTGGCTTTCTTAGGAGCACAAAGCTGATCGGGGATTGAAATTTGACCGTTCCTCAACCTGTGTCCCTTTGAATCCTGGTTCAGTATTTAGGATTGCTCTTTGGTTTAAACCAAGAAAAAGGAAAACACCCCCCTTTTCATTTACTTCTTGGTTTGAGGACAACTCTTGAAAGGGAAATCCTTTGTGTTTTAACCGCAGTGAATTAATGGCTCCTGGTTTCCCACTCCAAACCTAACGGGCGATTCGCATACACATTCCTCTCTCTCTTGCTGCCAAAGGTTTGGGTTTAGTCCACTTCAGTTCCACTCAAGCATTGAAAAGGTTCTCATAGAGTCTGGGGTGTGCCCAGTGAAAAAAAAAAATGGGGACTTTTAAATTGTCCAGAGACCTCTTTATACCTGCTTTGCAAAAATTACAATGGAGTAACTATTTTTAAAGCTTATTTTTCAATTCATAAAAAAAGACATTTATTTTCAGTCAAATGGATGATGTCTCCCTGTTGTCCCTTAATCCTCAATGTTTGCTTGAATCTTTTTTTTTTTTTTTTAATTCCCCATACCCACTTCTTGATACTTTGGTTCTTTCCTGCTCAGGTCCCTTCATTTGTACTTTGGAGTTTTTCTCATGTAAATTTGTACAATGGAAAATATTGTTCAGTTTGGATAGAAAGCATGGAGAATTTAAAAAAAAAAACTGAAATTCAGATTGAAGAGATTTATTTCTGTGTAAAGTTATTTAAAAACTCTGTATTATATAAAAGGCAAAAAGTTCTATGTACTTGATGTGAATATGCGAATACTGCTATAATAAAGATTGACTGCATGGAGAAGTCTTTATCAAGATTCTTTTTCTATTACTATCACACTGGTTCTGACAGTTCTTCCAGGCAATACAGAGACTGAGAAATGTGCTTTTTTTTTCATGTCAGTTATGGCTGGGTGGGTAGAAGTTATTTGTATGAAAACTTATTTGTAGCAATTGGTCCAGGTAAACACCTGCTACCTGGTACCAGCTGTACTCCCGTGGTGGGGACAGCCTCTGTCCAGTGTTGGACACTGGGACCTGACTGCTCCCCTGCAGTGGCTCTGTTGAAGTGTGTGCAGTAACTGAGTCATTAAAGTTCAGAGTCTAGTCTGGAGGGGCCCCTGGGTGGCTCCGTTAGCCTCTGCCTTCAGCTCAGGTCCTGTAGGATCAAGGCCTGCTTCCTGCTCCCTGCTCAGCAGGAAGCGTCCCTCTGCCTCTCCCACCTCCCCAGCCTGTGTTACCCTCTCTCACTGTCTCTGTCAAATAAATAAAATCTTTAAAAAAAAAAAAAAAAAAGAGAGAGAGAGAGAGTCTAACTGGAGAAGTTCCCCTGAAAATGGTCTTTCAATTTTTTTTTTTTTTTGGACACAAATTTCCAATACATTTTCTGTGGGAACACAGAATGTACACAGATATAGATAGATAGATAGATTTGAAACTGCATTGTGTTTTACACTTTTTTTTTTTTTAAACAATGCTGGTTACCCCAGTGAGTTGATTTTGTGCACGTGATTTCATGACCTCGAGTTTGAAAGCACCTAGAATAACTTCAAGCTATGTCAGGTAACGGGGCTGTTACCAGAAGAGAAGTAAACCATTTCATCTTATTTTAGATTTTATTTATTTGATAGAGCACAAGTAGGTAAAGCAGGAAGCAGAGGGAGAGAGAGAAGCAGGCTCCCAGCTGAGCAAGGAAACCGATTCAGAGCTCGATCCCAGGACCTTGGGATCATGACCTGAGCCAAAGGCACCCGCTTAACCATTTGAGCCACCCAGGCACCCCAAGAAGTAAACCATTTTCAAGCTTCACCAGGAAACCTTATGTCCAAGAACTATAGGAAGGAACAGAAAAGTCTTCAGGATGGCACATGATTTGAGGCACCTGGTTTCTGGCCTTCATGCCCCTCCAACTCATCATCAAGTTCTGTGGAGGCAAGAATTTTCTCTGAACTATAGATTTCTCATGTAAAAAATGTAATTCTGTAATACATTATACAAGCTTTTTTTTAAAGAAACTCTTTTTAAAATAAAGTTCATACACGATTGGGGCCTTATTTTTTAAGAATTTATTACTCCACAAGGTTTTCCTTAAAATTTAGTCCAGAAGATGAATGCTTTTGGTTACCGTGATAAAATTTTATTATAAAACACTCTATCTTACTAGTTCTGAAATTTTACCAGGGGCCGTGACCATTGGACCTGATGTGTGGGTTATATAGTTCTCCAAGGCTCATAAAATGTTAGTGCAGAAGGAATCTTTAAGGATATTCTGGTCCAAGTCCCTTCACCGTCAGTTACTGACTAGGATTCCCCAGGGATGACTCCCCTAGGTTCACGTAGCCAAGACTCAGGACCTGTTTCCAACAGCAGTAGTATGTGCTGTGGGTGTCTCGGCCAGCACGACGAATCGACCAGGGTAACCCTGGGGGCTAAGAGGATGATGAAAAAAGTTACGAGACAAAGAGATGATGGCAGGAGGGACACTGAAGGTGATGTCCGACAGTGCCAAATTCACTCCACATCTTACAAGCACTTATAAGGCAGACCAGAATAGAAAGAGCATTACATCAGTACATAGTCAGATGACCAAGTTTACATTAACTACAAGCAAACCTCGTGATGCCAGGTAGTTTCGGCTAAAGCCATTAGCAAGACAATCAACCAGGGAGTGGATCTTGGGAGGGACAGAACAACAAGGGCTAAGAACTCAGGACCCTGGCCACATTGTTCCCTACTGCAGGGAGAGTGTGTGGGAAGTCACGTAGGCGAGCGCACGACACAGCACAGACCCTTTCTCAGTGCACTCAACTTTCCCGTCCTTAACCTTGTCAAGGTGTCCAGACTTTGAAGGAGACACAAGTCAGGGCCTGGTTTGGTCCTTGACTCCAACCGTGCCGTGGCCTCTAACATATGGGTTTATTATATATAAACTATGTATTTTATTTATATATATACACTTAAATAAAGATACGGTTGTTATAGTTGTAATGGCTGTAACAAAATTTGGAAAGAAATGGGTGTTGTGCCAGGTCTCCTCCACTGGCCTCTGCTGTCTTGGCCATTTGGGCAAAGCCCCTCCTGGGCAGGGGATAGAAGGCAGAGGCCTGGCTGCTGAGGCAAGTCGGCGGTAGCTCAGGCCGCCTGGGTTTCCTCCACTCCTTGCTGTGGCCACACTGACGCTTCCGATGTGGTGATGGCAGCAGGCAATCAGGTTGGCCTCTTGCATGGACTAGTCCTTGGGCAGGCGGAACGGAGCTGATCCCGCTACCTTCTTGTAACACGCACACAACCAGGGGTTCCCCACACGGTGCCTCCCCTGTTATTTGCACTCGAGGTTCCATAGGAAACTAATGGTTAGAAATCTGTGTTAAAATTTGACACTTGATTTGATGCCATCAGTCATTTCTTCGCCACCTGCCTTTCCATTTGTGAGGGCCACACCCTGACTCCCTGGGAGCACAAGAGTCCCTCCGTGCCGGCCCTGCCACTGCTGGAGTATCTGTACACAGGCTTCTCGGGGCTTTGGACACAAGTCAGCCTGGGATTCAGGGGTCACCATAAACTTGGCTTAGACCCGGTGGTCTAGAAAGAGCAGTTGCTTCCATTTAGAATTATTTCCTTCATAGCAGATGTGGTTCTAAGGGCTTTGTGTGCCAACACATTTAATCGAATCCCTTTTACAAATCAGGAAGCTAAAAGCTCTGGGCCGGTTCTGCAGACGGAAGGCTGCGTCCCAGCGGCAGGTAGCAGAATCAGCCTCGAGCAACCACTCTGTACACAGGCCGGAATAAGAGAAAGCAGTGTCACAGGTACGTGCGGTTTCACACAACTTCTGGATTCCACACTCACACGGGCGTGTACTCTAGGTCACGGTGTGAAATGATCTGTGAGCAGGTTATGATCAAAATTACATATGCTGGACTGACTCTCCGATAATCTGACTCCGCCTACAGCCAGCCAGCCAGGACCTGAGCCTCAGCACCCCCCGTATGACCCTGGGCAAGTCACCTGGCTATAGTTCAGTGTCCTTATCTGTAAAACGGAAAGAATGTGCTCTTATATATAAGAACGCATGCGGGACGCCTGGGTGGCTCAGTCAGTCGGTTGGGCATGTCCTTTGGCTCAGGTCATGATCCTGGGGTCATGGGATCAAGTCCCACATCAGGCTCTCTGCTCAGCAGGGAGCCTGCTTCCCTTCCTCTCTCTCTGCCTGCTTGTGCTCTCTGTCAAATGGATAAATAAAAAACATCTAAAAAAAAAAAAGAAGAATTAACACATGCAAAGTTTTTACCACAGTGCCTGGACCACAGTAAGCCTAGAGTTTCCTCTGTTCAACTGTATGTAACCGCCAATCAGACGTACCGGTCTCTTTGGGACCCTCTTCCACTTCATTTTCCTGTCAGCTGCACAGCTGACCCTTGAACACGGTTTGAACTGTGCTAGTCCACTTATACGTGACTGTTCTCAATAAATACAGTCCTATAAATGTATTTCCTGTTTCTCAGGATTTTAATTTTTTTTCTCTAGCTTTAAGAATACAGTATATACAGTATATAGGGGGTGCCTGAGTGGCTCAGTGGGTTAAAGCCTCTGCCTTTGGCTCAGGTCATGATCTTCAGGGTCCTGGGATTGAGCCCCACATCGGGCTCTTCTCAGCAGGGAGCCTGCTTTCCCCTCTCTCTCTGCCTACTTGTGATCTTTCTCTGTGGGTCAAATAAATAAATGAATAAAATCTTAAAAAAAAAAAAAAGAAAGAAAGAAAAGATAAAAGGGGAATATCCTATTTCACCCATACCTCCCATTCCTCCAGCCCAAAGAAATCCTAGTTAGACATGCGCCTTATGTCCACTAAAGGCCACTTGGCACAACGCCCAGCCCACGAGAGATACATTAATGCAGAAGAGACTGCCCAGACCTCTAGCGTGTGTCAATCACGGCATGACGACGCCGGCCATAAAGACACAGCAAGTTTCCACACTGTCAACATACACATCACTAAAACACGCACTAGGAGGAGGGCATTCTGGCACTGCAGTCAGGCATAGGGTCAGACCTAATGTCGCCACTCATCCGTGTGTGACCCACAGGCAGAGTGACTTCACGGCCTTCGGCCTCAACTGCTTCACTGTAAGTGGAGCGAGTATCTGTCTACACTGGGGAGGGCCCAAGAGGACCCTGAAAGGGCCTGGAACCAGTCAGGACAGCAGCTGGAAGCACAGGAAATAATCCAGAAAGGGCAGAGGTCATTATGAGAAACACTCAGAACTCTGTTCCTTACTGTTGACCAAAACACTTTAATTTTACAACTTTCATGTACAATATGATGTCCATAAACGGTTGGAATTCTCACCTGGCTCCTGTAGGGAAACAAAAGTAGAAAGCTTTAAGTACTTTAATTTTCAGTAATTCAATTTCATCATTTTGGTTCATTCAATTTTTCAAGCACTCGCTGAACATGGACTGTCTGAGGGGTCTTCCTGAGAAGCAAAGTCACCTCGCTTTCTCGAAGGGTTTACACTCTCATCTTTTTTTTTTTTTTAAGATTTTATTTATTTATTTGACAGACAGAGATCACAAGTAGGCAGAGAGGCAGGCAGAGAGAGAGGGGGAAGCAGCAGAGAGCCTGATCCCAGGTCCCCTGAGATCATGACCTGAGCTGAAGGCAAAGGCTTTCACCCACTGAGCCACCGAGATGCCCCTACAGTCTCATCTTTAAAATAAGAAATGGGGGGCACCTGGGTGGCTCAGAGGGTTAAAACCTCTGCCTTCAGCTCAGGTCGTGATCTCAGGGTCCTGGGATCGAGCCCCACATCGGGCTCTCTGCTCAGCAGGGAGCCTCCTCCCTTCTCTCTCTCTGCCTGCCTCTCTGCCTACTTGTGATCTCTCTGTCAAATAAATAAATAAAATCTTTGAAAATAAAATAAAATAAGAAATGGCTGTGTGGGAGAATACTGGGAGATCCACAGGAAGAGGAGAGGTTAGTGCCGGCAGACATGTTCCCCGGGGAAGCAGGGTCCCGGAAGGACTGGGACCTCTGACTGACCCAGAGTAAATCCAGAGACACAAAACAAGTGGTAACACAGCTTAACTGTCTGCTCTTTGGTGACATTTTTTTCTATTTCCCTGCTCCCTACATACCCCAAAACTACTGTAATTTTCATGTCAATAAGTTACTTCTAATGAAAATTATAATAACAATACCAATAATATGATGTAATAGGAACACTTTTTTATTTAATGTTTCCTAGCCTTTAACATAATTCCCAAAAATAAATAAATAAAACAATTTCCAAGTCATTTTGAGAGATGACAATTACTTATGAGCGATGATTAATTTAAAAACACATCATGTGAGAATGTCTTAACTCCTGAGGGGTTTGTGGAAAATGGGACTCCTTTTTCAAGTACCTACTCCTAGTACCTCCCTTTGGAAGGAACAAAAACTCTGATTCCTAATTTGGAAAAATGAAAGGGCCATAACCTTTTACTGTTTAGGGTTAATTTCCACACAATTCCATACCATAACATACCCATATGCTGGAACTTTTTTTTTAAACAGGTTTTTGTTGTTTTTTTTAAGATTTTATTTATTTATCTGATAGAAACACAGCAAGAGAGGGAACATAAGCAGGAGGAGTGGGAGAGGGAGAAGCAGGCTTCCCGCTGAACAGGGAGCCCAGTGTGGGCCTTAATCCCAGGACCCTGGGATCATGACCTGAGCTGAAGGCAGAGGCTTCACCCACTGAGCCACCCAGGCACCCAATAAATAAAATCTTAAGAGGGAAGGAATTTTTTTAAAAAAGTCTTTGATCAGGAACCTAAATTGTAACAAAACTCAGGAAGAGAATTTTTTAATAACAAATAGAGAAAAGGAAGAGGAGACCAAAAGAAAGGGATGGGAAGAGACAGCAGATACAAAAACACTAAAAAGGCAGAAATTAGACAGTGTATAGTTAACTGTCCCTTGTGCTTTTAGAAAAATGTACTGTCTTCAAGACCATGATAAAGTCAAACATTTTTATCGACACAAGATAAATGACTTTAAAAAGGAGTTTGGGGCACACCTGTTTGCAGAGAGCTCAGTCTTCATCATCAGGGAGGATACCCAGTTCTTCATCTGTCCACTGGGAAGGATCTGGATACGCAAAGTGACCCTGGTGACAACCATTAAAAAAAAAAGTAAAGAATCTATATTCCATACAATGAAAAAAAAAAAAAATATATATATATATATATATATGGTAAGGCTGTCACACACACAGCCCTTGACCTGCTACAGAACAAATTCGACTACTCTGAACCATGCGATGGTCCAGCTGTTCTCCGATCTGCTCACACGGGCTGCAGCCTGAACTTTAGAAGGCTGCTGTGGGACCACCAGCCTGAGCCAGGATGTCAGTGGGTGTTTATGATGGAGGAAGGGAGACAAGAGATTTCAAAGAGCTCCCACATCTCGACAACGTGTTGAAGCCCCAGTAAGACAGAACGTCTCAGAGTGTCCTGTCACTGCTGCCGGCCTAGGCGAGACCTGGGCGGCGCCGGCGGGTGCATGCAGCTCCAGTCCTGATCTAGGACGCGTCTGGCCGCATCATCGTCTCAGGCCAAGCGGCCACATGGCCTCCTGACAGCTGACCTACGGCGAGCTAAGGGTGACTACGTGCTGCCAATTCACAGACACTGAGCAGCTCTCTACTGGGTGACAAGGGCACAGAGAAGTTGTAAGAGAAATGAGGTGTCTAAGATGTAGACGCTGAAGATTCTTTTCCTGTCCTAGCTGGGTCAGCAAGCACAGATTTCGATGGCTTAAAGGCATACTTTCCTAGAGAACAGCGTCTGGGTAAAAGTCATGAAAGCTTAGTCAAGGCTGATGACGCGTCAGAAAGTTATCACTAGCTACCTTCTCTCCTTGGGACAAGTTGGCCCACATCACTCCCACCCAAATTTGGCTGCCCTGGGCCTCTGGACAGACTAGATGACATTCAGCATTTAAAGAAATTTAAGTGTGAAACTTAACCCACTGCTGAAGCCCTTGTTCAGAAAGTAAAACAATTCGTTTCTAGTCTTCCTTCCAAATACGGTAACCTAACAGAAACCGTAAGAGATGGACTACCTACACACGCGTCTGTGAGTGGGGAAGGTCAGAGGTTATGTAGTTCATCAAGTAACAGGATTCCTGCACACACACAAAGACAACATAGTAAAGGGATGTTATCTAGATAGAAAAAGTCTACAAACAGGAAGGGGGGGGGGGAAGCTAAGCTATTACTATTTAGTAATAATCCAAGTAGTTATAATACTCCATCAGTATATTAGAATTACTCCCCTGCACTTACCAGCACAGCATCTGAGTCATGCCAAAAACGCCAGAGAATCCAGAACCACATGGTCCCACTGAATATCTCGGCCTGGATCACCTGGGACTTGGTGAGCTGGGGAAACTGTCTATACCGTGGCTCGATATGCACACCACCTCCGGCACTACGAGACAGAACAAAACGTCATGCAACTTCCAAGTCTGAAGTCTTCCAAGTCTGAAGTCATCCAAAACTTTTGAGTTCCATCTAGAAACCAAATCTAGCGTTTCTCATCTCCTCCACAAAGTAGAGGATGACAGAGCTCCATAATCCCTCGAAGCTCGTCTTTCATAAGCCTGCTTTTAAATTCGTTTGGCAGCAAAAACTGGCCTGCATGGATGAGATACGATTATTTCCCCTTAGTGAATATTCATGGATTTTACAGCAGAAATAGGAACATGTTAATAATGGGGTACTGGCCCCAAAGTTTCAATTAAGGGATGTGAAGCTGCAGTAGTCAGTCACTTAGCTTATCCAGAAAAACAAATCAGGAAATTGATCTTGTTTTGTTTAGCCATATCTATTTCAAAGGCAAATTATGTCCTCTGCTCTATTACAGTCTTAATTTATTTATTTAATTTTAAAGATTTTATTTATTTATTTGCCAGAAAGATAGAGCACAGGCAGGCAGAGGCAGGCAGAGGAAGAGGGAGAAGCAGGCTCCCTGCAGAGCACGGAGCCCGATGTGGGAGTCGATCCCAGGACGCTGGGATCATAACCTGAGCCAAAGGCAGCTGCTTAAGCAACTGAGCCACCCAGGCATCCCCGTCCTTATTAATATAAAGAATATTATATGGAAAAGAGGATTCATCAAATCTTTTTTGGTAAGTTTGTTGTTTGTTTTTTTTTAGCAATCTTTACACCCAATGTGGGGCTCGAACTCATAACCCTGACAGAGATCAAAATTCGCATGCTCCACCGACTGAGGCAGCCAGGCACACCAGCAAATCCTTTTTAATAAGCTAATAGTTCTGAACAAAACAAAGAACCTTAAAAAGTTAAGTATGAACAACTTTTTCTGGTTTTGGTTTTTTTTTTTTCTTCATTTAGATTCTGTTGACAAATTGTGGGACACAATCCATGAGGTCTGCAGTCACTTTATTCAGTTAGATTATAATTATTATTGATCGAATCTAAAGTAATATAATTCATACTTAATGGCATTACTGTCAAGTTCTCTTTAGCAGCTATACATATTCTACTATACAAAAATACACAGTTTAAAGAGAATTCCCACAGAAATGTATTCACAAATTTCATTTCAGGGGGCACCTGGGTGGCTCAATTAAGCATCTGCCTTCATCTCAGGTTCCTGGGATGGAGCCCCACATGGGGATAGAACCCCATATCGGGCTCCCTGCTCAGTGGGAAGCCTGCTTCTCCCTCTCCCACTCCCTCTGCTTGTGTTCCCTCTCGCTGTGTCTCTGTCAATAAATAAATAAAATCTTTTTTTAAAAAAATTCATTTCAGGTAAGAACAGCTTGTAAAATGGGCTCTTTTGTGCAGCAAAAACTACTAAAACTGCACTGTCATTTCTCCCAAATGTACTGTAGATCTGTGAACACAAACACATCTATGGTCCCTGATACATATTACGTCCTACCCTTTTTATTAGCCCGTCCTGCTCTTAAAGGTTATGAACAGTTATCATTTACTGAGTGTTTACCATGTGCCGGACACTAGATGAAGCATTTTATATGCATTATCATTTATTTCCATAACCCTAGGAGACAGATCCTATGGTTCTTAATGTTTACAAATGAAAACACTGGGGTATTATTTGGAGGCAAAGCCTAAGCTCTTATATATTGCCTATAAATAAACAATACTAATTATTTTTTCATTTTATGAACCAAAGACACAGTTCTTAATTAGAATTGCCATCAGCATGGTACCACACTGAAATGATAGTTTCATTTTTATGTTAAATATTTATTCAATATATTACCACTTTTATTTGGAAGGCTCTACATAAAATATTGATAATTAGCTATGGATGGTGTAAGAGATGGTTTTTACTTTTTCATATGTATGTATGTGGAGGGGGGTTGTATGTGGTTTTTTTAAAGTTTTCATTTAAATTCCAGTTAGTTACAATATAGTGTAGTATTCATTTCAAGTGCACAACAGAATGACTCAACACTTCCACACAGCACCTGGTGCTCGTCACAGCAAATGTCCCCCTTAATCCCCATCACCTGTGTCACCCACCCCCCACCACCTCCCCTCTGGTAACCATCAGCGTGTTCTCCAAAGTTAAGAGTCTGTTTCTTCATTTGCCTCTTTCCCCCCCATCCTTTGCTGATTTGTTTTCTTAAATTCCACTTATGAGTGAAATCGTGTTTTTCTCTGACTTATTTTGTTTAGCATAACACTGTCCAGCTCCATCCATGTGGCTGCCACCAGCAAGACTTTTTTTGAATGGCTGAGTAATATGTTACCTTTTTTTAAAAATAGTGACCACATATATTTATTTGAGGGGCACAGGGGTGGCTCAGTCATTAGGCGTCTGCCTTTGGCTCGGGTCGTGATTCCGGGGTCCTGGGATCGAGCCCCACATCTGGCTCCCCAGTCAGCGGGAAGCCTGCTTCTCCCTCTTCCACTCCCCATTTGTGTTCCCTCCCCGGCTGTCTCTGTCAAATAAATAAATAAAATCTTAAAAAAAAAAAAAAATCTCCACAGGCCTGTCACTAACCTGCCCCGATCCCTCCCCGTGACCTCAGGCTCCCTCTACTCAGCCCATTCCACTCTCACTGGCTGGCCTGTCCATCATCAGCAGTCAGAGCCTCAACACTTGCAGTGTCTATCTTTGTTTGGCTGACGGACCACTGAGGTCCTAGTTCAAATCACTATCAGGCCTGCACTGCCACATCATCCTAAGTACAAGACCCCATCCACCCCCATCCACCCCCATCCCAGGCACTCTCTACATTAATCCCCTGCTTTATTTCTTAACAGTACCTTCACGTGTTCTCTTCTACTTGTGTCCTCCCCAGGATGGAAGCTCCCTTACCTCTCTTGTATTCTGCTCCATCCCTACAACCTGGAAAGGCCCCCGGCATCCAGAAGATGCTCCATACTTATGCACTTTATTATCACACAACTGTGTGTGATAAAAATAAGGTGTGTTACAGAAGTAACAACACCTCAGTGAAGAGAGGCACTCCCCAGATTTTCCACGCAAGGTGAAGGGCTATGGCTGGGAGCTCTCCATCACTGTCTTTGTGTAGGTCACACAGACCTTTTCCTTCTTTCCACCTCAAACTTGTCGCAGCTCCACAGCTTTGAGAGACATGTGACTTTAAGCAAGTCACTCCTTTAATCTTCTGGAGTCTCCATTTCCTAGTAACAACAGCTAATACTGGTAAGGTCCTTACTAGACAGTAGCAGCTGTCTTTTTTTTTTTTTTTTTTTAAGATTATTTATTTATTTATTTGAGAGAGAGAGAGAGAGAGAGAGAGAGGAATCACAAGTAGGCAGAGAGGCAGGCAGAGAGAGAGGTGAAAGCATGCTCCCCACTGAGCAGAGAGCCGGAGGCGGGGCTCGATCCCAGGACCCCGAGATCATGACCTGAGCCAAAGGCAGAGGCCCAACCCACTGAGCCACCCAGGCGCCCCATCAGCAGCAGCCGTCTTAAAATACCTTACAGAACTGTCATTCACTCAGCTCCCTGGAAATTGACATTATAATCCCCATCGTGGGGGTGAGAAAAGGGAGGCAATTAGAGATCATCAAGAAACTTCTCCAAGGCGAAAGAGCTAGAGTGTGGCAAAGGTGAAATTTGAATTGAGGCAGTTTGGGGCCAGAATCCTGCTTTTAACGCGACCCTGCACTGCCTCTTCGAAAAAAATGTAGATGATGATCTAAGGGGCCTGGAACATCACCTGTAAAAATTCAGCGTTCTACTGTCCATCGTGCTCTTACTGAATCTCTCTGCACTACCTATTTGTTTTTGGCGGATGAGCCCTCCCTTGGCATCCCGGCACTATGCTCTCCAGTCGAAATTTTTGGGCTACTTCACAGGTGACTCCTCTTTTGCTCCCTCTCAATTCTGGTGTTGCAAGAGTGAGCCCTAATACAAACTCCGGGATTTTGCCGATAATGTGTCAATCAATTCTACACTCTCTTGGGGAATGTTGATAATGGGGGAGGCTACGCACTTGTGAGGCAGGGGGTTATGGGAACTCTCCATACCTTCCGCTCGATTTTGTGGTGAGCGCTTTAACAAATAATACAGAGGTCTCCCGCGGCACCTCCGTGCCACTCCTTGCCTCGCACCTGCCGCTTGGAAACAGGTACGAGTTCCTTCCTCCGCCGGAACGCCCTCTCATCCCCATCTCCCGCTCTCGCTTCCCAATGAGCTCCAGCTTTCCTCTACGATCAACTGGATTTCCCGACGACAGGCTCCCCTGCGGCCGGAGTGGCCCGAGACACAGTTTAAAACCCGCCAAGCGAGCCCACCACCCAGCCCCAAACCCCACTCCTGCCTCGAGGTCGCGGAGCCGGACTCCAAGTCCCAGCATGCCTCGGGGCGGAGGTCGGGGCAGGTACCCGGCCCGCCCCAGGCGCCCGCTGTCAAGGTGAAGGCGTCCCGGAGACCTGCGTTTTCCGTGAGAAGCAGAGGAGGACCCTCCCCCAGCCAACACTCACTGACGAACTCCACTGCCTCCAGCCGCCCGCGAGCCGGGGCCTCTGAACAACCGGCCTCCAGCGCGAACGAAAGGCGCCAGGCGCGTCAGAGCCGACATGGCAGCGCGCATCCCGAGAGCACTGCTCAGGCCGCACCGCCTCTACGTCACTTCCCCCGGCGCCCCGGCCAGTGACGTCACGGCGTCGACCTGCTCTTCCTCCCCCCGCCCCCGGCGAAGGTGGTGTACGCCGGGAGGAAAGCGGTAATCGGGTCGCCGGGCTTCGGGCTCGGCTCTAGGAACCTCTGCACGGGTGTGCTTAGAAGCCAGCACTGAGTCGGCTCTCGCTCCTCCCCGACTGCTGATCTCGATGGTGTTTTCCCACCTCCGCCCGCTCCTCTGCCTGCTGCGCCTGAGTAAACTGCCTTCCGGACCCTTTGAGGCCGCCGGACCCTCTGAACCAGAGGACGTCCCCAAAGCTAGTCTTTTGTACTCTCTCCTGCAAGAGGCTCACAACGGTCTCTATAAGGTCTTGTCTTACTCTTTCTCTGCAAACTTGATAACGGACCGGCAGCCCATCGGTGGTTCCCAAATATTCCTACGTGGGCCGGTGGCATCACATTCACCTGAGGAGCCCGACCTCAGAGCCTCTGCAGTCCGAAGTAGGGCCGAGGAATCTGCATTTAAGCGTGGCCTCCGGTTTACGCCGCGCTCTGATCCTGAGCCACGCCCTGGATTCTCGGCTTTCTCTCTAAATAGTGCTTTCTAGTAAATCCTGGATGGACTCTGAGCTTCTCTGGGTACCCACCCCACGTCACTCCCGCAAATTCTTAGGGTCTTTACTGCTGTGTGGGTTACAGCTTCCCTAAAAAGTTCCGGGTTTGATTAAATTATAAAGTTAGCCTGCCAGCCTCACACCTTGGGGATTTCAATTTGAGATGGATCATATGCTCCTTCAGCTAAACACTGAAGAGGTCACACTCAGGCAAGAAAAATAGGGTACTTACGGAGTTTAGGGAGTTGAGTGCCTTGACTATAAATGACACCTGTCCCTCTGTGCCAGGATGTGGGTCTCCAGGTGCCCTGTAACGGGACAGTCTCTCTCCGTGGAGTTAGGCTCAGGTAAAGCTTACGGATTACACTCCCTGTGGCCTTCTGAACAGCCTATTAACTAACCCTCTGGCCCTTTAGGACTCTCTCCTGTTGTCCACTTGGTATATAAATTGGAGGAGAATCCACTTTCCTCTAGATAAAAGTTGACTTTCTAGTTGATACACTAGCGTGGCTTTCTTTGAGCTGCCATTCTTCACTTACCCTTTCTAGTGACGTAAACGAGCCACTAAATAGGAAGTTCATGATTTGGGAAGACAGGGCTTTCCATCATCCTTCCTTGGCAGCTCACTCCCCAGGCTACACAACTTCCCTGGTCCCAGCAAAGAATGAATTTATGATGTCAAGGCCAAGGGGGAGGGGAGGCACAGCTTAAACAAACAAACAAAAAAAGGGCCAAAATATCTAAAGTTCAAACTTCAGTAAATAGTTCTATGAATTTGGACAAGTCACTCTACTTCTCTGAGTATCAGGACCCCATCTGAGTGGGAGTCATTTAAGAGAGTACCTGGCCCACAACACATATTCAGGAAATGTTTATGCTTTGTTATGTCTTCCCTTCCTAAGTAGCAAAACCTGGATTCTGGTGAATTAAAATCCATTCTCACCCCCACTTTCTTGCTGAATTACAAAAAAAAAAACTTTTACACTTAAATATTGCACTTAAAGCAATATTGTTTTATAGACCACTTGTGGAGTCCTTGGCTTTAATGTCTTACAGTACAAATTCTGGGTCTTTTTACTATAGAAAGTTTAGGGTCCAATCAGTAAACTATTTTGACTGTGTAGCAGGGATGCATGTTTGTTCTGCAGACATGCTTTAAGAACTCCCAGGGCAAATATCCTTTACTGCTTTAGACAGGCTGCATGATGGCAGCTAGGGGTTGGGAGGCTTCTTTTGGGGTCTCAGATGAGCGCCCCATTTTTATTTAAATACTTGGGTTTGTTGTCTTTTTTTTTTTTTTTTTTTACGATTTTATTCATTTATTTGTCAGAGAGATTGAGAGAGAGAGAGAGCACAGGCAGGCAGAGTGGCAGCAGAGGCAGAGGGAGAAGCAGGCTCCCCGCCAAGCAAGGAGCCCGATGCGGGACTTGATCCCAGGATGCTGGATCATGACCTGAGCTCAAGGCAACCGCTTAACCAACTGAGCCACCCAGGCGCCCCACGATGAGCGCCCATTTGAAAGGATGCATTTCAGAAGGTGAGAGGAAGGATGCCAAGCCCTGACACTGAGCTCTCACCGGCTACATGATGAATCAAATTCCCAGTCAAGTGTTAACAAACTGACAAAAGCTAACGAAAGACAGACTCTAAATGACCTAACATAGAGCACCTAACCCCAAATCAAGAACCTACTCCACAGGGCTGCCAGGGTGGCTCAGTCGGTTAAGCATCTCCCTTCAGCTTAGGTCATGATCCCAGGGTGCTGGGATCAAGCCCCACATCAGGCTCCCTGTTCAGCCAAGGAAGTAGCCATAGCATTTTCTCCTTAAGAAGATGACTTTATGAATCAAGTTTTGCCTTTTTAATGTGCTTAATTTAAAAATAAGCAAAGTACCCATATTAAAGCATATCTGTTACCCATTTTTCTTCTGTTCTATAGAGCCTGTGTTCATTTTCTGTTGCTGTAAAATTTCCTGAGGAACTGAGGCCCTCGGTCCAACAGTCCATGAGGGACTGAATTGTGCCAACCACCCTGTGAATGAGCTTGGCATCAGACCCACCCCTGTGGAGCCTTAAAATACCCACAGCTCGAGCAAAACCCTGAGCTGAGGCCCGGGAAGCAGCACCCAGATTTCGGACTTGAAGACACTGTGAGGTACTAAGTTTTGTTGTTTTCAAGCCACTAAGTTTTGGTTAGTTTTTAGGCACTGATAGATAACTAGTATGTGTCACAGTGGTGTGAGTCAACCGATTGGCTTTTAGTTAAAGCTCAGTAGTGCTGGTGTGGACTCAGGGCAGTGCCACTCTGTGCCTGTGCCCCCCCTCACCTCACAGCGTATGTGCACTTGATACAGTTGCCCTGTGTCTGCCCGGAGTGTCCATTGAAGGAGCTAAATGGTGCCACTGCCCCCTCCCAACTACCTTGAGCCACCCTAACTCTTTGAAAAAAACCACCCCAAATGAACCTCTGACTAAACCTTAGTTGCTTCCTAAAAGACAGAAAGGAATTCTTGAGAAGAAAAGAATGGAAGAATCTAGTCCTGTGGTCAGAGCAGAACTTCCAGAGAGCAGAAAGCTTGATTTTCACTCACTACTTAGAGCAGTGGTCTCCAAAGCAAGCAAGAGAGTCCACTGGGATGTAGGAGAAAATGCTATTTCTTTTTTTTTTTTTTAAGATTTTATTTATTTATTTGACAGATAAGCAAGGGGGTGTGAGAGGGAGAAGCAGGCCTCCCGCTGAGCAGGGAGCCCGATGCAGGGCACTATCCCAGGACCCTGGGATCATGACCTGAGCCAAAGGCAGACGCTTAATGTCTGAGCCACCCAGGTGCCCCAAAAATGCTATTTCTTATTAAAAAAAAAAAAAAAAAAAAAAAAGGAAGGAAGGATAAGAAACAAGCAAACTAGGGACGCCTAGCTGGCTCAGTGGGTTAAGCATCTGCCTTTGGCTTAGGTCATGATCTCAGGGTCCTAGGATCAAGCCCCACTTCCTGCTTCAGGCTCCTTGTGAGCGGGAAGTCAGCTTCTTTCTCTCTCCCTCTTCCCTTCCCCTCTGCTCACACTTTCTCTCTCTCTCAAAATAAATAAATAAAATCTGAAAGGAAGGAAGGAACGAAATGAAAGAAAGGAAGAGAGAAACTAAGCTTTACTAGTACCTACTCCACCAGCTGACCCTGGTACCCTCTGAGTCCGTGCGGGCCGCCCAGTGCCCGTGAGTGGGCCCCGTGCAGAAAGGTGGCCGCTTTAATCCTTTGCTGGGGTGTCGCTGGGGCGCTACTGCAGATTCAAGCCCTGTTTAACGGGAAATACTGATTTTATTATCTCTAGGTTAATATTAGCCAAAACTGACTCCAGACAAATGGAAAAGGGGCTGAACATGACTCAGAGAAACTGCAGTCTGAATGCTAACATGTGAGCACAGGGGAACTTGAAGAAAATGGCAGAGCCCATTCTGCTCCTGTCCCTGGTATCATTTTACCTTGTAAAAAAATTGCTCAGGAGATCATCAAAAAATATTTAAAATTATCAAGAAGATAATTTTGAAGTACAGCAAAATTTGCCCAAAGTATATACTGTGCCTCCAGGGATTTCTAGTGGTGGTAGGACCTGTATAAAACCCATAAATAAGTGATACATGTGCACATACACATGTAAATACATATATCTCACCAGTAGGGTACATAATCAGAAACATTTGGAAGCCATGGGTCTACAGGATTCTGTGACACTTTCCTACCTAAATCTCAGAGTCACGGAACACCCAGCAGGCCCCACCTGATCCGGAAGCAGACAGGGTTAAAAAGAGAAGAGACAGAAACAAGAAAACAAAATAACTCAGTTTATTTGTCCTCCTCCTCAGAACATTATTATCCCCAACACCAGGCCCAGCATCCATGACTGAATGGCTAGGAGGCTTCCCTCCCTTTACTTCTCCTAAGTAACCCAAAGCTTTTAAAACAGATGCCTGAAACCAAGTCAGGGTAAAAAATGTGGTATGCCTTCCATGCATCCCAATTTTAAAATATTCAGGCTGCCGTAGGAGAGGCTGTCGGAAGTGGCCTTTAGTCCTGAGACGAAGGCCCACTGCATGCCCACTGCTGCGGTCAGCGGGGGAACGCTGGTCCTTTCAGAAGGAAGGGCTTTGCTGCCTCCAGGATGTCCAGTTTGGGGTCCAGTGAGCGGCCAAGGCCCTCCAACACCATGATGGCAAATACAATGGAGGCAAAGTTGCTCTCAAGCTTTACCTGAAACAGAAAAAGACTGGTTCTTTCTAAAGCCTTCTGATCTAGAGATGGTATCCTGGGTGACCATGTGATTGTCCACTCTGGGCCTGCTGGGACTTCTACCATCTACCTGACACTCTTTCCCCTACCTCATCGTTCTCCCCACCATCTCATCTACTCAACCAACCTCCCATGCACGAGAACTATTAAGGGAAAATCTGGGGGGTGCAGCATGTCCTTCTCTAAGGGTGGGTGTGTGTACGTTTGAATGACTCAAAAATAATACAATGAATATCTCATAGCTAAACCAGAAACTATGAATCTACATGAGGGTCATTCTTCAAGATCTGCAGTAGCCTTTTGAGACCACGCACAAATGGCTTTGCTCAAACATAGAAGAGCTTCTCCCCCTACCCTTTTTAAAAAGATTTTATTTATTTATTTATTTGAGAACAAGAGAGAGCATGAGCACAGAGGCGAGAGAGAAGCAGGCTCCCTGCTCAGCAGGGAGCCAATGCAGGGCTCCATCCCAGTACCCATGGGATCCTGACCTGAGCCAAAGGCAGACCAAGCACCCCAACTTCTTCCCCTTTGGAGCCAGGTTAATAGTAATAGCAATTTAAGTGAATTACTCAACTAATTCTCAAAAGTACTATCCTCATGGGGCACCTGGGTGGCTCAGTCATTAAGTGTCTGCCTTCGGCTCAGGTCCTGATCCCAGGGTCCTGGGACCAGGCCCCAAATCCGATTCCCTGCTCAGCAAGAGGCCTACTTCTCTCTCTCCCACACCCCCTGCTTGTGTTCATTCTCTCACTGTGTCTCTGTCAAATAAATAAATAAAATCTTTAAACAAAAAAAAGAAGCACTATCATCATCCCCATTCTACATTCTATAAAAAGGAAGCTCAAGCATATGGTGGCTAAGTGACTTGCTCAAGGCCACTGTGTAAGGGGGAGAGAGCTAGGCCTGAAAAGCTGTCTGGGGAGTTAAATGGTGCTTCAACACCACTGGAAATGCTTGCTTGCTTTTTTTTTTTTTTTTTAAGATTTTATTTATTTATTTGACAGAGTGATAGAGAGCACAAGTAGGCAGAGCAACAGGCAGAGGGAGAGGGAGAAGCAGGCTCCCTGCAAAGCAGAGAGCCCGATGCGGGACTCGATCCCAGGACCCTGAGATCATGACCTGAGCCAAAGGCAGAGGCTTAACCCACTGAGCCACCCAGGCACCCCAAATGCTTTCATTCTTAAGCTGAGTGCTGAGTTCTTCAGTGTTTGCTGTATTCTTTCTACTCTGTGTTTCTAAGAAATATTTCATTAAAAAATTAAGTGCCACATGAATAGACATTTCTCCAAAAAAGACATACAATTGGCCAGCAAGCCTATGAAAGAGGCTGACCATCATTAATCATTAGGAAAATGCAATCAAAACCACAATGAGATGCCACCTCCCACCTGTTAGGATGACCGTTGTCAGAACGACAACGAGTGTTGGTGGGGATCTGGAAAACCAGATCCGTTGTATATTGATGGCAGGAAGGCAAAATCCTGTGTGGAAAAGCGGTATAGAGCTTCCTCAAAAATCACGAATATACTATATGGTCTTGCAGTCCCACTTCTGGGTAAACATACAAAAGACCTGAAAGCAGGTCTTCAAAGACACACGTGCACATCCGTGTTCACGGCAGCATCGTTCATAATAGATGTGGAAGAGGTGGAAGAGGTGGAAGAGGTGGAAGTCGCCCAAATGTCCACGGATGGATGAATGAAGAAAACACGGTATGCACACACACTATGGAATATTCTTTAGTCTTGAGAAAGAAATCCTGTGACATGCCACAATCCAGATGAACCTCGAGGGCATCATGGTGAGGGAAATGATCCAGGCACAAAAGGACGAATCCTGCACAACTCCATTTATACGAGATAACTAAAGTCACCCAAATCATGGAAACGAAGTGGAATGGCGGTTGCCAGGGGCGAAGAAGAGGGAGAAATTACTAGGGAGCTGTTCAATAGATATAGTTTCCATTTTGCAAGTTGAGCAAGTTCTGGAGATTTGCCACACAGCCATGTGCATACGGTTGACACTGCTGAACTGTGCACCGGAAGTGGTTAGGGTAAATTCTGTATATGTATTTTTAACTGTAAGTAAACATTTTTAAGTTTTTAAAAAAGCTAAACGCCGAGTGAAGTACCCAGAACACAGTCCTCGTACCAGACATTCTCCGCTCTTCCATTCCGGGAACAGCAGTGTGAATGGCAAAGCTTTAGGGAGCTTCTGCCCACTGTGTCCCCCACTGTGTCTCGGGAAGGCCGTGTCGGGACTTGGAGCACAGGAGGCAGAAGGACAAAGCCGTATGAATCCGGGCTGTGTGGTCAGACTGCAGCACCCGGATCCTGAACCTGCCACAGGAGCCCTGTGGCCGCGGGTTTATTGCCCAGCCTCTTGGCTTAGGTGTCTGCCATGAGGAATGTGGAGGGCTTAAGAGGGATACTGACAGTATGACACAGCTAAATCAGGCACTACGGGGTGCAGACAGGGAGCTCAGCATACACCCCCACGACAGCTCTCCCAGTCTTCCAGCCCGCCCTGGGGGCTGGGAGAGGCTCATGCAGGCCGGCACTGGGGAGTGTGAGCCTTGGTTCCCAGCTCCGCTCTGCGTGCAACTGAACGCCCAGGAGTGTGTGTTCACTCCTGTTTCTCTCCAGCCCCACTCCCTAGCAATGATTAAAGCTTTCCCAATCCCACCATGATATTAAAGTCATTTTTAAAACAGAACTTGTCAAAAGTTTCGGAAAGCATCAAGCTTTTTACCACAACCCCACCAACAAAGGCAACCCTAGAGCCGGAGACGGGTGCAGACCATGGCTCTGCTGTGCAGTCGGTGGGACGTGGGGAGCCACCTAATCTTTCGGGGCCCATCTCTTCGTGCGGCTACTATGGCAGAGATCATACCTGCCCGGGGGGACTATCCTGAGATTCGAATGAGACACCGGATGAAAAGCACCCAGCGCGACCCGTGCCAGATGGCAGGCATCCCACACGGGCTCGCTGGACCGGTTACCCCGCGAGTCCATGGCATACTTGGGGAAGCCCTAAGGCTGTGCGTTGGTTTCGTTCCAAGCACACAGCCACTGCAGAGCAAGAGCGGAGCGGCAGGAAGAGCACAGGACTGAGACCCCCTGGTTGTGTGTCAAGTCTGGGCTCCACCCACAAGGCTCAGGGAGGCAAATGGGCCACCCTGCCTCCACCGTGTCTCCCGTAATCCCGTAAGATGATGGCGCCAGGCCACATACCCTTCTGACTCCCAGCTGTGTGTTACAATCCTTGTCAGATAGCTGCCTTTTGATGGAAATATTCTGTACCTTGATTATATCAATGTCAGTCCCTGTTAGAATACTGTAAGATGCTACCACTGGGGGACACTGGGTAAAGGATACACGGGAGCTCTCTGTATTATTTCTTACAACTGCATGTGAGTCCACAATTATTCCAAAATTAGAAGTTTAATTAAAAATATTTAATGTAATTTCAAAAAAAAAAAAAAAAGCTGCCTTTCCCATGCAGAGTTTCATGATCAGACTGCAGAACCCCGAGAAGCAATGGGAGAGGCCATCTTCAGAGGAGAACCTGCCCTGCCCTCAATACCTTACACCCTCGGCTGGCAGCTTGACTCTGGAGAGTGGCCCAAGACTGCCCCTGTCACAAGGAGACAGAGCCCGAGGTGAAGGCGGAGGTGAAGACCCATGAGGTCACTTCCCTCCAAGGGACTGGGCCAGGAGGCAAAGGCCCGGACAGCCCCCCTGCGACCTCCAAACGCACCAGAACAAGAGGCACCTAGGCACCTCCTCTTGGGCTGCCCCGACCCCGGCAAAGAACGAAGCATGGCTTACATGAAGACTAAGGATCAGTGATGTGAACTGAGGAGGGAGAGGTATGGAAAGCCTGAATTAGTCAGTTTTTGCATTTGTAAAAACCTATTCCTCCAGTGAGGGATCACGAGTACTGAGACTGCTAGACTGACAGGCACCCCGACCAACTGTGGTCATGCCGTGACCATGGCAAGAAACGGAAACAACACCCTTCACACACACGGACTAGTACAGAACATGTTTGCACAACTGTGTCCTGTAGGAGAGGTCCCTCTCAGCACCCTGCGGCCCCCCTCCCGCCTCCCCAGACCCCTCCCCACCAACCCAACCAGAGCACGGGAGCTCGACTCCGCCAGGGGCCTCACCTTGTGAGTCATCAGTAACTTAAAGACATTGGACAGAAGGCTGGAAACTTGAAGCTGGAAAACAGAATAAAACAGACTGCAGAGGCCCGTCCACTGCTCCTCTTCCTTCCAGCCCCGCCCCTCCCCACCCCCCACACACCCGCTCACACCCACATTCACAACCACCCCCACACACACACACCCAACTGTCAGACAAATTCAAGAAAGGACCGCACACGCACCATCGCACTAGTGAGTTCAAAGACCCCTGGCGGAGTTGAGCCTCGAGGCCCTGCTACCCCATCACTCCCATCACTCCAGCACACACAGAAATCCCATCCGAATCCACGAGATAGGAAGGGCTGGGGTGCAGCCGCCATTCCTCACTACCAGGGGCCCACTCCTTGCTCGGACTCGCTCCTGCTAGTGTAGACCGTGCACTCCATGAGAAAAACGTCAAGTTTGCTAGAACTATAGCTAAAACACACAGTGGACTTCTGTTCACATGTAAATAAAGAACAGCAAGGTTAGGTATGTCCTTTGGCTGCTCAGGGGCCTTCGTCCTCCCTCCCTCCCTGCTCAGCTGAGCCCCTGCTCCCAGGTGAAGCAGCAGAATGGCTACACCAGGGACAGGGAGGAGTTACGGCACTATAAATGCCACCGCGCCAGCAGCCACCAGGTCAAGGAGCCACTCTTGAGAGCCCGGGATGCCAGGGACCTGCTCACACCCAGAAGACCAGGCAGAGGCCAGGTTTGCTCTTCATCTGCCTTAAAACTCAACACTGCCTGAGTCCTCTCCCATAAAGAGGGGACCTTCGACCTTTGCTCCATCCAAGAGCCGGGGTGGTAAACACCCCCACGCCTCTGCCCCTCGAGCAGCCTGCTCACCTTTTCCAGGGTGATGGTGTTCTTCCTGGCCTGGGTCACCAGTGTGGCCATCTCAGCCTTGAACGCCTCCACGTCCCTGCACTCGCTGGCCCGGGCGTGATGCAGGATGAGCTCGGCCACTCTCTGGCCCTACAAGACGTGAAGGCAAGGAACTTGGTAGAGTCAAGAGAGGTCATAACACTAGACACTCTGCCCAGACTTCCTCCTACCCTAGTTGCTTCCACCCAAGGTTTCAACCATCCTGCCTCTGACCACCCATCTGTTTTCAATCTCACCCCATCCAGAATACATGGTAACCGACAGAGACTTTGAAATTGGTGGGAGCCCCCCCCATGCTATTACAGCCATCTCCTTCACCATCATCTCCTCCGCCTTCACCAGCCGTGCAGGGCACGGCGGCAAAGTCAGGGTCCTGCCGCTCATGCTCCAAGAGGCCTTGCTGACCAACCAGCCTATCCCCAGAGTCGCTGGGACCTGCCTCTAGACTGGACCGGCTACACTCGCCTTGTGGGCGCTCTGCTTGGCCAAGGAGAATTCCCTCCTCACCCCTGACCCAGCCTCTGTGCTCCAGCCTTCCTCCTCCTCCTCCACACTGGGCACCCTCAGACCAGAGCCTCCCAGTCTCCCTGAACACTCTAGTAGTCACTCCCAGAGCCTTCCACCTCCCACAGTGCAGCCCTGGGAGCCGAGCTCTTTCTCTCTGGCTATTACTTTCCTTCATCCCAATCTGTGCAGGGGAATGTCCCCCCAACCTGCCACTGGACCTCAGTGTTTAACCTTGACTCGGGGGACACTTTCAACTGTCTCAGACTCAAGCCTTTGGACTGTCCCCTCAGAAGGCTCCCAAATAAGCAGCAGCTCCCCTGAATTCTGCCTTTAAAAAAACAAAAACAATTCTCTCTTTGCCAGGGTCTTTCTTGCTGGAAAATTTCACACCAGTTGGTTGGAGAGTTTCTTCATGGTCACTCTTGACATCATACTTTAAGTTGACTCATTAGAGGTTGTGCCGAATCCCTTTCTGCAAATAATAATTCTCAACCACTGAAGCCCCTTGCAGCCACGGGGTTGGGAGTCAAAAACCAATCCAGATTCCAAGGGACCTTCCCACACTTGGAGCCGAAGTCCTCTGTACTGCTGCTTCTCACCAGCCTGATGGTTACTCAGACAAGAGGCCAGTGTTCCCAATGACCGCCCACAGGTCTACTGGTGAGGGAAGAGAAACTACTGGTACAAAACAGCATTCGGGCTGGAGTCATTTCCTCCCCTCATCCCAAACCCTGAGCCGCTTGGAACAGGTGTCCCCCAGGGGCATCGGCACATTCTGACTAAAGACCCCTTAGAGGGCTTCATTTCCTCTCTCCTTCTCCCTCCCAGGCCTGCCCCTCTCGCTCCGTCCCACCCACGTCCAGCAGGAGCACCTGTGGCAAACACAGGCATTTGCAAGATTGACAAGGGCAGAGTCGTCCTGCAATGAAAGATCGTCCCCAGCTCCCACAGGCCCGCTGGGGCTCACCTGCCCCATCGCCACAGCCATGAAAACGGCCCGGAAGTTGCTCAGGTCTGCAGCCTGCAGCTCCGCCACGATGCCGGCATCCAGCAACACCAGGCGCAGCGGGCAGCGGGCGGGGGTCATGGCCACCACCAGCGTGTTGCAGACATCCATCTGCTGTAGCGGTGCCTCTCGGCTCTTGGAAAGACCGTCGGCGCCCTGGACCAGGATGTTCCCCGGGTGGAGGTCTGCATGGACAAAGTTGTCCACAAATATCTGGAAGGAGATTGGCGCTATTCAAGGCAGAGGCAACCCTCACCGCCCCAGCGGCACCAGACCATATGCAGAAAAGCTTCCAAGGCGACAGTAAGTGCCCAGGGATTGAGTACGATGGCGGAGTACACAAAGCCTCACTGCTTATGTCATGCATTCAGAAGTTGTCCTGGGACAGGCCAGGTTCACATTTTTTTAAGCTTTTTTTTTCTTTTTAAGATTTTATTTGTTCATTTGGCAGACAGAGATCACAAGCAGGCAGAGAAGCAGGCGGGGAGGGTGCGGGGGAGCAGGCTCCCTGCTGAGCAGAGACCCCCCGCCCCAGATGTGGGGCTCAATCCCAGAACCCTGAGATCATGACCTGAGCCGAAGGCAGAGGCCCCAAACCATTGAGCCACCCAGGCGCCCCCAGGTTGACATTTTTAAGAAAAAAATAATTTTGGGGTAAGCGCCTGCCTTTGGCTCAGGTCATGATCCCAAAGTCCTGGGATTGACCCCTGCATCAGGCTCTGCTCAGCTGGGAGCCTGCCTCTCCCTCTCCCTCTGTGATCTCTCTCACTTTCACTGTCTCTCAAACAAATAAAATTTTTAAAAATAATAAGAAGAAAAATAAAAAGATTATAAGGGAACATGAAAAAACAAAGACTGAACTGCATTTTAAAGGACTTACTTATTTTAAGATTGATTCATTGGTTTTAAAAACAGAGAGAGAGAGAGCACGCACGTGAGCAGGGGGAGAGGCAGTGGGAGATGGAGAGGGACAAGCAGACTCTGCCCTGAGCACAGAGCCCGATGTGGGGCTTCATATCACAACCCTGAAATCACAACCTGAACTAAAGGACTTAGTTTTATTCTGTGATTTTAGCAGTAATAATCTAATTCAGAATAATTATCTACCCATTGCTTAAAGATTTCCCCCCAATTCTAAGTTCTTAAAATGCATGGAACTACCTTTTTATTTTTATTTTTATTTTATTTTATTTTTAAAGATTGACTGATTTGACAGAATGAGAGCACAAGCAGAAGGAGCAATAAGGAAAGGGAGAGAAGCAGGCTCCCTGCTGAATGGGGACTGGGGTGGGAGGCTCAATCCCAGGACCCCAGGATCATGACCTGAGCTGAAGGGAGACTCTTAACCAACTGTGCCACTCAGGTGCCCCACAGAACTACCTTTTTATTTTTTTTTTTAAGATTTTATTTGTTTATTTGACAGAGAGAGCTCACAAGTAGGCAGAGGCAGGCAGAGAAAGAGAAGGAAGCAGGCTCCTTGCTGAGGACCCTGAGATCATGACCACAGAAGGCAGAGGCTTAACCCACGGAGCCACCCAGGCGCCCCAGAACTACATTTTTAAAAAACATTTCCTAAATCAGACTTGCCCTCCATGACCTCCCTCTGCCCATCATAGAGAAGCCTGACTGTGACACCAACAGCCATCCCGGCACACAGAATCGGGTGTGCAGGGGGAAGTGGCTTTGAACCTCCTAAGCAGGAAAGAAAGCTCCAGGGACTATGATGGACAGAAGTCAGGTGTGACTTTGTGGGACAGGAATGTGCGTCCTGTGAAAGGTCATCTCCGCGGTCAGAAGCCACCAGCAAGCCTTCCCAAGGGAAAGGACAGCCCAGGGGAGGGTGCAGAGAGCTGCCGCTACAGAGGCTCTCTGGGGACATCTCCTGCCACAGCCCCGGGCCCCAGAGACACCCTCCTGGTCCTGGGTTCTGGCTCTGAAGGAGGTGAGACGAGTGCTGCTCTGGTGAAATCCTGAGAACTAGAGAAGCCAGGGCCAGCACACCTGCGGGCTGGAGGTACAAAACACTGGCTGACCCCAGGGCCGAACCGCCCGGCACGTGGCTATCAGTTCGGCCCCCCGGCTTTCACCCCTGGCCTCGATCCTGCCATCTGCAGCCTGTCATGATCTCCTGTCTCCTGGGTGCTGCTTGGTGCTGCTTCTCCCGCAGCGGCTCCCACTGCTGCTTCCCCTCTGACCCAAGGTGCCCCTCGGAGCCCTGGGTCCTGGTTCCCCACTGAACTCCCACCACAAAGGGTTACGGTAAAACAGCACACGCCGACGGAGGGGACACCCAGCTCTCCTGGCATGGTCCTCAGTTGGGGGTGGCTGACTTTCCACTCGAGGCTAGAGGTATTGGCTGGGCCCGCTCTGCTCTTGCGCTCACCTCTGCCCCACTGTGGCCACCGGCCTCTGCCCCCACCGTGCCACGTCAGTCACATGGGTCCTTTCCTCCCACTCCAGCCACACACCTGTTCCTTCTTACCCAGCTCCTGCGCCCTCCAGACCGGGACGCTCATCCTCTTTATTGCCTACAACGAGCCATCCAGCCCCCCGCCGCTGTCATTCATGCCGGCCAAACCCCGCGGCCAGGACGGGCCCCTCCTGAATGACCCTGTGGTCCCTGTGTATCCTGTACTGATCTGTGGCCGGTCTTCCCAGGGAATGGTAGTTCCAGGAACATTGTAATCAGGTCCGTTTCGCTCACTGCCGTCTACCTAGCACTTAATTCCGGGCAGGACACAGAGCGGGGTCTCAGCTGCTGGACGAATGAACGAAATACCACTGCGCATGCGGCGTCTCCGGCTGTTCGTCCAAACCACAGGCAACCTGGGCAGGGCCTGGGTCTGCTGCCCCCGCCCCGCTCCGCAGCACCTGGCATGGTGACCGGTGCACGCCCCCGACGCCGCGCTTAACAGAAAGGCATAGAATGAAGGGGCGTTCTGGTAGGCTCCACTATCTCTAGAGCAGACTCTCAACGTGGTGGCTTGCTGCTTTGCTCACCGCACCACCCCCTCCTGACAGCCGACCAGGACCAGCGTCTCTGCCACCTCCCCACACGCAGTTCGACCCCATGCAGGGCCGGAGCGCTCCCTCCCAGCCCGCGCGCTCACCATCTTCAGCAGCATGTTGATCCCCAGCCGGGCGATCTTCTTCTTCAAGTCAGTGGGGATCCCCGCCTGCTGGTAACTGGACACAGGCACGCTCTCCTTTAAGGAACGTCAGGGGAGAGAGAGCTGGACCCCAGACGGCACACCCCGTGCCCTGCTCCCCACCCCCACATGGCCCATTGCGCTGCCTTCCCATCCTTACTCTGCCCAAAGAGTTTTCCCTTCCTCACGATCGCTCAGAATCTGTCATCTACAAGTTAATCTGAACCTGCCCGCTTTTCCCTTAGGTAATATTTCTCAACAAAACAAAACAAAACAAAACAAAAAACGATTCCCCTTGGTTTATTCTGTAGGAAACCCTTCACTCTGCTGCCCACAGGTGTGAGATGTAATGTCACAAGAGAAGACAAGGAGCGGGGCTCTGGAGAGCTAGTTTCTGATCAGCAATGAGCCAACAAGGCCATGAGTGAGCTCTGTGACCTCGAGCGAGAAAATGGAGAGAAAGGGGAGAAAGAGAAGGAAGGACATAGTAAACAACCATTTCACGTAGGTGAGTTATTTATCCGCTGAGACAAGTGCCCGTTGAGATCCACCTTGTTATTCCGCAGTGGCAAGGAGAAGAACTAAAGCCCAGAGAGTTTAAGGAACTTCCTCAAGGTCACATAGCCAGTAACATTGGGCCTTTCGTGTCACCCTGGATCAAACGTTAGCAGTTTTACAAAGGAGGCCAGTCTAGGCAACAGCTAAGGCCACTGCTGAGCACTTCCCCTGTGCAAACTCTGAAGGCGTTTTACATTCAATGTGTCACGGACTCCTGGGACAAGCCTGAGAGGCAGGGACAGGCGCCCACTGTTACACAGGAGGAAACTGACATCACCAGCAAATAAAATGGAAAGGTTTTCAAGTCCAGAAAAGTCTGAGGCCACGTCCAGATTCCCAGCCACCTCCCTACACAGCCTCCCCACCCCGTGCTATATCCAAACTCCCCTCAGGTTTACGGACAGGACCGTAATCCGTGCTCTCTTGGCTTTTGTCTTTTCAGACGGAAACCTCCAGGGGAAGCGGAGATGGACCAGCCCTGAGTGGAAGGCACAGCCCCAGGAAGCCAGCTCTCACTTACTTCGTAAGTCTCCACCAAGACATCCCTGGTGACAAAGGGACGCAGGGGGGTGGGGAATTTGACAGAATTCACATTCAGGAAGTTGCACTGGAAGTGTTCTAGATTCCGAGCTTCGTAACGCAGGTCGATCTAGAGAGATGTGGAGAGGGGACGAGAGGTGATCTGGGCATGGGGCGGCAGCGTCTACACCACCATAGAGCTTAGCCAGTCCCCACATCCACCGGCCTCCCCTTCCCCACCTGAAGAATGCCCCAGGAAACCCTGGAGGAGTGGTCTGGCCTCCAGGAACTTCTGGAAGCTACAGCAGACACCCCTGTAGCACCTGGGCTCGCCTGCCTCCTGGCCCTTCCCTTTCTGCTCACCCCCCTTCACTCCAGCCCCTGGAGCCCTTCCCCCATCCCAGAGGTTTACCCCCATGGCTCTCCACTGGCGGATGGAAAGAACTAGGTGACATGCGATTTGCAGTTGAGGGAAGGAGACTTCACCTGATGGACCATGAGCTTCTCAAATTCCTCCACGATCTCGGGCAAGCTAAGCCACTTGACTCCCGGCAAAAGCGCCAGGACGCGGCTGCCCATCTTCATCAGCAGAAGGTCCATCTGTACTTGCGCCAGCAAGCCTGGGTGCAGCACCTGCCAGGGACAGGAAGGCATCAGGAGGGAACGATCACCCAGATGGGACCAGGGCCCAGCATCGGGGAGCCAAGCCAACTTCTCATCAGAGCGGAACAGATGTGGGCCCAACACCCGGGAAGCTCCTGCCTCCTTCACCCCCGCATGCCTCTGCTGAGACACCAGGGCCAGCCCCTCCGGGCTGCACTTGGCTTTGCTGGAAAGAACAGGCTGGCTTTTCCTTCCAAATACCTTAAGTTTAGGTCAGCGGCTCCCAAACCTTAGTGTGCATCAGAGTCACCGTGGAGTGCCCAGATGTGGACGGCCAGGCCTCCTCCAGGACCTACTGCATCACCGACTCTGGGGATGGGGCAAGAATCTGCATTTTGCTGAGCACACCAGGTACTGGGTCAGTACCAGGGCCTGAGTCAGAGAAGGATCTAGAGTCACAGAACCCCAGCAAGGATGCACGGAGTGGGATGGAAAGAGTCTGCTTTCACGTGCCCGTTGGTTCTACAACTCTTTCCCAGTCTGAAACTGGCCAAGGTATCAACCTCTCAGCCTCCTGTTCCGCTTTTTAAAGATTATTTATTTATTTATTTATTTGACAGAGACCACATAGGCAGAGAGGCAGGCTGGCGGGGGTAGGGGGGTGGAGGGAAGCAGGCTCTCCGCTGAGAGCCTGATGCAGGGCTCAATCCCAGGACCCTGAGACCATGACCTGAGCCGAAGGCAGAGGCTTTAACCCACTGAGCCACCCAGGCGCCCCTCCACTTCTTAAAACATGGAGCACCTAGGTGGTTAAGCATCTGCCTTCAGCTGAGGTCATGATCCTGGGGTCCTGGGATTGGGCTTTCTTTTTTTTTTTTTTTTTAATTTTTTTTTTTTTTTATAGACATGTATTTTTATCCCCAGGGGTACAGGTCTGTGAATCGCCAGGTTTACACACTTCACAGCACTCACCAAAGCACATACCCTCCCCCCTGTCCATAACCCCACCCCCCCTTCTCCCAACCCCCCTTCCCCCAGCAACCCTCAGTTTGTTTTGTAAGATTAAGAGTCACTTATGGTTTGTCTCCCTCCTGGGATTGGGCTTTCTGATCAGTGGGGAGTCTGCTTCTTCTTCTACCTCTGCCCCTCCCACCTGCTCGTGCTCTCTCTTACACTTACTCTCTCTCTCTCAAATAAATAAAATCTAAGAACAAAACAAAACAGACCATGGAGATAATAGTCCTCACCCGCTCCCCTACATCAAGTCCTTTCCAAAGCTGAGAACAAAGCGGCGATATATAGAGATACAAGTTAAGCCAATGCCTACCTCAAAGGCAGCCACTACAGACTAAATAATGTGTCTACCATGACTGGCACCTGTCCTGGTACACAGCTGGCATCCACTCCCTTGGTATTCCACAGAGCGGAAGATATTTTGGTCCCGTATTCCCCAAACATGTCTGCTCATGGGAATCACTGGCAGCATTTATAAAGAGCCAGGCCTCAGGCCTTGGAAAGAATGATTCAGTAGGTGCAAACAGAGGGCTGTTTCCAAGGAGGTGTAAGAGAGGCATCAAGGGTACCTGCCACCGGGGTCTGCCAGAGACCTGGGACCATGCTGAATGGGACGGAAGAGGGCGGAGACAAAAATGATGGAGCCCAGGGCACCTGGTGGCTCAGTGGGTTAAAGCCTCTACCTTCAGCTCAGGGTCCTGCAATCAAGTCCTGCATCGGGCTCTCTGCTCAGTGGGGAGCCTGCTTCCCCCTCTCTCTCTGCCTGCCTCTCTGCCTACTTGTGATTTCTCTGTGTGTCAAATAAATAAATAAAGTCTTTAAAAAAAAAAATGATGGAGCCCAGGCAGGGGTGACTAGAAAGGAAAAGTGACAGGAGGAAGCCACTTCTGTACAAATGAATACTGCCATCTTGGGCTCGCCCCAGCACATCTGAGACTGTCTCTGACTTATTCTCGCCCCAGAGGAGCAGGTCAGCTGAGTAGTGGTTCCTCCCCCCACAGAGGCAACAGACCCCAAACCCTCTTCACACAGCCACTCCCTCAAACCAAGAAATACAGCGTGCACAGCACAGGCACACAAACAAAAGTCAAGCTAAGAAAAATCAGCGGAAGGCAATGTGGGGTGATTTGCAAATGGGGGTGCCTGACCCGGGACAGCTCTGTGGACACAGTAAAATCTTAGAAAGAGTCTGCCAAAGCCATCCAAGCACTTACTTTCACGGCCACGGGGATGAGGTGATCCGGCTCAGGTCGGTGGGCACGCGCTAAAGACTGAGACACGACTGCATTTGATCCAACCAGGTCGGCTTCAGGGAGGAGCAGCTTTTCTAGAAAGGACTGGTCGGCAAGACTTCCTTGAAACCCCGACCCCTTCTCCAGGGGTCCAAAGAGATCTCCCAGCCTCCCGGCTGCCCCAGCTTCCGAAGAAGGCTGCAGGCGGGAGGCCTTAGCAAGTCTCCGGACACTGTCATTCTCCAGGAAGGCAGGATTGGCACGTGCTTTGTACACTTGGGCCACACAGCCTGAGCCCACAGGTTCCTTCTTCTCAAAGCAGAGGACCTTGCCCCAGTCTTCCCCAAACGCCTGCCGCAGGAAGTGTTCTGTGTGAGTCCAAGGGTGGGGCGTCACCCGGACATGCAGCTTGGAGAACTGGGCACAGAAAGCCTCTGAGAAGAGATCACGCCGGGTGCTGGCCCATTGGCCCAGTTTGATGTAGGTTGGGCCTGAGGTCTCCGTGGCTTTCAGAAGCAGGTAGAGCCAGAGGCTGGAGACGCTGGGAGCCAGGTAGGTGAGGGGATAGAAGAGAAGGAGAGGGAAGAATTTCATCAACAGAGCCCCAGCCCGGAGCCAGATGCGGAGGTGCAGAAAGAGGCCTCCGAGCTGCCCCTCTTGGGAGACTCTCTCCAGTGGTCCATTTTCAGCTAGGTCACTCCAGCTGGCTCTTCGCTGGCATGCGCTCTCAGGGGCCCCCTCACCAGTGTCCCCATAGGTTGAGATAAGTTTGGGTAAAGTACCGAGCAGAAGCCAACAGAGTCTGGCATTACGAGAGCACCCAGATGATCTTAAAAGCCCGAGTTCTTTTCTGAGCTCAAAACCCCTTAGATGCGACAAGCAGACCCTGACGGAGAAGCGCCAGGGGGTCACCATCCTCTTCCAGAGGTCCTTGGCCTAGGCTGCCTGTCCCCGACTTAAAGGGCACCCATCTATGTTCACGCTTTAGGCAAGGCTGACACGAGTCCAGGGTCACAGCTGAGTATCCCACTTAAAAGTGGGGTACCGGCGAGACCCCGCGCCGCTCAGACCCTGCGTGCAGACTAAGTGTGGGCAGGCTAAGCGCAGTCCGGCTCTGCAGGGCGCGCCCCCTAGGCCGCGCAGCCCGGCCCCTTCGTCCCCGCTCCGCACCCCACTGCCTCTCGGTACCTCGCTTAGACCTAAGACCCGAGGCCGGCTGCGCCTTCGGGGGCTTCCAGAACTGCACCCACTGTGACAGCGGAAGGAGCCCAGCCAGACGCCCGGCCAGGCCCAGAGCAGAGACGCGACCTGCGCGAGGTGGCGGCGCGGGCGGAGCCAGAGCCTGGCGGCCGCGGGGTCACCCAAACCCGCGCGGGGGCCCGGAGGCCCGGGCACCCGCCGAGACCCAGAGCACGGAGAGGCTGGGCGGAGGTGGGGGTGGATGTGGGCGCGGAGGACCCGGGTGCCGGGAGCAGGGGGGAGGCGCAGGCAAGGGTGGTGCGGGGCAAGAAGGAAGGTACACCCGGGACAAAGGGTTGAGAGCCGCGGCGTGGGGGAGGGGGCAGGGCAAACCGCCGAAGACCCGGGCACCGGGTACCGCGGTGGGGAAGAGCCAGGGGCGGGGAGATGAGGGGTGCAGAGGTTCAAAGATGAGGGTCCGAGGATCCGGACGCCGACAGCGGGAAGGGTGTGCGGAGGGCAAGCGATCGGAATGGGGAGAGCGGGGAGAGAGGGGTGGGGAGGGTGGGGAAGAGGGGCGCGGAGGGCCGGAGTCAGGCGCTGAGCCGGGGAGGGCGCTCGGCGGGCTCGGGATCCGACGCGAAGGACGCGGAGGCCGAGTCTTCCGGGAGCGCCCCGCCCGCTCGCTCAGGCTCCGCCCCTTAAAGCGGAAGCGGCGCGGACACACTCAGAGGCTAACCTGGCCCTGGGGTCCTGGATTCCATAAATAGATTTAATGCCAAATGCTAAGGCACCCTGTGTGCCCTCCCCTTCCCCCGTGCCTGTCAGTCTCTGTAGCTTTCCTTACAAAAGGCGTGGAAACGCTGAGACGCGCAGTGAGCTGAAAGCCCCTTCTGCACACAGGCTGGGTTTTCAGCTAAGGAGAATGTGAGGAGGGGCGGGGAGAGGTTAGTTACCCCTGGACCGAGAGTTCCAGGCAGCACTGATTTGGGGAATGTGTTTGGACCTTGAAGAGTGGCTCCTGAAAGACCATGCTTATTCGTTTAGCCAATACTTTTTGAGCCCAATACATATTTCTTAAGCAGAATCTATTATTATCAAGGCTTCATAATATTATATATTATTGAACTAGGTATCATGCTGAGCCCGGGGCCTTGGAGACACACAGCTACACACATCCTGCCCTTACAAGCTGATGACTCATGAGGGAGACCCCACAGGGGAACGCATAATGTGCCATTTCAGTGTGGCAAGAGCATGAAAGAAGTGAACAATTGAGAGAACCCTGAGGACAGCAGTTACTTTGGAGAGGAAGAGTGGGAGGGTATGCAGATGTGTAAAGAATAAAGCCCTGAAGAGGAAGGAGTTGAGTGTGAAGCATTGCAGGGGAGGGGTGTTGGTTTGGTTTGACCTTGAAGAACCAAAGGAAGGTCATATCGCTCTAAACAGCAAGGGAGAGAGAAACAGAGGTGATGGTGGGGGTAGTAGGGGCCATAGCCCCGTGTTAGAGGTGGTGATGGTGGTGGTGTTGCCGATGGTAGTGGTGGGGAGAGGGGAGAGGAGCTCTAGTCACCCAAGCAGGTGACTTTGAGGGATTCCTGGGGCCCCCATGTGATTGTCAGTGAGGAGAATGATGCCACCCATATTAAGGCACACGGGCAGCAAAATCACACCGTTTTATCAAATACGAACGCTAAGTCAGAATCTGTAAGGGCAGCCTTTAAAAATCACAGATGTTGGCCTGCAGTCAAGCGGCTTCTTACATGGGTCATTTTATGTAATCTGGTTCAGGATTAGTAACAGCACGATCGTATTTGGGATGATTAATGACCTAAGAGACTCAATACACAAACAGACACTGGCAAGATACAGGACAGTAGAACTTGAACCCTCCGCTAGCCAAATATCTTCTCCAAACCGATCACAGAGGATGCCCAGGCCTCCAGCTGCCTGGAGCCAACAACCTCCAAGCAGGGCACACCTGAAGTCTTTTATTTTCCTCCATAAATCTAGCATTTGAGTCTCCACCGGTATTTGAGTCTCTGCCACGTGCAAGTGATGGTGGCTGACTTCCTTGCTATAGAAATCTCGGAATAAATAGCCTCTTTTTATTCTCATTTGGGTGGTCACCGTTTTTATTCCATAGACATTTTCTTCGCAGCTAACCCTATAAATAGTTTCCAGTTCTTGGAGAGGTTCCCGCTCTTGCTGTTAACCCTGGTACCACTAGGTGGCACCATTCTCTCGTGCAGCGCACCGACGCGCCCTCCGCGTCCCCAGACCGGGCGGAGAAGACTCGGGTGGGCGCGCAAAGCCCCTCCTGGCTGTGCTTATCTTTTCACAGGATCCAAGTGCCTATGATTTTAGCATTTCCCACGTAATATTGTTACAGAGCAGATGCGATGCCGGGCAAGTACTTGTTCAAGACTCCCGGGGAAGGGGATAGAGATGGGCAACGGTGGCTCAGCAGCAAGCGCTTGTCAGCCTCAGCACGATTCACATTTGGGGCAGGATAATTCTTTGTTGGCGGCTGGGGGGGGGGGTGGCGAAGGGAAGTGAAACTGAACTGTGCATTGTAGGATGTTTAGCAGCATCTCTGGCCTCTACCTCCTTGATGCCAGACACAGCCCCCCCCCCCTTTTTCAGACTATGACTTTATTTTTTTTAATATTTTATTTATTTATTTGGCATAGACAGATATCAAGTAGGCAGAGAGGCAGGCAGAGAGAGAGGGAAGCAGGCTCCCCGCTGAGCAGAGAGCTCAATGTGGGGCTTGATCCCAGGACCCTGAGATCATGACCTGAGCTGAAGGCAGAGGCTCAACCCACTGAGCCACCCAGGCGCCCCCAGATTATGACTTTAAAATGTCTTCCAATTTCGCCAGGTGTCTCCTGGGGAGCAAAGTTTCCCCTAGCTGAGAACCACCTGGCTTAGCTCCCATGGAGGGCAGTTCTCTGTTGAGACCCTTTCAACAATTCCCCCCTCAAACACACACACACTCGTTTTCTTCAAAACAGTATCAGGGAAGGGAAGCCCCTGAGCTCAATGGCTCCAGAGCCCAAACCCTGGCCCCAGGATCCCTGTGGGGGAAGATGAGACACGACCCCCCCCCCCAACCCCGCCAAGGCAAGGGGATTGTCAGGCAAATAAAAAGTTCCAGGACTGATTCTACCTCTCCACCTTCCCCCACTCCCCCCACCCTTACCCCCACCCCACCCCAGATCCTGCTTGGTACACCTGGCTTGCAATCAGCTCCCAAGAGAATGGGCCCCTGTCATGAAAATTCTGTCCCTGGGCCACCCACCTCCAGCTACTCCTCAAGCCTGATAGAGTAGGACTCTCCGAAACAGAAGTAGGACACTGGGTCAAGTTGGAGACACTGAGAGAGGAGGCTGCTGCAGGCTCGCCCACCTCCCTCTACCCTCCCCCACAGGGCCCCCTGGCCACCTTCCCACTTCCTCCTTTCTTTCTCCTTAGTGGGGTTGTCATGGGAGTTTCTCCTCCCCTGCATCCCACCTTCTGGCTTGCTGGGGTTGCTCCAGCATGCCCCAGGGGCAGGTGCTGCCCTTGTGCAAATGCCCTCCTCCATGAGGGGCTTGACGGTGCCCTCCTTTGAGGCCCCTTCCCGCTGGGCTTTGCTGCTCCCCAACCTTCCACATCCCTGCTCTCAAGCTGGACTCGTGAAAAACGGTGGCTTCCGCCTGTGGGCCTGTGGGCCTGTGGTCCTAGTGGCCAAGAAGCAGGGGTTGTCCGGGTTAGACTGCTGGGCCCTTCTGGGCTGTGGAACTCCTTTGCAGTGGCCTTGCACGAGGCACCTACCTCTTTTTGTCTGTTTCTTCACTGATAAAAGAGGCTGATACTAGAACCTGCCTCCTAGGTGATCTCTGGTTTCGGCTGGCACACACTCAGCCATACAGAAAACAGCAGAAAGGATAACTGGCAGCTGCCTTGTGCTTTTTTTTTTTTTTTGCCTATTTGAGAAGGCGGTTAGCTGAGTATGGCCTGAGGGCCAACTGGCCTGATCTCCCCAGACACCCGAGACCCACGAAAGACAGTAGCCAAACCAAAAGCCACACTGCTGTCTAGGCTGGTCAGATGGCACCTGGCTTGCCTTTAGGGCCGTATTTTTTATTTTGCTCTAAGTTGATCTGAGAGAGACAGGAAGTGGATCAGATATTAGGGCCTCCCAGAAACCTGTTCCTACAAAGGTATGGCCTCTGAGAGGCAGTGAGGTGATACATAGTCATTTGGAGGTCTGAAGGTTGAGATCAGGGATGGGGGGGGCATTAGCAAGCGGGGATGTGCTGGTGGGTTTTGAGTCCATGCGTGCAGCTCATGACGTGTGATGAAAATGTTTGGAAGGATTCTTCCCCCCACCCCGCTCCGGTTTGAGGAGATTGTCTAGCCAGCCAGGAAGGAGGTCAGGGAAAGCTCTGAGAAGCAAGCTGGGCCAGTCTCGCGTCCTCAGCCCCGTCCAGAGCTGGTCCGACTGGGATCACGGTGAACAGGAAGATCTAGAACTGCTCAGACGCAGAAATCCGGGACTCCAAAAAGGAGAATCTCAGTCACCACACTCTTGTTCCCTTCCCTGATGTTCAACTGGGTCTCCCAAAAGGAACAGAAAAGAATACGAGTGGAAGGTATTTGGCACGGCAGGCCTCACATTTGAGACTGCAGGCCTCACATTTGAGACTGCTTGATGGTGAACGCTGTGGAATGTCCATGACTTTGTTCTTTGCTTTCGGTCATAAACACACTAATCCTTGTAAAGCTATGAATGCCTTAATTCTTTGTGGGGGGAAAAAAATGACCGTCCAAAGCTAGGGGCATAGACATGCAACAGCTGCTTCTTAGACAAAAATTATGTTATTGTGTTACTTGCCAATTCAGTGATGGAGATTTCCAGTGGTATCCTGACAAACGTTATTCACTCCACAGCACCCCCTAACGGGCCCCCACAGCTGCCCATCTTGCAGTCCCAGTGCAGGAGGAAGCAGGCAGCAGAGCGCCCACAGAGAGGAGAGCGGGCAAAGCGATCTCAGCCAAAGACCCGCCCCTCACAGCGGGAGAGGATGAGGGAGCCTGGAGCCCTCAGTCTGGGCCCTGCTCACCCCTTCCCTGGGTGGCTCCCCCCCCCCCCCCCGCAGCCCCTCCCACCCTCCCCCCTCTCTTCCCACACCTCCTGGATGACATTTGATTGGGACCCAGAACAAACCAAACCCGAGTTTGAGGTTTGGGTGGGATGGTTGGTTTGGTTTGGTTTGCTCAGAGGGAGGCAGATGAGGGTTGTGGTGGCTGGGAAGGAAGTCGCGTCCAGCTGTCTGTAGGCAGGAGAGAATGGGCCAAGGCTGGAGAAGGGAAGCAGGGAGAGGGCCGCCTGAGGAGGACAGGAGCGGGGGAGCCCTGCTGCGGGTGGGCTCACATGGCCCACCTGGCCAAGGGCATGTCAAGGTGGAGCTGTGGATTGGGGCTTTTTCCCTGCCCCTAAAATAAGTTCCTTCCTTGCTCGGCCACATCGAGATGTCACGGGCCTGAGCATTAGAGAAGGATTGCTCTCCCCACATCAGCTTTCTGCATAAAAGAATAGTAACAACCTGTGCGCAGGTGGCCGTGACCCAGAGGAGGGGTTGCTGTCACGCAAGGGCTGAGAAGGAATGGGTCCCAGTGACCCAAGCAGGGGAAACCCAGTGTCTAAGGAGCAGTGTCCGAAATTCCTGGAGGAACTGCACCGCCTGTGCCTTCCAGAGGGGGAAGCATAACCAGAACGTGGACTGAACGCTGATCTGGAAATCACCGTGCAGAGTGGCTGGCACTGGGCAGAGCCCGGCTCTCAGGCAAAGCTGGTGTAACAAAGGACATGGCTTGAGCCAGACAGGCCTCAGCTAGTGTGACCTCAAATAAGGCACATAACCTTTTGGAAGTTCTTTTTCCCGTCCATAAAATATTAGGGGAGATCGTTAATTGCTCATGAGTGTGGGAGGATTCTGTGACATGACGTATGCGAAGTTGCTGGAATGAAGGACTCTCTGTAAATGTTTAGCATCCAAAGGGAATTTGAATAGAAAGAAAACAATTTTGGGGAGAGGAGTTGGTCAAGGCTCCTTTTCAGGCTCTCTCCCCATCTTAAACCAGGCTAGCCTCCTTCTGGCCCTTGACCCCCGGTTCTCCTTTACTTGGTTTAGAGGTGAGATGAAGCAGGATCTTCATGCCCAATGAGGGAGGAGAAAAACGGCCTGCTCCCTTCTGCTGAACTCTGAACACTTTTCTCTTTGCTCCTGCAGAGAGAGAGAGATTAGAAAAATACAGGAGGTAACTGAGAGCGCCCCCAATGGTCCGGGCCCAGTACTACCCCCTTTGCTCGCTGGATCAGCTTTAATCCCGGCAACAAGATGAAGTGAGTTATAACCGTTCCTACTTCCCCCTTACAGATGGAGACCCTGAGAATCCAAAGCAGAGCAACCTGCTCCAGACCCCACACTGCCCCCCAACAGGATGCTGAAGGAAGAGGAGGGAAGGGTAGGAGAGATTCTGTAGGACTCCTTGCTCTTTCTAGGTGGAAAAAGCAGGATTCAAGATCAAGGCGCGGCACCCCGGTGGCCCAGTCCATTAAACATCTGCTTTTGCGTCAGGTCATGACCCTGGTGTCCTGAGATTGAGTCCCGCATCGGGATCCCTCCCTCTGCCTGTGCTTTCTCTGTCAAATAAGTAAATAAATACAATATTAAAAAGAAAATCAAGAAAAGTTAACTCTGGCTCTCTCCTCCCACCGGCACCTTCCCTGACTTGAGGACAGGCAGTATCTCCTACCCTAAGCCTCATTTTCCTTTTCTTTTTTTTTTTTCTTTTTTTAAAGGTTTTATTTATTTATTTGATAGAGATCACAAGTAGGCAGAGAGGCAGGCAGAGAGAGGAGGAAGCAGGCTCCCCGCTGAGCAGAGAGCCTGATGGAGGGCTCGATCCCAGGACTCTGGGATCATGATCTGAGCTGAAAGCAGAGGCTTTATTCCACTGAGCCACTCAGGTGCCCCTGGCCTCATTTCCCACCATGGAGATTTGCTGAGGACAGACCGGGAGGGCTGGGGCCACGGCTGGAGCAGTCAGTGTCAGGAACTGGAGAAGAGGGACCACGGAGAGGGACTCCCACACTCCAGGGCATGGCCCCCACCATGGACGGCTTGCCTGACTTCTGGAGCTGGAGAACCAGGGCTTGGGATGGACCAGAGGTAGCATCAGCTGGGAAAGCTCCAGGGAGCCAGTAGGGGCAGGGCCACACAGGGAAGGAGGGACCCTGCCTCATGGTGACAGAGCCATTGACGGGCCCAGGGACAGGAGCAGCCATGGGGTTGGGGGCTGTGACACGCTGGCAGGGATGGAAACTTGCAAAGCACTGGCCCCACGTCACTCATCAGAGTCTGAGCCAATGAGATGAGGTAGGGAATTTTTCTAAAACAAGTTAGTGTCTAGAACTCAAAGATGACAGAGCCGATGGAGTGGTGGCCACTACTAAGGAACTCCCCAGCCTCGTCTCTGGTTTGTCCACCTGACATGTGCCTGGCGGTTTGGAAGGCACAACATCCAAGGCGACAGGTCTGCTGCGCGCACCGGGTTGGGGGAGGCATCCAGCTGGGCTCTCAGTCCTTCTCTGCTTGCCATTGGCTCTACTTTGCCAGTTTGCCTTCATGATGCCCCAGAACTCGGGTTCTAATTAACCTGGAAGAAGTCAAGTCTTTGATCTTAGTACCTGAAAAGGTATTAAATGATGTTTCAACAAGCAAAGCAATAATTTAAATGCTTGTACTTTTGGGGCACCTGGGGGGCTCAATGGGTTGAATGTCTGTCTCTTGACTTAGATTCAGGTCCTGATCTCAGGGTCATGGGGTCAAGCCGAGCAACCGACTCCAAGCTCAGTGCAGAATCTGAGACACACTCTCTGTCTGTCTCTCTCTCTCCCCCCGCCCCTCCCCCACTCACTTGCTTTCTATCTCCCTCTACAATAAATAAAATCCTTAAAGATTATAAAATCCTTAAAGATTTTTATTTATTTATTTATTTGACAAAGAGAGAGCAGAGCAAGAGTGGGGGTGAGGGGCAGAGGGAGAGAGATAAGCAGACTCCTGGCTGATCCCAGGACCCCAAGATCACCACCTGAACCAAAGACAGACGCTCAACTGACTGAGCCACCCAGGAGCTCCAGTAAATAAAATCTTTAAAACTAAATAAATAGGGGCGCCTGGGTGGCTCAGTGGGTTAAGCCACTGCCTTCGGCTCGGGTCGTGATCTCAGAGTCCTGAGATCGAGCCCCACATGGGGCTCTCCGCTCCTGCTTCCTCTCTCTCTGCCTGCCTCTCTGCCTGCTTGTCATCTCCATCTGTCAAATAAATAAATAAAATCTTGAAAAAAGAAAAAAAATAATAAAACTAAATAAATAAGTGTTTATACTTTTAAAAATTTATTTATTTATTTATTTATTTGACAGAGAGAGAGAGAGAGAGAGAGACTCCAAGAGAAGGAACACAAACAGGGGGAGTGGGAGAGGGAGAAGCAGACTCCCGGTTCAGCAGGGATGGATCCCACCACCCTAAGATCATGACCTGAGCCAAAAGCAGATTTAATAACTGACCCACCCAGGCACCCCAATACCTTTCTTCTTCTTCTTTTTTAATGCTTGTATCTTGCAAATTCGTATTCTGAAAGTTTATTTTGTTTAGTTGAAATGGCATGATGGAGTTTAGGAAGCTTTAACAAGCCAGAGAAAAGTTTCAGAGATCTCACAGAATGAGCAAAACCCTTAGCTAAGAAGGAAACTATTTTCCTGTGACTTTCCTGTGACTGATCTAAATCAGTCCCTCAAATCTTGGGTCCCCAGTCCACAGGGACTGCCTAGACAGTATCTAATGTTCCCCGTGCCCTGCAACCCTTTCTTTTCCTCTCTCTCCTGCACCCCCCTTTCAAGGATACAGGCTAAGCCTCTATCTCCCCTCCCCACCCTTGCCTGAGCTTTAGACCCTTCCTTCTAGCCGCCGGCCCTCCCGAGCTAAAAACAAGAGTGACTTTTCTCTGATATAGAGAGGAGCCAGGAGTCTCCCCCGCGCCGCCCCCCCCCCCGGCCCATAAATCACCTCTGTCATCTCGGTCTCCCTTACATCAGGGAACTCCTAGGTTCAAAAACCCGGCGTGGCCCCCCATTGTCCTCAGCATAAAAAGCCCACAGCACTCGGCGTGTACTTCTCACTTGGCAGTCCTAACTCAGGCGATCTGTGTTCCTTGGTTGTTTGAGTGAGTGGGGGCAGTGGACACTATAAAGTCACTGCCCCCACCCCGGGACCTTTTCCTGACTCCCCTCCCCGAGCGGCTCGGGAACCCGTGCGCCCCGCCTTCGGGCCCCCGGGCCTCATTGCCTGGATCGCGGTCGTCTGAGCCCCGGCCGGACTGCAAGCTGCAAGCGGCGAGGGTGGCGGCGGCCTCGTTGACTGGGGTGTCGCGGACCCGGCGCCGCGCCTGACCCGTTGTAGGTACCCCACGGGCGCGTTAGGCGACCGGAGCGAACGCAGGTGGGGGTGCAGGCAGGAGAACGCCGCGCCGCTGGGTCTCCAGCAAAGAAAGGGTTAAGCCGCCAGCGCCCCCCCCCCCGCCCACCCCCTCAAAGGCGAGGGGAAGAGTCCGGCAGAAGGTCCTGTTTACCGGAGCCGCTCGAGTCCGCGCGGCCCTGGGAGAGGCGTTGCCGTGGCAACCGGCCGGGCGCCCGCCAGCTGCGGATGAGCTCACTGGAGCAGCGGCGGGCGGGGGGCGGCGGCGGGGCGCGCGGCCCGGCGGGGAGGACGCGGCAGCCGGCCGAGCCCGCCCTCCACTCGCCCACAGCGGCGGCCGGGCGGCGGGCACGCGAGCGGAGGGCGCGCGGCTCTCCGGGCGCCGGGAGAGGCCCGGCCGACTGCAGGGCGGAGGGTCGCGGGCCATGGCGCCCCGGGCCCCCGCCGCCCGCCGCCCCCGCCCGCCCGGGCGCCCCCGAGCTGCGCCTCGGAGACCGCGGAGCGGCGGCCCGCCGGGAGGTAGGGCCGGGCCGGGGAAAGCGAGGAGGGGACGCGCCGGGCGGGGGCGGGGGCGGGGGGCGCCGCGGAGGGGCACGCGCCGGGGGGCGGGGGGAGGCGGCGGTGGGAGCTGCCCCTGGCGGGAGAGGGGAGGTGGCTCCTTGCAGACCCACGACCCGGGCTCCGGTCTGCGGACGTGGGGACCGAGGCGCTTCAGCCCGACCTGTGGGACTCGAGCAAAGTCCTGGCCGGACGGCCTCCGGGGGCTCGGAACGACTTTCAGGCCGAGTGGGGAAGCCGTGGTCCCGCGCCTCGGAAACCTGCAGAAACTGGGCAGAGCCGGCCCTCTGCCGGGCTGGGTCCCAGGGGCGAGAGTGTGTGGGTGGGTGGGTGGGTGTGTAGAGAAAGAGTCGAGTGGGGCTGAGGGGGCCGAGCAGCCAGACACCCCCCTCCCCGCTGTGGTCAGAATGTGCAGTCTTGGGAAAGCAGGATGGTGAAGATGATTGAATGATCCTATTTCTCCCACTTTCCCCCTAAGGATGGCGTTGGGAGCAGATGGAGCCCAGGGGGCTCTTAACAACAGGAGATAGAATCAAGTTTGGGAGGGACCCCAGAGAGCTGGGTTCGAAGCCCTGAGGAGAGCCAGATCTCAGCGGTGGAGTCCTTTCCCGGAGGGGACGCGGTGGGGACGCGGGGCGGACGCGGGACGGACGCGGGGCCGTGCACTCCGGGGCTTGGCCCGGGAGAGGGAAGAGCGGTGACTGCTCTCATCAGCCAGTGCTGGGGAAGGGGCCGGCGGACCTCGAGCAGGTGTGCTAGTGCTTCAGGGGTGTGATTTCTCTAAGCTCTCAAGGACCCGAGTAATAATAGCCCCAGGGCAGTAGGCTAATAAGGGGCTCCCTACTATAACTTTGTTATTCAACTCTTGCACTCTTGGTTACAATTTAACAAAATCCTTTCTGCTTGCATCATCACAGTATTGAACACAACAGAGGAGTGGAGTAGAAAGTCTTTGGGGGTGGGCTGCTTTGGAGGAGCCAATTTTTTTTAAAAGATTTTATTATTTATTTTTTTTGACAGATAGAGATTACAAGTAGGCAGAGAGGCAGGCAGAGGGAGAGGAAGGAGGAAGCAGGCTCCCCGCTGAGCGGAGAGCCCGATGGATGCGGGATCATGACCTGAGCTGAAGGCAGAGGCTTTAACCCACTGAGCCACCCAGGTGCCCTGGTGGAGCCAAATTCTGTGAGCAGTAAAGGCAATCAGTAACTGGTTTTGACGACCGGTGGTGAATAGTCTGGCGGAGGAGGATGGCCTTCAGGTCCTTTTATTGGAACGATTTGAAGCCTCCCTGGCATGTGTAATCATTCACTTAAAAGCTATGTGCTGCTAGGCAAAGCAGGGGCACCTGACCGGCTCAGTCAGTAGAACATGGGATTCTTGATCTCCGGGTTGTGAGTTCAAGCCCCACACTGGGTACATAGATTACTTAAGAAAAAAAAATTTTTTTTTTTTCCAAACCAGTCCTAGGCTGGCCTAGTTGAGTGCTACATGCTAGGAGAGCCCTGAGCAAGGCCACCCAACTCAGGAGAGGCCCACAGACGAGGTAATGCTGGGACTGAGCCCTGAAAACTTCTTCACTGGGAGAACAAAGCAGGGAAGGTGGTTCCAGCCTGAGGGAACAGAAATCACAAAGTCACCAAGAGGGAAGGGGGGGTAAGTGTGGGGAGAACTCACAGTGTGCCACCAGAGGGAAGGGGGGTCTCACTGACGCTGGAGTGATAGGTTCCGCCTGATATCCTAGAAAGCCTGTTCTGGTTGCTGGGTGGGGTCCTGGAGGATGTGACCAAGGCCACGCGGCACCCCGGCGAGGTGTTACTGATGCACTGACGCACAGACAATTGGCGATGCTGAGGTAGGATGGAAGGATCCAAGAGATCAAGAGGTAGGACCCGGTGACAGGCTCTGGTGCAGATGAGGTAACTTAGACGGAAACTAAGTGCCCCCAAACTCAGGAGAAGACAAAGCAGAGCAAAAGGAATGGATATTTTGAGTGGCCCTGAGTTTAGCAGATTACAACACTTGGACCATGAATTTGGCTCTAAATTTTCTGGCAGCTTAGAGACAAACAAAAATACACTGACTTGCGCAGTTTTGGATTTTGGACAACAGAAAGCTTACAGATTATTTTTCAGAACACAATTTTTCCTGGAATTAACTCAGCAGGGAATTTTTCATGAGGAACTTGGTGTAAAGACCAAAGAGTGACAGAGAAAAAAAATCTTCCTTGTTGGTGTTACAGAAGACGGGAAGATAAAATTCCACATGACTGTCTTCCTACACCATCTTCCTGTTATGACTTGGGAGCTTACTGCCTTTCTGTGAGCTCTGAGTGTTGCTCAGGTTTATGGGCAGTGGCGGTGCAGGCAGCCGGAGCCGGGGGAATTCTGTGTGGAGGAGCCCATTTTCTCAAGTGGAGGAAGAGGGGGCACCAGCTTTGATGGATGGAGAGCGCAGAGGACGCGCTGGGCGCCCATCTTGACGGGAAGGAAGCAAGTCATAGCGTGGTCCACTGCCCACTGGGCTTGACTCTGGTCTGGTGAAGGGTCTGGTAGGACAGTGTGCGTCCGGAAATCCTGACCCAAGGAAAAGGGGGATTGAGAGCAGCATCTGAGGATTCCATTCCGATGGACGAAGCACTTGCCCCACCGTGGTCTGGGTCTTTGTACCCTCAGACCTGAGGTTAAGCCTACTTCTCAGCAGGAGGGGGGTGGGTGGGACTCAGGAGACAAGAGATTCACTCCGGTGCCGAGTGCGAATGCAGCCAGGGAGGGTGGGAATCTTGTTTGTTGAAACACGAGGAATGTCACAGAAGAGCAGGGGTTGTAAGCCAAGCTGGGGCGGACCTTCTGTGGACTCAGTCCCCAGTCTCCCAGCAGCCAGGCCCTTCCCTTTGCTTTCTGCGGAAGGGACAGAACCTGCAGAATCCATGTCAATACGTGGCTTTTGTTGAAACCATTTCTTGTTCATTTTAGATGTCCTAAATTAGCATTGAGTAGGTATGAGATTCTACCCCCCCCCATCATGTTTCTTAACGTTTTAAACTCAGGGTGCACTTTAGAACACTTTGATATCCTGGGTGAGCATTTCTTTAAACAACAGGTGCCTCCACGCCCCACCTCACCTGTGGATTAAATAAAAATTGCTGAGAATGGGCTCTGGGCATCAGGATTTTTGAAAGGCCACAGGTGATTTTAAGGTACAGCCAGAGGTAGGGGCACCTGGGTGGCTTGGTGGGTTAAGCCTCTGCCTTCAGCTCAGGTCATGATCTCAGGGTCTCGGGATTGAGTCCCATATCGGACTCCCTGCTCAGCGGGGAGTCTGCTTCCACCTCTCTATCTCTGCCTGCCTCTCTGCCTATTTGTCAAACAAATAAAAACAACAACAACAAAAAAAGTTACAACCAGAGGTGAGAGGGGCTGCTTTAACAGTCATATAAAGGATTCCTCACAGTGGGGGACAGAAACTTCAGATTCCAAAAGCAAGAACCCCATAAATTTAAAATTAGGAAGCCTGTTACTTATTATGAAATCAAATGGTTGATCAGCCTTCAACATCAGGATTTAAAGTCAGCTTGAACAGATACAGATAAGAAGGCTAGTGGCAGACGCATTCATGTGAAGCTTCATGTTGTCTGTGAAGTATTTTAAAAAAATAGAAGTTCTAAAAGCATAATCACACGGCTTATGCAGTTAGATCTGTCTAATCCGATTTTATGCAGTTCCCAAACTGAAAAGCTTTGGCACCTTTCTCTTTTTGGCTGGAACCCTCTGAAGTCTACTTTTCTTGAGTGCTGAGCTTCTGAGTTCTGGGTTCTTTCTACTTGCCTCCTGATAGTCAAGTGTATTGGTTTTCTGACCCATGTCTTCTGGATTGGAAAAAAGCTGGGAAAATTAGTTTGCAATTGAATGCCCATAAAGTGACAATCAAAAGGAATGAATCTCTAAGGGTTGAATTCTGTACCTCTGACAGGATAATAGGAAAATTTTGAGGCTTGATGACTTTCCCAACAACACTCAAATACACCTTGCAGGTATTAATTTCTTTGGCTGTGGGCAAAGTTGACTCAGCTTTCTTTACTCTTTCTGGAACCCCAGCCCCTTCTTTTTTGCTTCCTGAGGGCTCATGGAATGTCTCACAGGTACTCATGAGTGACCGAGGTTATGTCATGCCCAGTCTCCCGTGTCCAGGCATGGACCCTTCTTCCTCTACAGAGCCAGATGGCCTCCACAGGTACCCCACCCTCTCATTTTTTTTTTTTAAATTTTAAGATTTTATTTATTTGTCAGAGAGAGAACTCTAGCAGGGGGAGTGGCAGGTAGAGAGAGAAATAGGCTTCCTGCCAAGCAAGGAGCCTGAAGTGGGACTTGATCCCAGGACCCAGGGATCACGACCTAAGCTGAAGGTCAGTGCTTAACCTACTGAGCCACTCAGGCGCCCCACCCCAGGCCCTCTTTAACTCCCCGATATTGGCTTCCCAACAGAAGGATTGAGAGGCACATCTGCCCCTTGAATTATAGGAGGCAAGTCAGTGCCTGGAACTGAGGCGAGCGATGACCTCAGTTTCCTACATTTGATGTCCAAAGACAGAATATGTTGGGAAGCCAGAGTCAGACCATCTTTTACACTTGTGTTAAGACCACCGCCTGATCTGAGCAGAAATGTCGACTCTCAGCTCTTCTAGAAGTTAAGCCCTTTGCCATCTGTAGCCCAGAGGGTCTTTGCCTTTGGCTTCCCTTTGACACATCCATCCTCAGCCAGCAGTTGGCTGAAAGAGAGGTGAGCCCCAGAGCCCCCACCCTGTCTAATAGGCTTAACTGCCAAAAACTGTTATCTTTTTCCCCCTGGCCTTAGGGAAGGAAGGGGTGAGTCACCTTCATGGCAAGCTCAGGGAAGAGGTTAGCTTCCCTCAGTAGTGGGGAACCAAGAGGTTCCATGCTCCCCTTCGGAAGGAAGTGAGAGCAGGATCGAGCTGGAGAGTGGGTCAGGACAGGAAGCTGTGACCGTGACCATCCTTCCATGGTACCCAGGGCTGCGTGTCTTATCAGTAGGGCTCGGCAGACCAGTTCAAGCACAGCATCAAATGCATTTCCTTTGGTGGTTTTGTGGCCCTAGAAAGTGTACTTTAAAATTACAAGATTACAAGATTGCTTTTATATAGATCCTTGTATATATACATATATCTTTCTGTGTAAACTGTGGAAATTCTGCTTGTTGGAAAACATTTAAGCAATCCGTAAAAAGAACAAAACAAAAAATGAAAGTTTACCCTATACTATCTCCCTCCTTGGAGGCAATCACTGTTTGGTATATATCCCAAATCCTCCTTGACTTTCCTTTCCTTTGCATGTAATGTTTGCTTACAGAAATGGATGCTGTCACAACTGAACAGTAGTTCGTGACAGTAATTCCACACGGGACATACATAGTCCTGTCCTTCCCCGCCCAGCCACCTTGAGTTCCTTCTGGTGGATGGCCTTCATTTGTTTAACACATTATCTATTTATGAGCCCTGAGTTGTTTTCTGAGTTTAGCTACTACAAATGGTCTCTGGCACTTGTTCCAGTATTTCTACAAGATAAATTCCTAGAGGCGTAATTGCTAGATTAAAATATATTTCAAAGCCACATGCATATTGAATATCTTTGGGCTTGGTGATGGACATTTCAAAAATGAGATTCCAATGCTCTGTCTTTTTTTTTTTTTTAAGATTTTATTTATTTATTTGACAGAGAGATATCACAAGCAGATGGAGAGGCAGGCAGAGAGAGAGAGAGAGAGAGAGAGAAGCAGGCTCCCTGCTGAGCAGAGAGCCCGATACAGGATTCGATCCCAGGGCCCTGAGATCATGACCTGAGCCGAAGGCAGCGGCTTAACCCACTGAGCCACCCAGGTGCCCCCCAATGCTGTCTTAAAAAGAATGTAAAATATATTCCCTCCCTCTTCCTTAATCCAAGTGTTCCCACCCCAGTTTCCCCCACTGAATTTACTATGAGTTTCTGTTTAAGTTATTCTGAAACTTAAAATTCACAGTGTGGTACACTCATAAAGAGAAACTACTCTTTGAGTTTTATCAAATTAAAACAGGCAACAGGGGCGCCTGGATGGCTCAGTGGGTTAAGCCGCTGCCTTCGGCTCAGGTCATGATCTCAGGGTGCTGGGATCGAGTCCCGCATCGGGCTCTCTGCTCAGCAGGGAGCCTGCTTCCTCCTCTTTCTCTCTGCCTGCCTCTCTGCCTACTTGTGATCTCTCTCTGTCAAATAAATAAATAAAACATTTAAAAAAATACAGGCAACATATTAAATTTTAATTTCTAAGAGGCTTTTTATGTTTTATGGGTTGTTATCCAACGAACTGACTTAATTTTGTCTCTGGCTGCTGGTTTCGTGTTCCTATAACCTTGATGATCCCACATAACCACCATTCCACAGATTGTGTAGGCGGAAGCGTGGGATGGTGGGGTGGGTTACACACAGGAGTCAGCCCAGTGCAGTAATCCACCGTGCCTTCCCCTTTCTCACTCGTGCTTCCTCGCTTCTCAGAAAGGAAGATGTCATAGGGTTGCGTTTGAGTTAGCATGAGGTTCTCTGCAAATCCACTGTGGGTCATGGATAGGGCAACCATGTATACAAGCTGAGACACTTTGAAAGTAAAAAGGGACTAAGTTAAGTTGTTAATTGGCCTACAACAGGCCTACCCTGGGACTGTCCTTGGAAACTGCATCTTGTCGCTGTCCTGGGAAAGGGTGAGAGCTGCCCGCGGCTGTCATTTCTCCCTGCTCGTCCCAGTGTATTGACATAAGAGTCATGAGTGTCTGCCATCCTCTGCCCACTCGCCCAGCCTTGTTTAGCCCCCCTAGAGTAGAGCCCAAAACCAGGGGAGGAGGAGGGGTCAGGTGCTACATGTGAACTTTTCCTTCCCGCCAAAAGAGTCAGAGGAGGGGCATCTGGGTGGCTCAGTGGGTTAAGCATCTGCCTTCCACTCGGTCATGATCTCAGCGACCTGGGATCAGGCCCTGCGTCAGGCTCTTCTGCTCCGTGACAAATCTGCTTCTCCCTCTTCCTCTCCTTCTGTGATCTCTCTCGCTCTCACTCCCTCTCAAATAGATAAATAAAATCTTAAAAAAAAGGAGAGAGAGAGGAGATGGATACTACTGTCCCTGCCAACCCCCAGTTCACCCTGAGAAAAACAATAACTGTCTTTTTTCAGCAAATTAGAACCACTGAAGCAGGACATGTCTGTAATTTTATGTGCTTTTCATGTCTCTGGGATTTACAGGCCAAACCACCCCAGATGACCAGACAAAGGCATCTGTACAGGCACATGCAGCAAATCAGGATTAAAACTGCACTTTGCATGATCTGATCACTGGGCAAGGGTGATGGGCAGCCTGAGGGTTAGAACTTGCCTCCCCAGCAGCTGGAGTGGGCCAGTTTCTCAGCCACAGACGTGGTCAGGGGTGGTGGCTGGGAAAGCACAGAGGAGCTTCTCGAAGCGGCTTATGGGTGCACTGGGCTTCTCTGCCAGAAAATGTCTCTAGCCCTCTGGGGGCTCAGGGGGGGTTCTTTACTTAATACTCTGAGTTGAGGTGAGAGGAGTTCAGATTTGGAATGAAGTGTGTGGTCGTTCAACCCCAAGTAAAACTCCCTGGCATCTCGTGGCCACTGTCATCCTTTCCATCTGGTCCATGTCATCATCTGTGTTAGTGACAGTCAACAAAGATGCACAGGCTCCCAGGACATCAAAAAGGGACCAGTGTGCTCTCTGTTTACCCTCCGGCTGAACCGATGCATCAAATGGGGTGAAAAAATGTCAGAGGAGAGGGAGCTCCTTGATGCCTCCCAAAACCACGAGACTCGGAGGTCCCAGAACTGCCAAGATGGGGCCAAGAAGGGCTCTCCTCTCCCCTGAACACAGGGCAGCCAAGATCCCTGGCCTAGGGCAGAGAGGAGAGAGCTGGGGAAAGGGTCAAAGAGGCCGCTCCGGATGCTCACAGCTCCAGGTGCTCACAGCTCCGGATGCTCACAGCTCCAGGTGCTCACAGCTCCGGATGCTCACAGCTCCAGGTGCTCACAGCTCCGGATGCTCACAGCTCCAGGTGCAGGCTGCCAGCTGCCTGGAGGAAAAGAGAAGGAGGATGCTCTCGGGTGGGGAGATGAGCAGCAGGAAGAGCCCCTGAGGCAGGTCCACCGGCCACTCCCCAAGGCCCTGAAATCTGGCGTCCTTCCCTAACCGGCTGCTGAGACCTATCCTCAGTTACTAATGGTGGACCCAGTGGCCAGTTCCTTGTTCTTTAGCTCCCTGATGTATGTGACCACCCCCCAACCCCGACCCAGGTCAAGGTCGATGTAGAACCACCGTGCACTGATACATCAATCCACTTGTCAAAATGCTGAGTGCTTCTGAGCTGCTGAGCTCCCAGAGTCCCACATTCCCCGAAACTCCAGCTTCCCGGATCCAACCATGACAGGGTTAACAGTGAAGCCACTCTGACTGGCTGGTGGCCCAGCCACCCCTTTGGTAAGTGCTCTGAATAGTGCCTCCTCACCCGAGACCACCACACTCTTTGGCTTATCATTCTCTTTAGAAAAGAAGATCGCCACTGATTCATTTTCTTTTTCTTATTTGACAAGCATTTATGTCTCACTCACAGCAGACCAAGTGTGGGTTAGACACTGGGGAGGAATGAAAAGAAGCCCAAGGCCAGTGTTCTACCGTCAGACTGCAGCGTCTGGTTGGCAGGCCCAGATAAACAAAAAGAAACTGAGGCAAGAATAACGAGGGCCCTGGAAGAACTGCCAGAGCCGGTGTCCCACGTCCCTTGTCTGCAGTTGACTCTCAGGGTGCTCCTTCTTGTGGCCAAGGGTTCCCGGGCTCCCTCCCAGATTTACCCCTCTAGGGGGCTTCCTTCCCCAGACCCTTAGATCTTTACCTCTGACTGCCTACCCCACAAAGTTCCTCTTGAAGGTGCCTTTTTAACCCTATCATGTCCAAAAGAGTGCATATCTTCTTGATGTGTCCTCTTCATTTTCCCAGGATAGCCTGTTGTAACCCCTCCTCCTGGCTTTCAGGCCATGGCCAAGTGTAAGCTCCCAACTCACTTCATCTTCTCTTGGCTCCCGTCATGCATCCGAGAGCTTCCATCCCCCCAGTCCGTGCGTGCCTCCCGGGCAGGAGTGCGCCTTCTCGCTCTTGCCTTGCCTGGATCACGTTCTCCCTCCCCAGCTCTTGGAGCCCAGTCTAGTCCTAGGGGCCACCAGCTCCGACCTCTTCGCAGCGGTCTGTGACTTCTCTGACTTCCATCTTCCACCTCTGCATCCCTCCGGTTAGAATTTGTATAGACCTTCTCCACTGTAGCTCAAGTTTAGTCCTCGAACCAATCTCCTGTTGTGATTTCTGTGGACTGTGTGTCAGGCACTCCGTGGACTGCTCCTGTCCTCTTGTCTTGAACAGTTGCCATCTTTTATTGCCATTCGGCTGACTGGGTTCGCAGCTGTCATCCGCAGCTCCAAGAGGCAGGGACCGTCCCGTATGTTTGTGCATGTCCCAGTGGCACCTCAGGCGAACTACTGTACTCAGCCCTGTGGGTTAATCCTATCGACTGCATTCAAATCCATCCGTACTGGCCCAGATGAGCTAAATAAAATCACAGGGGAAGGACCATTTCCCATTTCTCAAAACCCAGCTAAATAAAAGGGAACACGTTCCCAGGCACTGCACGACTTCTGAGTAGCAAACACCAGGCACAGATAGTAAACAAACAGAAACGGGGCCTCAGAGTTCAGGGAGCCTGAAATGGAGGGGCGGGGAGGGGAGAGGAGGGAGAGTCAGGATGAGCCTGCCGCGCTGACGCTGACAGGGTGGGCTCCTCCTCCTTCTACCTCCAGCCTGAAGCTGAGCGCCATCACGCTATCACGTCCCAGTTCTTACTGAAGAGGAAAGGGGGTCAGCTCCCTCTTACCATTTCAAAACCAGTTTGTACACAGTAATAGCAATTCCACGTTTGAGAGTGGTGTACAGCTTTGCCACGCTTGTGAACAACTGAGGCTAGATCAGCAGCCCTGCAGAGAAGTTGAGGCGGTGATAGTATTATTAATCCAAGCTCCCATATTATTACTCCTATTTTATTATCTCGCGGAGTTAAGCTCCCTCTATTACGGAAGACATATGTGGAGCACTTTTTCTAGGACATGTGCCTTGCTGAATGCTTTACAGGTGCAATCTCATTTAGTCCTTCCTGCATTCTTTCAGAAGAGGTGTTGCAACGTCCACGGTTTTACAGAGGAGAGAACGAAGTCCTTGAAAAGTAACTTGTCTGAGGCCCATCAGCTCAAGTGGCAGAGCTCGAGTTTGAACCTGGGTCTGTTTGCACCCCTGTCGCTCAAGGCCTTTCCCAGAATGGGGGGCCATGGCAGAGCAGCCTGGGCCCCTTTCTCCCACTCTGGTCTCGGGAGCCACGGTGCTGGCCCCCGGGAAAGGGGATGCGAGATGACGTCTTCCTCTAAGATTGCTGCCTTTTGTCCAAATGTGCTGGCCGGGAGCCAAGCTGGAAAGTCTCTGCTCATGGAAAGAAAGAGAACAGAAGCCAGCGAAAGAGGGTGGGAAAGGGTTTGAGGGGGAGGAAAGGAAGAGGAGGGCAGGGATTAGAGAGGGAGAGAGGAGGCGGGCAAGTGAGTTTGGGGCAGCCCAGCTGGAGCCAGAGACGGGTGTCAGGAAGCAACCAAACAGGGCCTTCAGGTGCCTCCCTTCAAGTGGCACGTCATGGTGTGAACATCTGGCCCTGGGAGGCACAGGCCCTGGGGCTCTCCAGGTGCTTAGGGCCCAGGACAGATCCTCCAGGGTGAGGGTAGGGGGCTACCTCCCCTCCTCCGTGTTACTGTTCGGTGAGGTCAGGTTAAATGGAACATCAGGAGAGCTTGAGGGCTGTCTCTTGAAGTGGAAGGGATGGCCAGGCAGTACCTTGGAGCCAGGGTGTTCCCGGTGGGCAGGGAGGGATGGAGGGGAGGTAGGAGAAGGGGTGGGTGCCGGGTACTTGGGATAAAATCCGGTCATAGCAATGTACTGAGTAGCTACTCTGTACCCAGGAGGGGAAGGCCTGTACCCTGCCCCCAAGGCATTTATTTGGGTGCTAGGCACTGGACTCTCGAATCTGACAACCTGCACTCATCCGGCATCCATGTGGCCTTGGGAAAAGTTATTCCCTCCAGACCTCTGTTTCCACATCTGTAAAGGAGAGGCAGTGTTAAGGGTGGTGTGAGGATTCAATGCAAGAATCCATGTAGAATCTTGCCTAGAGCATAGTAAATACTCCATAAATGTTAGCTTTTATTTATTTTTATTTATTATATATAGTTAGTTATAAATAAATAATAATGAACAAATTCATTCATTTTTGCAGTTTGAAGCAGCAAACAAAGATGTGGAACGTTGAGTAAAACGTATTTATTTTGATTTTTTTAAGGATTTTATTTATTTTCAAAGAGAGAGAGATAGGGCAAGCCCGAGGGGGTGGGGCTGGATCTCACAACCCCGAGATCACCACCTGAGCCCAAATCAAGAGTCGGACGCTCAGCTGTCCCAGCCACCCAGGCACCTGGAGTAAAACATATTTCAGTAACAGTTGAACCCAGCCATAGAAGAGATAAGACAAGGTTAGATTTACTTAGATTATTAAGTGTCCATAAGTTAATAATTGCTCTAGAAATTCAGAAGATTGAAGAATTTTAGTTTGGGGGGGTCAGGGTAGGTTTTATGGAAAAATTAGGATTTGAACCAGATTTTGAGGGGTGGGTGGGAATATAATAGCAAGGAAAAGGGAGGGAACACTGAGGGAAAGAACAGGAACAGAAGTGTGGGGCTGAAAAAATTCTAATTCCAAGAATTTGCCAATAGGGCATTCTAGCTATTCTCTTGCCCTCAGTAGACACTTGGGCGAGAGATTTCCTTTACATACATTTCAGCTGCAAAAGAGTTGATGGCCAGGATGCTGCATCCGATGGAAAGGCATCTGGATGTGACCTCACATAGCCCCCCTCTGGGTCTGTGTCTTGGCGGGTTTTTGGTCGGTCTCTTCTCTCTGTGCTTCACTGCCATTCTTTCCTTGTTTCTTTGGTTTCCTTCCGATTCCCTGTCTCTACTTTTCTCTGTCTTAACCTCATTCCCCAGTTCATTTCCCTTAACCTGCTAACACAAAGTCTCTTTTCCTCCCTGGTATACGGCAGGGAAGCTCCGAACACTATATTTCTTCGTTAATTTTTTTAAAAGATTTTATTTATTTATTTGACAGAGATCACAAGTAGGCAGAGAGGCAGGCAGAGAGAGAGGAGGAAGCAGGCCCCCCGCTGAGCAGAGAGCCCGATGTGGGGCTCAATCCCAGGACCCTGAGATCATGACCTGAGCCGAAGGCAGAGGCTTAACCCACTGAGCCACCCAGGCGCCCCTTTGTTAATTTTTTTTAAAAAGGAAGAAAAATCATTCCCTGGGAGCCAGCAGCTAATATTACCTGGCATCTGTGGGGCAAATGTTTTTTCTTCTGTGGCTTTTTAAAAGTCCCTCAGTGTCTTAATAACAAAGGACATTTCTCATTTCTAAAACAGAAACAAAAGCCAACCAAAACCCCAGCTGACCAAAAAGCAGACCAAGAAGAGAAGTGAACCACCTTCATCAAGAACACATAGACCCAGGTTCCCCTGGGACAGCTTTCTGTTGAAATGTGAGTCATCTGGGGAAAGGAAAAGAGTATGGAGCTGGTGAATGAGCTCTAGATGGGGCGATAGGACCCCTGGGTCCTGCTCCTGCCTCCACCACCACCCAGCCAGGTCACCAAAGCTAGGTGAGCCACGATGCTCTCGGGCCACAGTGTCACTATTTTTAGCCCCAACTTACTCCTGATCCATCCCCTTTCTGTGTTCAAGTTTAGGAGCTTCTCCATGCCACGGGCTTTCTGGCTTCATTATGTCTCTCTCCCACCCTTCCTTTTCTCTTTGAATTTCCTCACTAGGCTGGGGCCTCGAAAAGTCCTGTCATTTACAGGCTGGGTTCCCAGTACTGACTGGGTCACGAGGGGGGAATTGCTGAGGCCAGGAGGAGGATGTGGAAGGCTGGGTCAGCCAGTGCAGGCGTCATTCCCAACAGGGTCCTGGGAGAAGGGGCTCAGCATTTCCTGAAGGGAAATGACTCCCATAAATAGACAAGAGAGATGGGAAAAGGATTCGTCCATTCCTTCCCTCCTGTCAACTCAGCTCTTCCTTTTGGTGTCCAGACTATGTAAAACTCTTGGAAATATTTTTCCTTCAAACGTGTCCCTGCCAGTGTGTGTGTGAGAGAGATGTGGTATCTGCTTTCTTGTATATATATTGTAGATCTAAAATAAGACCTGAAGAAGGCATCCATGCCTTTTATTTGTTCGTTTACCCACAGTAACTTCTCATTAGTCCATTCCAGGATAAAGCTAGAATTTTTTCAGTGAGTTTTTTTCTCGGGAAGAAAGGAAGGAGAATGTTCCATTTCGGAGACCCTGTCTTATTTAAGGGTTCATCCAAGGGTTCAGCCGCTGTCCTGTAGTAATGCATATAATATGTTCTTCAAGTCCTTGGAAGGGTTAGGTCTCCTGATAGCTTTCCTAAGGAGTTTCCAGCACCCCCAGTGTCATGAAGAGACTCAGGAAGGGAAAGGACTTCTTGAGAGCTGCTCTTCTGCTCCTGACGGGGAATGATCGCATCCCACCCAACCTCCTGTGCCAGGCTGGAGGCCGACCCGAGGGGGCTTTAGCTTCCTCAGCAGCTAAAGCTTGCTCTCAGCTTCAGCGATCTGGGTGCAGATTCATGTTTAAAACTCACACCCACAGGGGCGCCTGGGTGGCTCAGTCAGTTAAGGGTCTTCCTTCCCGCAGGTCTTGATCTCCCCGGTCCTGGGATGGACCCCAGGGTCACACTCTGTACTCAGCGAGGCGTCTGCTTTTCACTCTCCCTCTGGGCTCTGTCAATCTCAAAAATAAGTAAATAAATAAAATCTTAAAAGAAAAAAACAACCTCACACATACAGTAGCTTTACGTTTTCGCTTTGGGAAGGTAGTTGAACATAGACGAACACAGATTTCACACGGCACCACGCGTCGGGGGGATTCTTCTGGTTGCTTAAACCAAGGTATGAAGATGTCTCGTGGAACCCACGGGCAGGATGGCAGCCTAGCCTCAAGAGAGGGGACTGATGGGGCGCCTGGGTGGCTCAGTGGTTAAGCCTCTGCCTTTGGCTCAGGTCTTGATCTCAGGGTGCTGGGATCGAGCCCCGCATCCGGCTCTCTCTCTCTCTCTCTCTCTCTCTCTCTGCCTGCTTCTCCGTCTACTTCTGATCTCTCTCTCTCCTTGTCAGATAGATAAATAAAATCTTAAAAAAAGGGGGGGGGGACTGATCCAGGGGATGCCAAGCCACCTCCGCCCCGCCATCATTGTCTCCCACAGCCCAGGTCTGGGCTCCCTACTCCCCCAGCTGGCCAGTGGTGCTCCCTCACAGCCTCGCGCTCCACCGTCCAGCCACGCAGAGGGGCGCCACGCCCTCGGACTGGAATCTGATTGGCGCAACTTGAGTCAGGCCGCCTCTAGAACCAATCAGCGGTGGCTGGGGGGTGGACTCGTCAGTCAGACATGGCTGCCTGATGCCCTGGGACCCTTTGGATGAGGGATGGGTTAGTTTGTGGAAAAAGGGACCTGCCTGTGAGGTAGGCAAGCTCCGACCATATCTACTACCTGTGTGATGTTTCTTTGACCGTTTTGTGTTCCTTTGTTTTACCATTGTGCTCCCGAGGACTCTGGTTTCTTGGATTCGTTCTCGAAGTACCCTGTCAGAAATACTGCTTGTGAAGGAAGTAATGACATTCTGGAGCAAGGGCTTTGGGGCCAGACGGATCTCTCTTAAAATCTCAGTGATGCTGTTATGACTTACTATTATGTACTCGGTGCGTGGTACTGGGTGCTTGGATTGAGCCTTCTTCCTCTGCCCACCACCTTCTTTTTTGGGGGGGGGGGGTGTAATAGCTTTATTGAGGTACAATTCACTTACCATCAAAATTCATCCATTTAAAGCATACAGTTTAATGGTAATTAGTATATTCACGGAGTTGTGCAACCACCACCACAGTGGTTTAGAACATTTTCCTCACGAAAGAAGAAACCCATACATACCCCTTAGCTATCACCCCCAACTCCCTCTCCTTTCCCCTCAGCCCTAAGCAACCACTCACCCACTGTCTGTCTCTGTAGCTTTCCCTGTTCTAGACATTTCAGATACACGGACTCATACAATGGACTGGCTTCCATTCACTTAGCATAATGTTTTCAGGGTTCACGTTGCTAACATGTATCAGGGCTTCGTGGCTTTTGTGGCTGAAGAAGATTCCATGGTGTGGGTATACCACATTCTGGTTATCTGTTCATCAGTTGATGGCATTTGGATTATTTCCACTTTGTGGCCATTATGAGTAATCCTGCTGTGAATATCAGTGCAGAAAAACATATGTGGACATGTGTTTTCATTTGTCTTGGGCCACGCATTATTTCTAGAATTATGTTTGTAAAGTGCTTAAATCAATGGCTGACAGATCACAGGATGTAACAGTGCTAATTTCTTTACCCTGACCTTCCCAAAGGTTATGAATGAAAGCTATTTCCTGCTTGCTGCCCTAAGACAAAAGTCGGGCTCCCCTAAAGAGCCTGACCCCTGTGGGTCAGACTCAGAGGTTACTGTCCCCTGGGTCTTGGCATCACCAAGAAGCAGATTCTTGCATCAGGTTGTGAGAGGTGGCAATCCAGGCTGGTTCTGGTGGAAGGTACTGAGAGAGCAGATAAGGAGGTTTGGGGGCCGAAATATAGAATTTGAAGTAGAGACTGACAAATTCCCTGTTCTGTCTCTCTCTCTATTTTTTTTTTTTTAAGATTTTATTTATTTAGGGGCGCCTGGGTGGCTCAGTGGTTTGGGCTGCTGCCTTCGGCTCGGGTCATGATCTCAGGGTCCTGGGATCGAGCCCCGCATCGGGCTCCCTGCTCCGCAGGAAGCCTGCTTCCCTCTCTCTCTCTCTCTGCCTGCCTCTCTGCCTACTTGTGATCTCTGTCTGTCAAATAAATAAATAAAATCTTAAAAAAAAAAAAAGATTTTATTTATTTATTTCAGAGAGAGCAAGAAAGAGCGAGCATGGTGGGAGGGGCAGACGGAGAGGAGAATCTTCAACAGACTGCACACTGAGCAAGGAGCCTGACAAGGCGCTCAATGCAGGGCTCGGTCCCAGGACCCTGAGGCCATGACCTGAGCTGAAACCAAGAGTCCGACCCTTAACCGACTGTGCCACCTAGGGTTCCCCTGTTCTGTCTCTTAAATAATTGTGATTCTGGGCAAGTCTCTGAGCCTTAATCTCACCTTCAAAATAAGGATAACAATAACACACCTCGAAATTGGTAGAAAGGAGGGGGGTCATATGTGTTTTAATATATGTATGTATGGATATATATATATATATATGCAGCACCTGATATCCATACACACATTATAACACATCATATGTTATATATGTGTGTGTATAACATATAATGTGTTATAATGTGTGTATGGATATCAGGTGCTGCACAAATGTATTGTAAGCTCCAGGGCTGTCCTAGGAAAAGAATCAAACTTATTTTTTTAAAAGATTTTACTTATCTGTCAGAGCATGCACGTGCACACAAGCAGGGGGAGTGGCAGGCAGAGGGAGAAGCAGGCTCCCCAAGGAGCAGGGAGCATGATGCATGACTCAATCCCAGGCCTGAAATAATGACCTGAGCTGAAGGCAGACACTTAACCAACTGAGCCACCCAGGCATCCCAAGAATCAGACTTGTGAAGATTCTATTTATTTATCTGAGAGAGAGAGAGAGCATGAGAAGGGGGAGGGTCAAAGGGAGAAGCAGACTCCCTGCCAAGCGGGGAGCCTGACGTAGGACTCCATCCTGGGACTCCAGGATCATGACCTGAGCCGAAGGCAGTTGCTTAACCCACTGAGCCACCTAGGCATCCCAAGAATCAGACTTTTAAAAACTTCACTGAAATCACAGGAGGTTCTGAAGGCAATTGGAATGTTCCTTTTGGAGTTAGGGCAGGCACTGGTCAGATCCTTCAGGGTCTCCTGTTAACCCCTCAAGGCTCCAGTCCCCTTGTGAACCCAGTTCTTCCCAGCAGCTGGTTTTCTGCCTCTGAAAAAGATACAGATTATTCTGAGTTCGCCAGATCTGCAGGCACATCACTTTTCTTTTCTTTTCTTTTAAATAGGCTTCGTGCCCAATGTGGGGCTTGAACTCACTACCCTGAGACCAAGAGTCATATGCTCTACAGACTGAGCCAGCCAGGCACCACAGGCACATTAGAGTTGCAGAGTGATCTTACTTGAACAGCTTTGGGCTATTTGGTTATTCCAGCATCATTTATTAAAAAGTCCACTTTTGCCCTAGTGATTTAAGATGCCACCTTTTTCATATACAAAGTCGTCCGCGAAAGAGAAGACACATGCGCACAAGCAGGTGGAGGGACAGAGGGAAAGGGAGAAGCAGATTCACTGCTGAGCAGGGAACCCAATGCAGGGCTCGATCCTGGGACCCTAGGATCATGATCTGAGCCAAAGACAGATGCTTAGCTGATGGAACCACTCAGGTGCCCCTGTCACATATAATAAGTTCTGTGTGTAGTTGGGTCTGGGCCCTCTCTTTTGTTCCACCAGTCTATTTATCTATTCTTGCGGCAGTACCACACTGTTTTAATTACAGAGGCTTTATAGTATGTTTTAAATATATAGTGGTGGCCCCCCCACCCCTGCTCCCCCACTCTTTTGTATTTTTCAGTGTTTTCCTAGCTCTTCTTCCATGTCTAGTATTCTGGTTTATTCAGCGTCCTTCTGGGAGGTCGTGGTGGAGGGTTGGGTTGGGTTGGGATGGGGGTTGAGTTGTCTTTTGGACCTGGCTGTGCTTACTTACTTTAGTAAACTGGTTTTGTAAGATTCTGTTTTCTTAAGACTCCTAGTGCCGGCATAGAACTTATTTTCCCTAAGCCTCCAAAGCAGCATTTTAAAGCAGTCTTCCACTGAGAGAATGTTAAAACTTGGTAAATTTGTATAAAGAGTTTAGAAGCGTTTTCTGTAATATTCTGGCAACTGTACTGCAAACCTGCAGTCATTTCCAAATAAAAAAATCTGTAAGCTTGTTATGCTTACAGTAATATCTTGGTAAAAGCTTTCAGAAAATCTACAGAGATTGTGTTCACAAAGTCGGCCTTGGCTCCCATGTTGCTTGAGCCCTGAAAGAAATCCAGCCACGCAATTCAGTGTAAGCTCCTTACGGAATTGGTGCTGCTTTTCATTCAGTGGTTTTGTGCTTCTTTGAGTGTTTAGTTGTCCTGAAATTATGCAAACATCTATGCCTTTCACCCGTATACCCCAAAGGAAATTCAGCCCATTCTTCAAGCTCAGATCCACAACAGGATCTTGCTTTCATTGTTTTGTTTATCGTATTGTGTTTTGCATTGGGGGCACTCCTGTGCACCTTCCCCCCCAGCTTTACTGAGATATAATTGACATATAACATTGTATAAGTTTAAAGAATAGAACACGATGATATGAGATACATATACATTGTGAAGGTTAGTTAACACATCTGTCACCTCACACGGTCGACTTGTGTGTGTATGTAGTGAGAACATTTAAGATCTACTCCCTTAGCAACTTTCAAGTGCATAATACATTATCGTCTTGTGCATCTTCTTTCCTGTACAGGAATGAAAAGTCTCAGAGGGCAAATCAATGTCTTTATTTTATATTTCTCCCAGGCTTCACTCAGTTCCCTTTGCAAAGTAGACACAACTGTTAGTTGGAAGAATGAATTATATGATTATTTTCCTGTTAGCTGGAGGTTTCCGTACAGTCACTCTTTAGACCCAGTGAAACATCTGTACTGGGAAGTGGGAGGCCAGAATACAGATCCTGGTGGTCAACTAAGGGAAAGGAGGTAATGAGAGCACTGCCACAGCCAAGCAGGTTGGGGACTGAGGGGTTCAGGTGAGCCAACACACTGCAGGCACGGCTGTGGGTGCAAGGCAACCAAGGGCCTGCTGGGGGCGCCACGGGGCAAACCCAGAGGCCCACAGAAACAGCTGGGTTTACTGGGTTTACATTTTCCCCACTCTCTGTAATGTTGATAGTAGTGCATGCTTAATATAGAAATTTTTGAAATGTGGGGAGTTTTGTTGTTGAAATATAGTTAAGTAGAGAGAATGGAAAAAATCCTCCCAAGTTTCTTACCCACTGACAACTGCTGTTCATCATTTGTTGTATTTACTTCCAGTCATTTTCTTACACAATTTTGAGTAGGAGTAGATTCCTCCTTTTCTTTTTTTTTAACATTGTTTTATTCACATTTGATACAAGTTTTTGAATCTTGATTCCAGCATTTTTTCCATTTAATAATAGTCTTTTTTTTTCCCAGCTTGACTTTTTCATTTATTTTCTTAAATATGAGTTATTGAGATTTATTTCACATACAGTACAGTTCACTCATATAAAGGGTATAGTTTAATGGTTTTTAGTGTGCTTACAGACTTTTGCAATTGTCACCACGATCAATTTTAGCACTTTTCTTTTTTTTTTAAGATTTTACTTATTTATTTGACAGAGAGACATAGCGAGAAAGAGAACACAAGCAGTGGTAGTGGGAGAGGGAGAAGCAGGCTTCCTGATGAGCAGGGAGCCCAATGCAGGGCTCCATGTGGGGCTGGTATCTTGACCCAAGCCCAAGGCAGACGCATAATGACTAGCCACCCAGGCGCCCCAATTTTAGGACATTTTCATCACCTCAGAAAGAAACCCCATACCCATTAGCAGTCACTCCCATTTTTCTTGCCCTGTCCACTGTCAGCCTAGGCAACCACTGGTCTCCTTTCTGTCCTTACAGAACTGTAGTCTCCTTAAGCATCATTTTTTTTTTAAGACTTATTTTTATTTATTTGAGAGAGTGTGCATGCACATGCACCGGGAGCCCATTTTTAAACATAATTTAATGTGCTCCATAATATTCCATCAAATAACTATCGTAGTTTATGTTATCATTATATTGTTTGACATTTAAGTTATTTCTAAGTTTGCAGTATTGGTAAGTAATACCTGTAAACATTATGCATATATTTTTTCATATTTAGGATTCCTTTTTTTCCCTTAAAACTAGGTTTATTTACTTATTTGAGAGAGAGAGAGTGATAGCAAGAGAGATTACAGAGGGAGAGGGAGAAGCAGATTCCAGATTTCCACAGAAGTTAGAAATAAGAGGGGTACCTGGGTGGCTCAGTGGGTAAAAAGTCTCTGCCTTCAGCTTGGGTTGTGATCCTGGGGTCCCGCATTGGGCTCTCTGCTCATCAGGGAGCCTGCTTCCTCCTCTCTCTCTGCCTGCCTTTCTGCCTACTTATACTCTCTCTCTGTCAAATAAATAAATAAAATCTTAAAAAAAAAAAAAGAAAGAAAGAAAAAGTTAGAAATAAGAAATAGTTTCTGGCCAGCCCAGAACAGAGAAAAGAAGAGCAAGTTTACATATTTGGGGTTGAAAGAAGTTAGAACCTGAGTCCTCCTAGTTTGGTGATCTATAATTAAAAAAAAAAAAAGTACACTTTTATTTTTTTTAAATGAAGATAATACAACTGTAACGCATGTTTATTTATTTATTTTTTAATTAGGCTCTACGCCCAATGTGGGGCTTGAACTCACAAACCCCAGATCAAGAGTCACATGCTCCACCAACTGAGCCAGCCGGAGCCCCTGTATTTTTTACTTAAAAGAAAATATACTTACCAGAATTCGGATTCTTAAGCTGTATTTTGGCAGTGTGAGCATATCTCATAACTTTCATAACTCATACTTTGATGATTTGTGGCAAACTCATAGCAACTTTTTCCAAAGAGGTGACAGCAGCAGTAATAAGCATTCACTCAGGAGGGCTGACAGAGCTAAGACCTTATACACACTGTAGCTTCGTGCTTCTAGGCAAGATGGCCACCTAACTGCACTTTTCCTCTTTTTTACCCTCTACAAAATGGACAGCCTAGAGGCAACATATGGGAGTAGTTCTGCATTGCAAGTGGGTGAAGGAAAAAGCCTGGTTTGCGAATACTGTTAAGCGAAAATGTGTTTCCATTTTATTAAGGTGGCCAGATACATCCCTGTATATAAGAATTTACATTCCTGTATATAAGAATGTTCTGCAGGTGTGAAACCCGTGTTTAAGAAAGTGAGAAGAATAAAAATCTTCAACTGCCTCAGGCCTCAGGAGCATCACAGAGTGTGGTCCAGCCCGCAGGGTCAGGCTGCTCTAGCCAGATTCCCAGTGGCTTCATTCGTCAGACAAACTGACAGGTGTAGGTCAGGAAAATACTGACCAAGTTGTTAAAATATTATTGTCCGGTAACTGAGTTTTCATACCCAGAGAAAGTCTTAAAATTACTCCGATTATACTTTTAGTCCTAGGCCTCCTTTAGAATGAAAACAAACCTTGGTATTGAAGTCTGTGTAGGGACACAGCGGTTGAAGCATTTATCCTGGCTTGAGGGACAGGAGCAGCTCACTGTGTGCTGATAAGTCCTTGGTCAGATTTTAGAGGTTCTCAGAAACAGGAGCAGACAGACACCCTGGAGTAAAAGGCTGCCTTCCAAAGCAGAGGGCAAAGGAGAATATTTCTGTTCCCGACTGAGTACACAAGGGTCAGGAAAATAAATATGGTTTATGGGTTCTTAGACTGTAGTATGAATTCCTGGGGGAGCTTAGAAATGCATATACCTGGGCCCTCTGGCAGTCTGATTCACCGGTCCGGGATGGGGCCAGGACTCCTTCCATTCAGCACTCCCTCCTGCTTTACTTTTTTTTTTTAAATGACAAATTTATTGAGATGCAATTCACATACCATAAAATTCACCCTTTTTATTTATTCATTTATTTCTAAAAATATTTATTTATTTGAGAGAGAGAGACACAGCGAGAGAAGGAATACAAGCAGGGGGAATGGGAGAGGAAGAAGCAGGCTTCCTGCTGAGCAGGGAGCCCTATGCAGGGCTGAGCCCAGGGCAGACGCTTAACGACTGAGCCACACAGATGCCCCCAAATTCACCCTTTATAAAGTGTACAGACATGTGGTCTTTAACATATTCACCAGGCCAGTTACCAGCACTACCTGATTTAGAACTTTTTCATTACTAGCCTCCCCAAAACCCATACCTGTTAACAGTCACTCCCCACACTACCTTCCCCAGCCCTGGCAAACCACTTACCTGCTTTTCTTTTTCTTTCTTTCTTTTTTAAAATTAACATATATTATAGTATTAGTTTCAAAGGTAGAGTTCAGTGATTTCATCAGTTGCATTTAACACCCAGTGCTCATCACATCACGGGCCCTCCTTAATGCCCATCACCCAGTTACCCCATCCCCCAACCCAACTAATCTGCTTTCTGTCTTTATTGTGTTGCCTGTCCTGGACATTTCTTTTCTTTTTTTTTTTTTTTTTAGATTTTTATTTGTTTATTTGACAGACAGAAATCACAAGTAGGCAGAGAGGCAGGCAGAGAGAGAGAGGGAGAAGCAGGCTTCCCGTTGAGCAGAGGCCCTGATGTGGGGCTCGATCCCAGGACCCTGGGATCATGACCTGAGCCAAAGGCAGAGGCTTTAATCCAGTGAGCCACCCAGGCACCCTGTCCTGGACATTTTGTATAAATGGCATCATATAACATGGGTGGTCTTTTGTCACTGTTCTTTTTTCACTTTGTATGGTGTTTTCAAGGTTCATCCATGTCATAGCATGTATGAGTCCTTCATTCCTTTTTATGGCCAAATAATATTCCATTATAAGGCTAAACCATGTGTTTATCCAGTCATCTGTTGATGGATATGGTAAATATAAGAAAATGATACATGTTCATTCCTTCATTAGACCCTTCTTGGACATTCTTATTTGATGGGGGAAGCTTCTGGGCTCAGAAGCAGAACTTCTAGAAATAAGAAGAGTCTGATGATTGTTAGCAAAAAAATCATTTCCTTGGCGCTGCCGTGGTCTTTGCCTGGTATGGTGCACTGGGGACCTGGTTTCTTGTTGTGGTGTGTGGTGTTTTTGTGCAGGCATGGTTTAAGCATTTGGTTCAAGAGTACAGGCTGCGATTCTGCCAAAATGGCCTCCTCGGCATTGTTCTGAGGCGACACGTAGCCTTTGGCTTCTCTTGTTCCTCACCCACTTCAGTCTTCTGTCTTTTTCCAAATATGAAGAAATTGGTTTGCTTTTGGAAAATACTCCAAAATTTAAAAAAAAAAAAAAACTAAAGCTATTTAGTTTTTTTTATTTTTTATTTTTTGAAGATTTTATTTATTCATTTGACACAGAGAGAGACAGCACAAGCAGGGGGAGAGGCAGAGGGAGAGGGAGAAGCAGGCTTCCAGCCCGGCAGGGAGACCCACATGGGGCTCCATCCCAGGGCCCCCGGCATCATGACCTGAGCCAAAGGCATACACCTAACTATCTGAGCCACCCAGGCACCCCTAGTGTTTTTTAAAAACTGTTTGCTTGAAGAAGATGAGAATGAAACCTCTAGAGGCTCAGGGTGAGCTTCCCTGAGCAGCTAGACACGGCCAGAGCTGCATGGTTGTGACGGGGTCGTTTTTCTTCCTTCTCAACATAGTTTCTGAAAACAAACTTTCCATATATGCTTGCTGTGAAGAATGCTCAGTTGAGAAAAATAACTATTTTTGTTCTACAGTAATTGTTGTGGTTCCTTCTCAATTTTGTATTTGCTGTTTATAAAATGATAAAAATAAGTTACTAGAATCATAAAAGCCAAACGACTTACAGCTTTATTTGCAACACAAGGAAAAACCATTTAAAATTGAATTGTTGGGGCGCCTGGGGGGCTCAGTCAATTAAGCATCTGCCTTTAGCTCAGGTCATGAAGGATGGAGCCCTACATCGGGCTCCTTGCTCAGCAGAGAGCCTGCTTCTCACTCTGCCTGCTACTCCCCCAGCTTGTGCTCTCTCTCATTCTCTCTCTCAGTCAAATGAGCAAATAAAATTTTTAAGAAAAAAAATTTTAAAACCATTAAAAAAAATAAATAATATTGAATTAATGTGGAGTCATTTGTGATGTAAATTGTATTTTTTCATTCAGTATATCAAGTATGACCATTTTATGTACAAACCAAGTGCATATAATGTATATTTACCTATATTCCAGAATTAGCATACTAACCTTAGAACAGTAAAGGGCACTGGAAATTTATAGTTGTGTGTGTTTTATTCCTTACTCCACCTCCTTCCCCTGCCCAAATTTTTAATTTTTTGTTTTTACTGAAGATGCGTATAATGTATTTTTAATTGAGATATAACGCACATAAAATTTACCACTTAAAAGTGTACAATTTGGGGCGCCTGGGTGGCTCAATGGGTTAAGCCTCTGCCTTCGGCTCAGGTCATGATCCTGGGGTCCTGGGATGAGCCCCGCATCGGGCTCTCTGCTCTGCAGGGAGCCTGCTTCCTCCCCTCTCTCTGCCTGCCTCTCTGCCTACTTGTGATCTCTCTCTCTGTGTCAAATAAATAAAATCTTAAAAAAAAAAAAAGCGTACAATTTAGGGCACCTGGGTGGTTCAGTGGGTTAATGCCTCTGCCTTCAGCTTGGGTCATGATCCCAGGGTCCCGGAATTGAGCCCCACATTGGGCTCTCTGTTTGGCGGGGAGCCTGCTTCCCCTCTCTCACTCTGCCTGCCTCTCTGCCTACTTGTGATCTCTCTGTATCAAATAAATAAATAAGATCTTTTTTTCATTTTTAAAGTGTACAATCTAGTGACTTGTGGTTATTCACTATATAGTGGTAGTTGTATAGCTGTCCTTACCCTCTAATTCCAGAACATTTCTATCATCCCCCAAAGAAACCTTTACTTATTGGCAGTCAATCTCAGTTCCCCTTCCCTCTATGGACTTGCCCACCCTGGATATTTCCTATAAATAGATTAATGCAATATGTGGCTTTTTGTGTCCAGCTTTTTTACTTCCTGTATTTTCAAGGTTCATCCATATTGTGGCGTGTAACAGTCCTTCACTTCTTTTTATGGCTAAGTAGCATTCCCTTGTATGTATATATCCCACTTTGTTCATTTATCAGTTGATTGATATTTCCAGATTTCCCTTTTTATTTAAATCACTGTTTTTGTTTTAAGATTTGGGGAAACCAGTCTCTCCACCCCCTCAACTGCCATGGCTTATGCATGTCCAGATTGTTTTTCGAGCAGTGTCTAAAACAGTAATATCTGAACTTCTTTTTGTAGGTGACTCCGATAGCAACATTTCTGTAGCTCAAGTATCACCTCCCTGTTGTACCATTAAAAACCCACCCGAGTTAACAGGAAGAATGTTATTAATGTTGGTGAGAGCTCAGTAGCCCCCTATATAATTTGTAATACGATAAATGGATAATTCATCAATGCTCAGTATAAATAAAACATGAACACTGCTCTATTATAAGTAGCAACACTCTGAGAAGCCTGGCCTCAGAACGCCAGTGGCTGTCTCACTGGGCTCCTGGCGGTGGACATTACACTGGCTTCCCCAGGCTGCTTCCCCAGATGGCAGTGGAGGGAGCAGAGCAGACAGGCAGGCCCGGGCAGGATTCTTTCTCCAGTGGTTCCTCTCTGCACGCATTGCGGCACTGCGGGCTGCACCCTGTCCCTCCTTCAAGTCCCTCAGGCATTCCTGTAAGAACTGTGCTCAGGAGATGATCTGGTATGTCATTTCCTCCTTCCTACCACCAGGAAAACACTTAATATCTGTTTTAAAATCTTGACACTCTCATGGGCAAAAACAAGACACTTGTTTTTCAATTATTGACTTCACCTTTTAGTACTCCCAGTTCCCTTAAAAAAAAAAAACAACAACGGTGTTCTCAGAGATCAGGCTGGAACTTTAAGCCTTTGTGGGTAAATGTAAAGGAATTATAAAATAACACAGGTTTTTGATCTGGTAATGTCAGGCTGGAACAATTACGTTTTCTGTGGTCCTTTGAGACAGACCGGAAGCGTCTCTCTAAAACCTATATTCACGTACCTATCATCTAGCTTCAGAATTTTGTATGACATTTTAAATTTAATTAAAATTATTAATACTAATTAAGCCCATCTGGTGAATGAGAAGTTCTGTTTTTATGGAAAGCAGTGGAGTGGAAAAATGTGTTTTTATTAGTCATGCATTCATTATACCTCCTGGAAACCAGTCTGGATCACAAGGCCAAATTGCTCAGGAAGAAATAAAGAATGTTGGGTTGTGTAAAAATCACCCGAGGCCTTTGATTGACCGTATTTAAATGCAGCTTCAGGCCAGTGCCCAGACAGAGGGTTTTGGTAGTTGGAGCGGTGCCCTGGAGTCTACCTGCCCCTCCAAGACCCCCCAGCAGACTCGAACAGATGCCTGGTGGAGCACATTTGGGGGAATAGCTCCATCTTGCAATCCCAGATCTACAAAGTGATGGCAAAGTTACGGTGACATAAGTGCCAGAGTACTTCCAGTCACCAAGTTAAGCTGGGCTTGTCACCTAAATTAATGGCTTTGAAGCATCACAGGTGAAAAGGGAAGGGTCGTAGTTTTGTGGGGGCAACATGTTCTGTCCGTCTGTGAGTTTAGAAATGCTGGGAGGCTGATTGCCGCGTGGCGGGCCCTTCTTTACTCTCTCAGTTCCAGCCCCTGAAGCCCACTTGAACTTGCTTCTCAGAATATGGCACCAGCTATTTCTCTGGAGACCGTGGTTTTAGTCCTCAAGGTCATTAGTACCCAATGGGAATCGAGTTCACTCCAATACCATATTGTTTAAGTGCTTCTTGTGACCCTCAACCTCAGACTCCATACACTGTTCTCTGTGCATGAGACACAACGGCTTTTGTCCCTTTTGGGAAAGCTCTGGTTTTCTGGGAAGTATAGGCAAATTGTTCTCTTTGGGGGAAAGCCAGATGCCAGGACTGAGTGACCCAAGCGCAGGCCTGGGTGTTCTCCCCGAGGGCAGACTCCATGTCTTAACTCATCCTTGAGGCCGCCCTGCATCCTGCACAGAACCTGGCACGTGCTTGTGGTGCCCAGGAGAGGGGGGTGCCTGCTAGAAAGAAGGGGGTGGCTGGAGAGAGTTGCTGCGGATTGAGACTTCATCCTTGTGGTTGTGCGTGTGGGTACAGAGTGCAGGCATGAGGGGGGCGGTGAGGGAGCAGCCACTGTCCTTGATATCCAACAGGGCCATCTGCCAGATGCACACACAAGGGCCGTGTCTTTCAGCCCAGCCAAATGGAGAGGCTCCAAAAGCATTTTTTTTTTTTTAATTGAAGTATAGTTGACCAGAAGCTTTGTGGAGCATTATGAGAGAGGCAGTGAGTTCCTTCCTGTTCTGAAAGGCCCTTCAGCGCTCTCTTCCCTAGCGGGAGGGGAGAGCTCTAGGTCTGACTTCTTTAAAGAGCTGGATTGCTTTCAGCACAGCTGTACCCCGAAAGGTAGGATGCCACATGCCTAGGTAAGGGACAGCTGAGCTCCGTGGCCAGGCCTAAGCGCTGCCCGCCTCCCCAAACTCACACCTGCTTGAACCAGCCTATTGCCTTCCTGGCTTTTCAGTTCACCAGTCTCAACCCTCTTCCTTTTGATTTGTTACAGAGCTCGCTACCTTTTCTTTTTCTCTTCCTGCTCCTGGCCTCCCTCTCCTTGTTCCCAGGAATTACACGCATGTCGTAAAGTCCAGCCCTTTGATTTCTTGCAGGAAGGGGATGCCCAGGCCAGGAATTTGAGCAGCTACCCTGTCACCTGGCAGGCAGACTCTCCTGGGAGAGGGGATGGGAATCTTGGAACTCGAGAGGGACTCAGGAGAAGGATTCCCTGGAGGGTCAGTGGGAAAGAGACATGAATCTGCAGTATCTCAGGACTCCTTGAACCTCTAACCAAAGAGCCACCTGGTCCCCATCAGGAGGGACCGTCCATGCGGTGTTCATGCTTTGGCGTTGCGCATCCTGTTGGTGTTCTCCATTCTCGATGGGTCTCATCTTCCTAGCCACGTCCACCTGAGCAATGTCCGTTCGTCCTCATGCTGAGAGACAGAGTTCTGACGGGCCTTGCTATTGAAATCCTACATTTTAATCAGCTACTTCAGTGCATTGGAATGTCAGGCACTTGCGTGTCATGAAACTACTACACCGCGGAGGCCGCTGCTTTGGCATCCACGTGGTCCTTATTTGTTAGGTGTGAGGTGCCCTGTGGGATTCCTGGGTTTGCCAGAGCCACCTGCTCTTCTTTAGACCAGACAGATGACCCAGTGGCTCCGTGTTTCCTTCCCTGGGTTTGTAGCGGCTGGGAGAGGGTCTTCGCACAGGGCTCCAAGGCCGAGGACGGAGGACGTCCATGCGTGCCCAAAGGCCAGCACAGGAGTACCTCTGTGGGGGGGGTTTGGCTGAGGCAGGCAGTTTATTGTTTCAAGTAGAGTAATGACTCATGTCTTCTTTGGGGACTGTTAGTGCATCACAGGTTTAAGAGAGCCTGAAAAAGTGCCGGGTTGTGCTGGTATTTTATCTTTTGCTTTTACACACCCGTGAACACACGTGGCACGTGCATGCGCACACACAGGATTGGCATGCATTCGGACTGAGAAGAGCTTGGTTGGTATGGGGTCTGCATCCAGGGGGATCTCAGGATTCTGTGCCCTTGCCCTCTCTCCTGGGTCAGGGATTCTGAAGGGTGTGTTGCAGTCACACACACATACCCCACCCTGGGTGGACTCTGTCAGGGATAAATAGTCTGGGGTGTGGGCCCTAGATTTGCTGTCCTGACTCACTGAGTGTGCATCCCTGTTCCCCCAGGTGACTCGGAGCTCCTCTTGGTGCTGACATGATGACAGTGTGCAGCCCGGCCAAGGGCAGCCGCAGCCAGACCGAAAACCTGAGCTACAAATTGGCTGACAAGTAAGAGCTTTTCTCCCCTGGGAGTGTCGAAGTTGGCCCAGAGTCTCTACTTCCTTCCTCTCTCTACTGCCTTTCCCTCTTCTCTAACCCCACTTCGTTGGACTAAGGACAGGTTCTTTTCCGAGTCATTGCCTTGTGCCTCCTGGAAATCATCCCCCCATGCTGGAGAACCTGTGACCACAGTGGGCAGTGGAAGGTCTGACTAGCGCCCAGCTGTTGAGAGGACGGGCCCATGGCAGCTTCACGCCCTCTCCCCATTCCAGCCCGGGATTTATTCTCCTAACTACTAGGATGCATAGGCCTTTTCACTATCCTTGAACCTTACATCTGTATAGGTGCGTCTGTCCACCAAGCCAGCTTTGCCCACCCTCTTTCAGCAGTGCTGTTTTCTCTCCACATGGAGCCCTTTCCTCTGACTCTGTGTCTCACACTCTGCGGTGGCCTTGGTCATCACAGCTCTGCACCGCAGTCCCCAGTCCCTTCTGGGGCCGTAGTGTCCTGGAAACAGGACCTCAGAAAATCCTTGGGTGCAACAACCACATGGAGAGGGCCCTTTGCCTCTGGCTTCACCATCCTTGCCTCTCGCTTGAGCTTCATAATTCCATGTGGTCTTCTTCAAGCCGTCCTTCTTCCCTTTCAGTTCTCCCATTGGGCCTCCATGACTGTGAGGTCACCCCAGACATCTGGGATCTTAGACAACTGCAACAACACTCCTTGCCATTTAGTACTTACTGTCAGAAACTAGAGTGTGTGCTGTACTCTGGGGACGTTAATGTATATTGACTCATCCACTCATTTGTCTTCTAAGTATTTATTGACTGTCTACTGCATACTAGATAAATTTAAAGATAAATTTGACCTCTGCACCAGTCAAGTTCCAGTCTAGAGAAGAGAGAGAGAGAGTTCTTATTTATTTATTTTGGTGGGGCGGGGTGGGGGGAGAAAGAGAGGGAGGGAGAGAGAATTCTAAGCAGGCTCCATGCTCAGTGTGGAGCCTGACACAGGGCTTGATCTCATGACCTGAGGCCATGACCTGAGCTAAAATCAAGAGTCAGACACTCAACCAACTGAGCCACCCAGGTGCCCCGAGAGTTCTTACTTTATTTTATTTTTATTTTTTAAAGATTTTATTTATTTATTTGACAGACAGAGATCACAAGTAGACAGAGAGGCAGGCAGAGAGAGTTGGGGGAAGCAGGCTCCCCGCTGAGCAGAGAGCCCGATGCAGGGCTCGATCCCAGGATCCTGGGATCATGACCTGAGCCGAAAGCAGAGGCTTTAACCCACTGAGCCACCCAGGTGCCCAGAGAGTTTTTATTTTAGAATGAAAAAAAAAAAAAAGAGCCAAGATTCAAACCGAGGTCCCCACTGACTTGAAAGCCATGTTTATCCATCGTCAGTATTTTTTAACAGTCCATGTGGCGCCTGGGCGGCCCAGTTGGTTAAGTGCCCGACCTTTGATTTCGGCTCAGGTCATGATCTCTTGGGTCGTGGGATTGAGCCCCGCGTGGAGCTCAGCACTCAGTGGGGCATCTGCTGGAGAGTCTCCCTCTTCCTTTGCCCGCCCCCCACTCATGCCTCTCTCTCTCTCTCTAAAATAAATAAATCTTTTTAAAAAAACCAGTACATACGATTTTTATGATTATTGTTTATATCCTCCATTGTCATTAAGCATGAACTAATGTGACTTGTGTATTTATGTGTCTGCCTGTCATCCTGCTTCTTGTGCTGTGAGAGCCAGGGCTTTAACTTCTGCCTTTTGAACTTTCAGTAAAATATCAACAAACTGATTGTGTTTCTGCTTCTCACTAAAATCTGAATTCATGCTAATGTCCTCAGTGGTGACAGGACAATTGAAAAATGTGTTTCTCTTTTGTAAGCACTCTGCTGTGCATGCTAATTGTTTATTTAAATAAGGAATTCTGCTTTGATAGCCGTATTTAAAATATGAAAATGTGTTTGCATATTCACAAGTTTCTAATTTATGCTGTGCAACCACAAATAGCAACACAATTTACGTGTTAATGTCCCCATGGAGGGAGAAGTCTTCATGTAAACAATTATTAGGCTTTGGAACAGAAAGCTGAATAGTAACAGGATGCATGAAATTGCTAATTATTCGTCCCTCACTGTGACCCTTAACTAGAGTTTCAGAATTCCTATGTAGTCAGATCTATATATTCCAAAAATGTGCACCATGAAGTTGGTCTATGCATCCTTGTTAATCTTGGCCTGTCCAAGGTCAGTCTGCTTAGTTGCGACCTTTGCTGTTGGAAAATTATTTTGCATTCAAAAACACAGATACTCTCGTTCTCATTAGACTAGCTTAAAAATGTTTTTCTGGTTTCCTTTCAAAAGAGCTTTGAACAGCTTCGTGGTACTGACTAATCTCCTAAAATCACATTTGGAGGCTTATACCCGACGTGTTTGTTCTAGGCCAGAACTTCCAGCGATGATGTAAATATTCTTTTGCTCTGTCCAATGTGAATGTCATGTGGCTAATGAGTACCATGTTCTACTACTCTGCTGTTGTTCCAGGTGCTGAGAATGCAACAGTAGCCCAAACAGGCCAAAATTCAAAGTAATCCAACAAAACCAAGCAATCCCTGTTCACATGAAGAAACCAGTCTAGTAGGCTCACTGTCTAGAGAAGGTCCAATTCAGATGCAGCCAATAATTGTGGCTTTTCCTACTCAAGTCAGGACAGCTTAGGAAGCCCAGAATGAGAAGACATTTTATGACTTATGGCATTGTTCTAATTTTTAAATAGTTGTCACAAAGGCCCATCCATTGATTCCAGAAACAGAGGAAATCTGGACTATGAAGCTTTTAGCTCAGATGTTCCCTGTTTTCATCAGGAAAACAAGCTGACAATAATGATAACGTTATATACTTACGACATGCTAAATGCTTAATATGGCCTGCCTCTTTCAGTGTTTTCAGCCGTTCTGGTAGATACGTATTACCATTATTCCCACTTCACAGGTGAGGACACTTAGGCTTAGAGAAGTAAAACAGCTTGTCCAAGGGCACGCAGCTGGTCAGTGGTTAAATTAGGCTTTAAACTCAAGTCTACTGCATTCCAAAAATCCAGTAGATCCTTTCATTCCACAATACTGCCTTCCTAAGAAGGAAAGAGTGATTTCTTAAAGTGGTGGTTTCAATGTTTACTATTTAACAGCTAGCATATAGCATTTATATCTAAGTTCTAGCTAGTCTCTATGACTAAGAATCCATTACCCAATGTTTGTCTTTCTTGTTCAGGGTCAAGGTGGAAGGTCCAAAGGCTGGGGAAGACCCTCGAAGGCTGCCAATTAGGTCCCCCATTCCTTTGCCAGAGACTGATCAGGATTCACCCCCTAGAAGAAGCTCATTGGAAAGTCTCAGTAACCTGATGCTAGAGTCAAGAGTGAACTGTCTTCAGCAGAACATGTTCAGCTCAAATATGATCATCAGCGACCCAGCTTCAGGTCTCAGTGCTAAAGAAGCCAGCAAGGCAGGCAAGAGGCAGCTCAGCGGTGTTCAGAACCCCTGCCCTCCTGCCCAGGGAGGGACCCTGCACAAGCCCCTCAGCATAAAGGACAAGATATCCAAATGGGAAGGGAAAAAGGAGTTGCCCACCCCTGCACCCTGCAGGAGAGCAGATGGGCAAGAGGACTACCTGATGTCTTGTGTAATGGGGAGGAGGAGCAGTGATGGTGTGAGAGCGTGGGTCACGGAGGTGCAGGATGGAACCAGGCCCGAGACAGAGAGCAAGGAGAATGAGAGGAATAAAGGGGTCGTGAAAGTCGGGGGACAAGATGCAGAGCCAAGGCAAGACCTCAGCCAGCCAGCCAGGCAGCTGGCTCCCAGCTTGGGCAGAGGCCGAGAGCCCAGGCTGGGCCAACAGCGCTTTCCGAATGACAGCCTCTCCGTGCTGAGGCAGGTCAAGAAACTGGAGCAGGCTCTGAAGGATGGGTCGGCGGGGCTGGATCCCCAGTTACCTGGGACTTGTTACTCCCCACACTGCCTGCCGGACAAGGCTGAGGAGGGGCCCACCCTTCCTGAGAACCGTGGGGCCGGGCGTGGCTTGGAATTCAGGTCCCACCACTGGGACCTGGAGGCCAGGAACCCCACCCCTGAGGCTGCAGAGGAAAGGAAAGGCTTGTGCAGGAGGCCCTGCGACCAGAGCCTGGAGGGTGTGGACAGGGGCTCAGAGGGCTCCCCTGCAAAACCCTTCATCAACCCCCTGCCCAAGCCCCGGAGAACGTTTAAACACGATGGAGAAGGGGACAAGGACGGGAACCCAGGCATCAGCTCCCGGAAGGATAAAAGGCACCTGCCTCCTCTGCCTTCTCTACCTCCCCCGCCCCTGCCCTCCTCACCCCCGCCCTCCTCTGTGAACAGAAGACTGTGGACCGGGAGGCCGAAACCCAGTGCTGACCACAGGTAGGTGGTGGCCGACTGTCTGCTCAGTGGCTTATGCTGCATCCCAGCCGCTCTCAGGTGGTGGCTTACTGGTTTTATTAAATGGGTGGGTCTTGTAGTTGGTCCAGACTGGTCATAGCTTGAGACAGACAGTGTATTGATGAAACCTGTAGGCGTGAGAAGTGATGCCAGTGTTTTGTGTTCTCCATTCTCAAAATGAGTATTAGCTTGGGAAAATACCCTTTGGATGTGACAAGTCCTTCTATTTCTGGCGCTAACCGAGAGTTCATCGAAAACTCGTGGTAACTCGGGCGGTGGGCTAATTGGGGCTGACTCTCATCTGCCACTCCCATCCCCCACCCGTGCACTGTGTTTCCAGTCTCCGCTGGCTCCTGTCTTCATGCTTTTCTTGGTGCGAGCTCTAGAAACACAGCCCAGGTTGGCCTCGACCCTGTTGCTGTCTCTCTGTGTGACCTCGAACACCTTGTCTGACCTCCCGAAGCCTCTGTTTCCTCATTTATACATAAAGATGCACACCCTAAATCTTTTATAGTGTCAGAATAGTACATGAGATAATAAAGTATGTGCGTGCTTGAAGATCAGATCGGCGCATTGGAAACTGTTTCTTTTCTGCTTTGAGAACTACTTTCTAGCCTATTTCTGGGATGTGCTAATTGGTTTGATACTCACTAAACTGGAAACCAGCCACAGAGGAAAACTCAGAGCCGTTGTCTTTGCTCTGGTCACCCATTCTGCACTTTCTGTTTTCCCCTTAACTCCTGCAGTTACTTTTGCCACTTATCCTGAAACTGCTCTTGACCCAAGGCCACCTGTGACCCCATCTCACCAAATTCAGTTGCCTGTTCTCTGTCCTTTTCTTACAGGACATGTCTTGGCATTAGAGGAACAACTTAACTCCATTCACTGGGCTTCTAGATCACCTGCTTTCCTGGGGGTCCTGTTTCACATGCTACTCCTTCTCAGTTCCATTCACCTCTCCCTGAGTGTCAGAATCAGACCCCCAACACACCATCCTGAGTGAGAGCAGGCACTTCTCTCCTCTGTCTGCCTCATTCCCTAAATGAGCTCATTCAGTCCCATGGCGTTAAATGTCAGTTACATGCTTATAACCCCCACATGTATCCCCACAGCCCTGACTCCCTCTTCCAGCGAAGGTTTGCAGAGTCATCTCCGGCATGGCTGTCCCATTTGGTTGTATTCATAGTTTAGACTGAACGTGTCCAAACCTAAATTCCCAGTCCAGGCTACTCTAAGCATCTCCTCCCCAAATAACAGCCATCTTATTAAATGGTATCACCCTTCGTTACACTTCGGCCAAATCCTAGGAGTCATTTGTGATTCCTCTCCTTTTCACAGAGCCCTGATCTAATTTATCAGCAAGCTGTTGGAGACATGCCCTTGAATGTGACTACATCTGCTTCACTGCTACCACCTTAGTTCTCTCGTGTCCACTTCCCACCCCAGTGTATTCCTCTGTAGCAGCCAGAACAGTCTTCTAGAATTATATTCAGTCATGTCACTGGCCTACTTTACATGCTCTGTCAGGTAGGATTGTTTTGGCTGCAAAAAACAGAATTTCTTAAGTTCTCTTCCAAGGGAAAAAGTTTGCATATTCCAGATAGGTACGTAGGTAGGTAGGTAGATAGATAAATAGATGAAATAGAAAGAAAGAAAGGAAGGAAGGAAGGAAGAAAGAAAGAAAGAAAGAAAGAAAAAGAAATTATGTCCTTTAAAAAAAAATCATGCCATATATATATATACATATATATATGTATATATATATATATATACTGTTTTTTACTTAGGATGTCATAGAGATCTTTCAACATTACCACTTTTTTTTTCACCTTCCTTTTTTATTTTATTTTATTATTTTTTAAAGTATTTATTTATTTATTTGACACAGAGAGAGGACACAAGCAGAGGGAGAAGCAGACAGGGGAAGAGGGATTAGCAGGCTCCTTACTGAGCAAGGGAACCCAATGAGGGGCTCAATCCCAGGACCCCGGGATCATGATCTGAGCTGAAGGCAGCCACTTAACTGACTGAGCCATCCAGGCGCCCCTTATTAATTAAAAAAATAATTTTTTTTTTTTTTTTGCTTTTTAGAAAGAGGGAGAGAGGTCACTGGAGTGGGTAGGAGGGAGGGGGAGGGGCAGAGGGAGAGGGAGAATCCGGAGTAGGCTCCACACCCAGCAGGATCTCACAACCCTGAGATAAGCTGAAACCAAGAGTGGGACGCTCAATTGACTATGCCACCCAGACAACCCTATGCTTCTTTTACTTAGGGTTTTATTTATTTATATTTTTTAAGATTTTATTTATTTGTTTGACAGACAGAGATCACAAGCAGGCAGAGAGGCAGGCAGAGAGAGGTGGGGAGGCAGGCTTCCTGCAAGCAGGGAGCCCGATGAGGAGCTCGATCGCAGGACGCTGGGATCATGACCTGAGCTGAAGGCAGAGGCTTTAACCCACTGAGCCACCCAGGTGCCCCTTACTTAGGATTTTAGAAATTAGGATTGAATGTTAGATTTTTGTCAGGTTACTTTTCAATAGCTTTATATGATCATACATTCCTGCCCTTTGACCTGTGGATAATGACTTTATATCCTAATATTAACCCATTCTTACATTTTGGGAATGCACTCTCATTTGGTCCTGGTTTGTTACTCTCTTAATATACTGTGGAATTCTGTTTCTAATACTTTATTTAAGATTTTGGTGTTAGTATTCCATAAATGTGACTGGTCTTTACTTGGCTTTCATTGTACTGTCTTTACCAGGCTAGGGTATCAGTGGTACATGGGATCTATTGAAGAACTTAGAGGCTTCCTTGTTTATGTTCTGAGAAAGCTGTGTCCGCCTCCAGTTCTTAATCCTTTCCCAAACCAGTGCCAAAACCCACGTGCCTAAGTACTGGGGTGACCTTTCTGCTCATAACCCTGGTGTGTCATGACAGCGGCTGTTCTGTGCCCTTTCTGGGCTGTTCCTCCAGGAAGGCCCCCTTTTTCAGGGGCAGGTTGCTTCTGGGAAATCAGACTCTTACCTCTGTGTCATCTCTGGGCAGATAGATCAGCCTGGTGAACAGTTATTCCCATTATCTTCTCTCTTGTAGCTCCCATCTGCTCGTTGCCATCTTCCAGCATTCTCTTTAAAACCAGCTAAAGTTACTTAGTTTCAGTCCAAAAATGAAATTTTTCTTGGCCGGTTTGAATATGGTTGCATCAGCTGTGTTTTTAAGAATTTTGGCTTTGGATTTTTCCTTTTGTTTAAAATAGTACAGTGGGGGTGATTAGGGCACGATGTTCATTTTCTACCTAGAAAAATAAAGTGTACTTTTTATTGTGGTCCTATCTCTTAACAAAAAGAAGAGGCTCAACTCAAATTTGGCAGACTTACTGCCCTCTCTGAAGCAGGAGAGCCAAGCCAGAGCTGAAGAAAGGAATGATTAAGGATTTTGAGGTTGGGAGGGTTTAGAATTACATGGCCAGGCTGCGCACTTCAGAGAATGCATTGGGCTCATTTTCATAGGCCAATGAGTCCGCTTCTGCGGGAGCCAAACCAGTGGACTCAGATGCTCAGTTTCAGAAAATGTCTTCTTTCTTTTCCTTCTCTTCCCTTTTTTTCTCTGTTCTGTGTTCTCTCCCCTCCTCCTTTTGTCCCTTTCGTCTTTCTTCATTCCTCTAAAGCCCCAGGAAATTAAAAGCAAGGACTTGTGCCTTCCATCCTAAAATGGGAAATGAGAAACCCTTAAATGTCAGGAAATTCCCAAGATAAGGTCCCTACAGCAGCACTCACTTGCTGTGTATGTCCTGTGGCATGCATTGAGTAACTGGCAGGAATGCCTTAAAGCCAACATTTAACAAGTTACTGTTTTGTAAGTATGAGCAGCATCCTGAATTCACATGTATCTGTATGCCCCAGATGTTTGAACTGGAATGTAGACTTTTAATTACAGAGTTTTTAGATATTTATGAAACCAAATAATGATGTTGACCAAAATTTCAGCTTTTCAACTAATTATTTTGACATTGTACAGCTTCAACCTTTTCTCGGAGCTTTAGCATGTGACTTGCAGAACTTTTGGAGGACGTGAAACCTTGGTCATTATATGACTGCCAAGTCACATGCCTGATGTTATTGATTTAATAATTTGCGTCTTCTGTAGGACTGATTGGGACCCCCAGAGTCGTCTGGCTGGACAGCAACCCTCAGCTATTACCCAGTTAGTGGCTAAGTTAACTTACCAGCCACACTACGGTCTGTCCCTGATATTGCAAATCTGTCCCGGTCAACATGACATTCATGAGGCAATTCTAACTGCCATGTCTAAAAACTGAGTGTTAGGGTGCCTGGGTGGCTCAGTTGCTTAAGTACCTTTGCTCAGGTCATGATCCCAGGGTCCTGGGATTGAACTCCATATCAGGTTCCCTGCTGAGCTGGGAGTCTGCTTCTCCCTCTCCCTCTGCTGCACCCCCTGCTTGAGCTCGCTTGCGTACTCTCTCTCTCTCTCTCTCTGTCAAATAAATAAATAAAATAAAGTAAACCAACACTGAGCATAATAGGGCATCTGGATGGCTCAGTCTGTGAAGTGTCCCACTCTTGGTTTCAGCTCAAGTCATGATCTCAGGGTTGGGCTCTGTGCTCAGCAGGGAGTCTGCTTGAGCTTCTCTCTTCCTCTCCCTCTGCCCCTCCCACGTGCACGTGCACGTGCACATGCACGCTCATGAATGCAGTGCTTTCTCTCCTAAATAAGTAAATAAATCTTAAAAAGAAAAGAAAACCCGAGTATTTAAAATCTTCAAAAGGGCAAATTTTTTATTAAGACCTAGAGCAGAAGTTACCTGAAAGCACTGGAGAAGCTTGATTTTGTAAATTCATTTTTTTTTTAATTTTTAAAGATTTTATTTATGTATTTGACACAGAGAGAGAGAGATCACAAGTAGGCAGAGAGGCAGGCAGAACGAGAGGAGGAAGCAGGCTCCCTGCTGAGCAGAGAGTCTGTTGCGGGGCTCAGTCCCAGGACCCTGAGATCATGACCCGAGCCCAAGGCAGAGGCTTAACCACTGAGCCACCCAGGTGCCCTAAATTCATTTATTTTAATGGTGGTTGCATTAGAAAACAAAAACACGAGAATAGAGAGGATGGTTGTTATTCTACATTAGAGCAGTGACTGTCAAGTCTTATTTTGCACTGGAAGTTGAAATGGTTGGATGTTAGGCATAATGGGGAACAGAGATGGTTTTTCTTCTGATGTTTCTGTTTTGGATTCAGGATAGAGATAAGCAGAAACCCAACGTGAGTAGCAGTTGCAGTTGTTGGAGGGGGTCACCAGTAAGAGCGTGGGCTGAGCTACCATAAGCCTTCTCCCACTTAGCCCCTCACTCTGATCACCTGGTGGCATGAATGCTCCTCCCAAGGGCATGGTGGGACAGGGGAAAGAGCTGCGGGTGGTTGCTGGGGACGGAGGTAAGAAGAGTCTGTGGCAGCGCAGGTGGCTGAGGCAATCAAAGCATGGTTTTTACAGTTCCCAGCCCAGACGAATGGTGTTTTAAGTGGTGCCTAGGTCCCAGGCTCTCCAAGCTCATTTAAGTCATAGCTGAGAATAATCCTGGGGGAGATGTGTTCCAAACAATTGATGAAAAATTAGCTCCAAGAGTACAGCTGCCTTATTTTCCTTACCCCAATGGAGGGATAAACTATAAGCAGTAAATTTGGCCATTAAAACCAGCTTTTAAAATATTCACTTATTTATTCAACCAACAAATATTTATCATGCACCTCTGTGATACTAGCATATAGCAGTAAACAGAACAGATGGAGACCCTGGCCTCCCGGACCTCACAGACTAGTGGTCTTGAGACGTACACAGCTCTGCAGTTATGAACTGTACAGCACTCAGGAAGCTTGTGGCACTGTGGGAATGTTCAGTAGCGGTATCTCACCTGTCCTGGAAACTGGGCCGCACTGGGGAGGAAGCAGCCCTCCCAGCAGAGGCCTGAGGTTGCCAGGCAAGAAGGAAGGTGGGAGGTGAGTGTTCAGGTGAGAAACAGATGAAGGTCCCAGAGCAAGACAGATTTAGTGTGCCCGAGGCCCTGAAAGCAGGAGTGTGGCCAGAGGGTCAGGAAGGGTGTGAGCTGAGGCCCCCAGGTCTTCTTCAGCCAGCTCTGGAAGAGTCCAATAGATCAGGCAAGGATTTGGGCCTACCACCTAAGACAAAAGGGAAACATGTCAAAGTGGTTTTTCTTTTTTTTAAAGATTTTATTTACTTATTTGACAGAGGGAGAGATCACAAAGTAGGCAGAGCAGCAGGCAGAGAGAGGAGGGAAGCAGGCTCCTTGCTGAGCAGACAGAGCCTGATGTGGGGCTCCATCTCAGGACCCTGAAATCATGACCTGAGCCAAAGGCAGAGGCTTTAATCCACTGAGCCACCCAGGTGCCCCACATGTCAAAGTTTTTTTTTTTTTTTTTTTTAAGATTTTATTTATTTATTTGACAGAGAGAGATCACAAGTAGGCAGAGAGGCAGGCAGAGAGAAAAGGAAGCAGGCTCCCCACTGAACAGAGAGCCCGATGCGGGGTCCTAGGACCCCGAGATCATGACCTGAGCTGAAGGCAGTGGCCTAACCCACTGAGCCACCCAGGAGAGTCCCAGCCTGATTTGCATTTGTGAAAAGCCGACTGGGAGGGGCACCGATGGGCCTAGTGGGTAGCAGTGGGTGGAAGCCAGAGCCAGGAGACATTGGGGTTGGCCTGTGGTTTCACTGCAGTGGGGACTGAGGGAAGTAGGGGATACTGGGGATACTGCTGGTAACTCCAGCAAATTGGTTAAAATCACTCCAACTAATTGGATAGAAATGGGTGCTAATGGAGAAGGGGCTTTGGACAGGACTCCCAGGTTTAAGGCATAAACATCTGGACAGATGGTGATAGCCTTTGCTGAGGAGCATTGGAGGAGGAGCTGGTCCTCATCCAGGAGAGAGAATGGGAGGCTGAGTTCAATTTCGGATTTACTCATTTTGAGATTCCCATGGGTCATTCAATGGGGGAGGAGCTTGTAAGACAGTAGTTCATTTACAAAAATATGGAAAGGTCATGAATAACCTTCAAAATACTACTTGAAATCACAGTATTTGGCATTGGTTGTCAAAATTGGGATAATATCTAAGTTATAACCCTTGTCAGCAAGCTTCAGTGAGCCCATTGGAGCATTCCAGCATCTCTAAAACTAAGAAGTACCACAATCACATAATAATTTGAGGGCCCGAGAAGCAAACTGAGGCTGAGAGGCGGTTACACCCCTTCACCAGGCTGTGGGCTGTCCCGAAGGCAGGGACTTCTTGCCTTTGCATCACCAGCTGTGGGCTCAACTCAGTCCCCAGAAGATGCTTATTAAACATATGGACTGGATGTGGAACAAATATGGAAATGTTTAAAACAAGAGAGAAGCCAGTTTGGATGTGGTTACTGTTGGCCTTTTGAAATTCCCTTTTGTGCAAGGTTAATATGTAAATAAAGGTATTAAAACCTTTCTGTGACTACACATTTCCTCCCATATTGACTTACATCCAGATTCCACCTAGTGCCTGCACTAAGAGCACCATTCATCGCCAGACTTCCAGGTTCTGACCCTGACTCTACCACTTTCTCCCCGTGTGACCTTGAGCAATTTATCTAACCTCTTTCCATCTCTTTATTTTCATGTATAAAGTATGGATAATAGTAGTAATTTCTCACAAGGTTGTTGCAAAGTTCAAACGTGCTAATCTGAGTAAAGCCCTTAGTCACTACTCAGTAAATGTTGAGTAAATGATTCTGTGATCTCTTTGAACAGTTTGCATGTTCCTTACCAAATCTAGGCAGTGTGCGTGCTGGGGACATGATCTGGTTGACTCAGCAGGTAAAACCCAGGAGCTGTGCCCCACTCCAGCCCAGTAACTTTGCTCTGCTCTGGCTCAGAGACCACCACACCCCCATCCCCAAGCCGCTGCCTGGCTAGTACCAGCCTCAGCTAGGCATCCCGGACTAGGGAGTGTTCGGGAGTTGGGGGCGGGGTACACACAATCCCATCCTAGAGAAAACAACTCAGATCTGCTTCCCACTTGCCTAGACCCCATCTCCTGGAGCTCTGAAGCTCAGTCCTTCCTCTCCTGGCTGGATACCTCAAGGGGTGGAAGAAGGGGCGCATGGAGAGAGAGCCCTTCCTTCACAGCCTGAGCTCCTGTGAGTGAGTCAGGCCCCCCAGGGTATAAGTGACAGTTTTCAGCCTCATGACCTGACTTAAAAACCATATGCACTTGGGGCGCCTGGGTGGCTCAGTGGATTAAAGCCTCTGCCTTCGGCTTGGGTCATGATCCTAGGGTCCTGGGATAGAGCCCCACATCGGGCTCTCTGCTCAGCAGGGAGCCTGCTTTCCTTCCTCTCTCTCTGCCTACTTGTGATCTCTCTGTTAAAAACAAACAAACAAACAAACAAACAAACAAAAAACAAACCATAGGCACCTAGGCTAAAAGCTGGAAGCCTGGCCATTCTTTGTGTTCCTGGGCCACGCCACAGGCTGAGCTCAGGATTAGAAGGAACAAGGGTGGAGTGGAGATCAGGGGTGATGAATTCAGATGTGGAGATGCGAAGTTGAGAATTTAAAGAAAAACCTTGGGATACGCCCAAAGCCCAGAAAGAGGGAAAGGACCAGGAAGAGAGCCCATGAAGGCACAGGCAGTTGTATGAGGGGAGAAGTAGCATGTGGGCGTCCTTGCACCCAGCTCCTCAAACCCTAGGGGGACCTGTGAGCCTGTGTTTGCAATGCTTTGCTGAACAAAACTTTTGTAAAATACAATAAAAAAGAATGACAGAGCAGTGACATGAAAAAAGACAACACTGTGCAAGTTCTAGTTGTGTTTTAGAAATTTATTCTGTCAAATTGATTTAAAAGTGTCTCAACATGGGCATCTCGCAGTTACACTTGATCTTGGGGTCATGAGTTCGAGTCCCATGTTGGGTATAGAAATTACTTAAATAAAAAAAAAAAAAAAGAAATTTTTAAAACGTTTCTAAATGCTTATTCTCAATTTCTTTGCTTGTCTCATTAGAATACCAGCCCTGGCCCACAGAAAGGCCCCAGGAAGTGGTTAGGTTTTACCAGAAACTCACTAGTGAGCTTCAGGGGGCAGCTTCAGAAAAGGGATGCATACAGAGGCCAGGAAAGGAAGGAAAACCAGTGAGCCGGTTTTTAAAAGGAAGAAAAACCAGTGAGCTCCAGTAAAGGAATAGACAGAGAGCTTCAGCTCTTCCCTCCTCCTCCCAAACCCAACCCATGCCAGTTTACAACTGTTGGCAAGGAAGGTGAGAAATCACAGATTACGAGGGTCATTGCTTCCAGGGAAAGTTTTTCTAGAGGAAACCTGTGTGTGTGTTTAAAGAGAGAAGGAAACTAGCCAAGAGGGAAAGATATAAAATGCAAGAAACCCCAGGGGCACCTGCCTGGGTGCTCAGTCAATTGAGCAGCCAACTCTTGGTCTCAACTCAGGTATTGGTCTCAGGGTTGTAAGTTTGGGGCCCATGCTGGATGCGGAGCCTGCTTTTAAAAAAATGAAAAAATAAAACAAAATGCAAGAAACCCCAAAGCATGGAAGGTGGGCAAATGGCCCTTGCCTGGCTCTGCCCTCTTGTCGCCCAGCACTCGCCACCCTGTCCTTGCGGTACAGCCTTGCCGAATGTCTGTGTGTCCCCTCCACAAATGCCCCAAGTTCCTGCGGCCACAGGATCTTCACAGGTGCCCTTTCCTCTTCTCGGAATACTCTTCCCCCAGCCGAGGTCTTTCTTCTGTTTTCCAGGTCTCAGCTTTAATGAGTAACTTTGTCAGCACGGCCTTACCTGATGCATCCCCAGCCGAAAAATGAAGCCTCCTTGACAGTCTCTCTGTGCTTTTCTGTCACTGAGCTTAACACAGTTTACCACTCTGTTTATTTGTGCATGCTCTGGTGAATGTCTGTCTTCCTCCTGTTCAGGGAAGGCGAGTATGTTCAACACAAATTCTTGACAAGTCTGCTGGAGATGGATTCCCGAGCCTGAGTGGGCAGCATGGTCCTGCTCCAACTGGGGGGTGGTGGAGGGGCGGGGAGGGAGGTTGTGGGTTACTTTGGAGAAGGATAAGGAGAGAGGAGAAAAAAGAGGAGATGGACTGAACCTGTGAGGCGGCCGAGGTCCTGTGTATTTCTTCTTACGGTCTACCTCATGGTCACTCCCAAATGTTCAGTGAAGCTTCAGAAATCAAACAAACTCAAGGTGAGTGGCTGAGTGGGCAGGGCGGGACAAGGGCCTGGACTTTGCATTAAGTCAGCCCCAGCAGGACAGGGACAGCCCCTGTGGATACAGGTGAGGGTGATAGCCAGAGAGTGAGCCCAGCCATGGACAGAGAAGCAGCCACACTTGCATCGATCTCTGAGGGGCAGATGGGGCGGGGAGGTGTCTCAGCTGGCCTCTGAGTTTCATTCGGATAATAACCCCTCAGTGAGAAAAGTAGGGAGGTGCCCAGGCCTCTGGTCCACTCTGAACTGGACTTCGCTGCTCCTTTCCGATCATGAGTGTGTGCTCTGTAAACATTGTAGAGTGTTTAAAAAGTCCAGTAAAGTGAAAGTGAAGAGAAGCCACGAGCCATTCGTCACTCCCGAGATAGTAGCTGTATATTTCACTTCCTTCCCTTCTTCTTCTTTTCTATGTATATGATTGATTCCAAAGTTGGGACTCTGTGTGTGTGTGTGTGTGTACACACACTTTGCTACCTTTACACAGCATTAACAGTGTAAACATTCTTTCACATAAAAGCGACACTTTTTATTTAAGGATTTTCATACCTTCTTGCAAGAAACAGAGTTGATTTCAGTAAAAGAAATGTTTGCAGGAAGAAAATTGTTTGGTATATAATCTCTGGACCAGCCTAGTTTGATTCGAGTTCTTGTTTGCTTTTCTCCCACCTTGTACAAACCAGAAAGTCCTATGAGTTTGAAGACTTACTGCAGTCCTCCTCTGAGAACAGCAGGGTGGACTGGTACGCACAGACCAAGCTGGGGCTCACACGCACTTTATCCGAGGAGAACGTCTACGAAGACATTCTAGGTAAGAGGCCCACGTGCCTGTGCATGGGAATGAGTTTGTGAGAAAGGGGAGAAAGGAAATGGGGCTGAGTGCTTGAAACACACACGCATGCACGCACATGCACAGAGTCTCGAAGAAATACCTGTATTCAGATAAATGAGTGAGCCGGGAGGGGTGAGAGAGAGGGACCCTCGAGGGACATGTGAGAGCACGGGGACCAGGGAGGAGTGTGGAAAGGCTGCTCAGAAACTGCCACAGAGGCAGCAGGGTACGGCAGGACACGCTGGAGACGTGGAGTTTCGGTGGCCATGCCTGACTCTTGGCTCTGCTGTGTTAGCTGTATGCCACTGAGCTGGGGCCTTAGCTCCTCTGAACTTCAGTTCTCTCATCCGTATACTAAAGATGACCACAGCTGCTGGTCGGGTGGGGTGTGGGAGAAAATGGAAGGCAGAGTTCCCCGTGTGTCACAGATGCTCAGTCAAGTGTGGGGACTACCGAATGAAGGAAAACTCGGGCCGCCACCCTCTGCCTGAGTCTATAGAGTGTGGCGGTAACAGGGCATCGAAACTCAGACTAAAATGAAAGTCTCTTATTAAAAATATATCTAATGTTGCCTTAATTCTTTTAAATTCTCAAGTGGAGCTCAGATGCACTTGAATTAGTGAGTTAACTACTCCGCAGGGAGCATCACAGTTTGACTGGGGGGGGAGCTGGGCCCACTGTCCGCTTGTCCACGGAGGTGGGTAGTCAGGAAGAAAGGAGCTGGTAAGAAGGAGAAGCTCACATGCAGCCACAGGCAAGGGGCAGGTAGAGCAGATACACATACGCATATGTGCATACAGTCACCAGTACCAGAAGAGAAGACTCTGTGGTGGGAGAATACAGGAGACTGGAAGACGGGTGTGTGTGTTTAGCCGAGCTCTGAATTTCACCATGGACAATCTGAATTCTGGTGTCCAAGTTGTGGAGGTGGGTTGCTGCCAAAGCCGTAGGCTTCCCAGGTCCAAAGTGGTATGAGATCCGGTCTTCCATGTTACCTGACGGGGCAGCTTTCAGTTACAGAGAACAGAAGACCCCGCTGAAGTACCAAGGGCATTTGTTGGCTCGTGTGACCCAAACTGGCCTGCTCTCCCTTGTTTCCTATCTCTTGGGTTAGCGCTGTGCTCAGCAGCTTTCCCATCAGTTCTGGAGAATCCGTACCTTCCAGTTGGAAAACAAGAACCCTTGTGCTGCACCCAAGAAAAACCTGAGGTTCACTCCGACTCTGACGAGACTGGTTTAGGTCCCTTGTTCATCTTCATAGCCCAGGAATCTGTGCACTGATTGGTGTAAGCTTGGGATATGAGCCCTTCCCTGACCTGGACACTGAGTCAGGGACTGGCGATACTCTGATTGGCTAAAGCTCTGCAGCTCAGAATGGAGTTAACTCTGTACACCTAAGACCTAAGACTGAGGACATGGGAAGTTACCCCAGTGAAAATCAGGGTACAGGAGGAAGGGTGTGAATGGGTAACAAGATAGCAGACATCCCCACACGGAGAGGCCAAGGTGTTGAGTAGATACCTGATAAGGCAAACTTACTTGATGTTCCCAGTTCCTGACTTGCTGACTTTGACCACAGATCCGCCAATGAAGGAAAACCCTTATGAGGATGTTGAGTTACATGGTCGCTGCCTGGGAAAGAAATGCGTCTTGACCTTTCCTGGTTCTCCCACTTCTTCCATTCCTGACACATCGTCTAAGGTATGAGTCCCCAGGGGAGCAGTGCAGGGAGAGGGGTCCCCCCCCACCCACCCAGCATGATGACCCTGAGTGGAGTTCTGGATTATACTGAAATGCCAGGCCACCCTCATTGCTGGGCTCCTGGATGTATGTATTGGCCGCCTGCCTGCTCTTCTGCCTCTAGTTTTTCTGGAACCCCTCTGCTCAACCAGGCATCCTAAAATAGTATTGTAGCTTCTGGGTCAAGCTGAGTAAATATGACAGTATACCCATATTATACAACTATAAAGATTGTCCTGACCTAAAACAAAGTTTCTGGTGCAGAAACAGTACTTTTATAGCATGCTACCATTTGTGGGGTTTTAAATAGAAAAATATACATACATGTATACATGTATACAGAAGATTATCTCTATACAGAAACCTCAGAATGAGTAAGTAGGGACATCTGTGGAGCTGTCTGGGTGAATACATGGAGGACAAGGTAGAAACTGATATTTTTTACAGAATATCCTTTTGACCCTTTTGGAATTTTGCACCATGTACATATAGATAATAAAACTCTATTCTATATAACGCATTGCCTACAGGATTGAATTCATATTCCTTAGCTTGACATTAAATAATCTTTCATAATTGATCCCTGGGTACCCGTTACTACCTAATTTCCTACATACAAAAGCTCCCCTCCAGCAAGAGCCTATTAATTGCCCCTCTGATATTAGAGGCCCAGGACTGGCAAACATTTCCCCCAAAAGACCAGAAAGTAAATATAGACTCTCTGTTGTAACTACCCAGTGCTGCCATTGGAGTGTAAAGCAGCAGTAGACAGTATCTAAACAAAAGAATGTGCTGTGTATTAAAAAAAAAAAAAACTTAGGGGCGCCTGGGTGGCTCAGTGGGTTAAGCCTCTGCCTTCGGCTCAGGTCATGATCTCAGGGTTCTGGGATCGAGTCCCACATCGGGCTCTCTGCTCGGCAGGGAGCCTGCTTCCTCCTCTCTCTCTGCCTGCCTCTCTGCCTACTTGTGATCTCTATCTGTCAAATAAATAAATAAAATCTTTAAAAACAACAACAAAAAACCTTAATGAGGCGCCTCGGTGGCTCAGTGGGTGCCTTTGGCTCAGGTCATGATCTCAGGGTCCTGGGATCGAGCCCCTCATCGGGCTCCCTTCCCCCCACCCTACCTGCCTCTCTGCCTACTTGTGATCTCTGTCAAATAAATAAATAAAATCTTTAAAAAAAAAACTAAAAAAAAACTTTATAGACACCAAAATTTGATTTTTATGTAATTTTCACATCATGAAATATTACTTATTTTCCAATCATTTAAAAATGTTTTAAAGATGCTGTTTATTTATTTGAGAGAGAAAGAGAGAGTATGAGCTGGGGGGAGGGATAGAGGGAGAGGGACAAGCAAACTCCACACTGAGCAGGGTGCTCGACACAGGACCCGATCCCAGAACCCTCATCATGTCCTGAGCCAAAGGCTTAATCAACTGAGCCACCCAGACACCCCACCAACCATTTAAAAATGTAAGAACTGGGGTGCCTGGGTGGCTCAGTGGGTTTGGGCCTCTGCCTTCAGCTCAGGTCATGATTTCAGGGTCCTGGGATTGAGTTCCTCATCGGGCTCTCTGCTCGGCAGGGAGCCTGTTTCCCCCTCTCTCTCTGCCTGCCTTTCTGCCTACTTGTGATCTCTCTTTGTCAAATAAATACAAATAAAATCTTAAAAAAAAATGTAAGAACTATTCTTAGGTCATGGCCTATATAAAAGCAGATGGAGGGCCTGATATGGCCCACACGTTGTATTTTGCCCATCCCTGTGTTAGGTCATTTCTATGTCTGCCCTTCGTTCTTGCCTTTCTCTCCCCATCCTTTAAGGCCCAGATCAATCATGCTTCCTTCAGGAAACTTCTAGGTCATTCCAGTCCCTGGAACTCCCTCCCCTCTAACTCAGTGGGCTGAAGTGTTCATTTTATACCAAATTGTGTATACTGCATTATTATATCTCTTTGATTATTTGAAATATTATTTAGTTGTGTAATGTATCTTAAAAACATCTCCCCAGGGGTGCCTGGGTGGTTCAGTGGGTTAAGTGTCTGCCTTTGGCTTGGGTCATTATCCTGGGGTCCTGGGATCGAGGCCCGAATCCGGCTCCCTGCTCTGTGGAGAGCCTGCTTCTCCCTCTTCCTCTGCCTGCCACTCTGCCTACTTGTGCTTTCTCTCTATCTCTCTGTCAAATAAATAAATAAAATCTTAAAAAAAAAATCAATCTCCCCAGCTATGTTATGAATTCCTCAAGTTCCTCAGTAATATGTTTGTGTCCCCTATAAATAGTTGTTATACAGTGTGTAGTTGTTCAAGAAATTAAGTAAAGGAAGGCCAAATCTAGGCTGCAAGTATCAGTTTAAATCCCATTGCAAAGATCTGTTTCCAGCCCAAGAAAGGAAGCCATGTTCCTCTCTAGGCCCCAGGGGAGGACAGCATTTGCTAGCAAGTGGGGGTCTGCACAGAAATCATGCCTTTTGTGTTCAGTGGTCACTCAGGGAGTCTATCTGCCACTAGTCCTCCTGAAGAGAGTTGAAGGTAGAATCCATCATAAAGGGTAGATCTCATGTAACCAAACCAATTCCTGTCATTCTTGTGAAAGCTAGTTAACTGCAATTTTGCTTCTCGTATGGAAGAATGTTCTGGAAGCATCCAGCCCAACAGATCATTAGAAGACAGTTCCTACTTGCCTCTGAAGTGTATTTTCATTGGTTATAGATGCCTTCAACATTCAGGAAGCCCTTCATTTCCCATAGTGGATAAGCTTGGCTTGACAGAGGAAGGGGGTCACAACTCAGTCTGCCCCTTCGTGTCCTACCTGGCTTTCCCCTGCCCTCCTCTCATGCTGGGAAGGCACTGCTCACCTCTTGGAACAATGAGCAACATCTGCCCACAGCAGCTGTGCAGTCTGAGCCGGGTGCTCCTCCCTCATGCCAGAGAATAAGGACCCAACAGCCCTTTTCTTCCCCTTCCTGCCAGGCTAGAGCAAACCCCAGTCCTCTATCACCACAACAGCTAAACACAGTAGGTAATCACGTCAGCAAGAGCTTGAGGTCCAGAAGCAGCTGTCGTGCAGAAGGACAGTTTGGGTGCCCAGGAAGCATGTCGGATTGCCCCTGGTACACGAAGGCTGCTTTCAGCTCTTTGCAAGTCATCAGCAGGACTCAGCGTCCATGCTCATTCCTCTGCTCTCCAACATCTGGGTGTCCGGTTGGTGCCCCCATTGTGGGGGACAGCTGCAGACTTCACCACTTCCTCCGTTTAGCTCATCAAATATTCATGGAGCGTCTGCTGCATCTGGGCCGCATCTGGGACCTTAGAATTGGCAGAAGCTATCCCTCTGTGGCCCCCTCCTCTATCAGTCTCTGAAGAGCCTATAACAGCTTTTAGGATTTTCATTTAATGAGATCGTGCCCAGTCCCAGTCCAGAGGTCAGGGTCAGCTGGACAGACAGCTGAAATCAACTGCAATTGTGCAGTTGGGGGCAGATGCTCATGGTTAATAACACACAAGGCAAGCTCCTGAGATTAAGCCATTTTCTTTTCCTGCTGTGTATTACCCACCATCCCCACACCTAGAATGGCACACTAAATGTGTTAGGGACTAATTTTTGTAATAAAGGAAATCTAGGCTCGCGCCATTTTTTCTTAAGCAGGTTCCATGCCCAGTGTGGAGCCCAGCTTGGGGCTTGAACTCACAGCCCTGAGATCAAGACCTGAGCCGAGATCAAGTGTTGGACACTTAACTGACTGAGCCACCCAGGTGCCCAAGGCATTTTTTTTTTTCTTAGGCACTGGCATGTAGACGTTAGGGAACAAAATGTACCATTAACTAGCATTCTCTGGTTGCCTGGAGAACCCACCCACACCATCTCCCACCAAAAACTGTACATCACTGAACCGTAACTATAGAGAGGCAGTATCTGGTCAAGCATGTGAGTTCTAGAGTCTGACTGCCTGCATTCAAAACTTGCCTAGACCACTTGCTAGCTGTGTGACTTTGGGCAGATGTTCTCATCTACACGTGTCAGCTTTGTCATTGATAAAATAGGAACAATTAGGGATGCCTGGATGGCTCAGTTGGTTAAGCAGCTGCCTTCAGCTTGGGTCATGATCTCAGGTTGCTGGGATCCAGCTTCGCATTGGGCTCCCAGCTCAGCGGGAAGTCTGCTTCTGCCTCTGCCTCTGGCCCTCCCCACCCCTGTTTGTTCTCTCTCTCTGATAGATAAATACATAAAATCTGTAAAAAAAAAAAAAAAAAAAAAAGAACAATTATAGTACTCTCCTCTTAGGGATCTTATGAAGATTAATCAAATTCATACTTGTAGAGGCACCTGAGTGGCTCAGTTGGTGAAGCATATGCCTTCAGCTCAGGTCATAATCCCAGGATCCTGTCCTGGGATCCAGTCCCACATCAGGCAGTAGGGAGCCTACTTCTCTCACTCTTTCTCCCCCTGCTTGTGTTCCCTCTCTTACTGTGTCTCTCTCTGTCAAATAAATAAATAAAATCTTAAAAACCAATTCACACTTGTAAACCACTTAGTCTAGTGCCTGCAATGTAAGTACTATTTATGTATGTTTGGTAAATACAGAGAATTAGGCTTTTCAGTATGTATTTTTTTTTTTTTTTATCAGAGAGAGAGAGGGGGAGAGAGTGAGCACAGGCAGACAGAATGGCAGGCAGAGGCAGAGGGAGAAGCAGGCTCCCTGCTGAGCAAGGAGCCCGATGTGGGACTCGATCCCAGGACGCTGGGATCATGACCTGAGCCGAAGGCAGCGGCTTAACCAACTGAGCCACCCAGGCATCCCTCAGTTTGTATTCTTTTTAAAAATAACCTTATTTCATCCTATCACAACATTCTCATCACAAAAGTTTTTTAAGGGGCTCAGTCGTCTGTCTTCAGCTCAGGTCATAATCCTGGAGTCCCAGGATCTGGCACCATGTCTGACTCTCTGCTCAGTGGGGAATCTGCTTCTTCCTCTCACACCCCCTCTCTTGTGCTCACTCTCTTTGTCTGAAATAAACAAAATCTTTTTTAAAAAGTTTTTTTTAATACTGAAAAAGATGATGAGGAATATAAAACTCATCCAAAATTAAGAATTTTTATTTTTTCTATAATAAATTATTAGTGTGCACGTGTGTATGTATGTGTGTGTGTGTACATAAAAAAGACTTGGGATGAGGTATATATACTTTTGTATTTTTGCTGGTTTTTTATATTTATCCTGAATATTTCCCCACATCATTAATTTCTTTTTTTAAATAATCTTTATTGCCTGTATGGTATCCTGTCATTTAAATGTAATGTCTTTCTTGGGGCGCCTGGGTGGCTCAGTGGGTTAAAGCCTCTGCCTTCGGCTCAGGTCATGATCCCAGGGTCCTGGGATCGAGCCCCGCATCGGGCTCTCTGCTCAGCGGGGAGCCTGCGTCTCCCTCTCTCTCTGCCTGCTTCTCTGCCTACTTGTGATCTCTGTCTGTCAAGTTAATAAATAAAATCTTAAAAAAATAAAAAATAAATAAATGTAATGTCTTTCTTTACAATAGTATAATGTGTCAATTGTTGAAATATGTATATATGCCTTCCTATGTATTTCTCTGTGTGTATATGGAAATATGTGTACCTGTGGGCGTATATGAACAAATGTGTATGCTTGTGAGAATGACATCTGGGTACTTGGAGGAGGCCTTTAGGAAAGAGAGTAGGAATGAGGTGGAGTTAGGTACAGAAGAGATGAGATATTTTGTATCAAGGACTCTTCTTCTCTTTACATCACTGTGTCCTGAGGAGGTAAGACAGGGACAATGGAAGAAAGGAAGGAATTAAACCACCATTCTCAGACGAGAACTCTGGGTCAAGTCCAGGTCATCTCCCTCTAGGGAGGCACGCAGTTTCCCTCTCCTCCCCACCAGGAAGGCCCCTGGCCAGGGCCCATCACACTTGGTTCCCCAAAATAACTCATGAAGTTTCAACAGAGTTCTTGTCTGCTTTTCTTTCTTGGACACCACAGATCTTTTGCTGGGTCCGTCGTGAATCCAGTGTTTATGAGATTAGGGAAACTCTGTGGGCCTCTTCAACAGAGGTAGGCCCCTTCCTAGAGGCTGTTCCAGAGAGACACAATGGAATGGGCGTGTTATCACCAAGACATGTTGGTGTGAGGCTTTCTGATCAAAAGCTCTAAACTTTTCTGGGCCACAGCCTGACATAGTCATCCCGAGGATCCTGCAGTGTCTTTCCTTTTAATACTATAGTTCAAGTTTGGCAAACTACTGCTGGGTGACTGGTTTAGTAAATCAAGTTTTCCTGGAACATGGCCATGCTCGTTCACATACATATTGTGTATGGCTGCTTTTGAAGTGGCAAGGGCGGAGTTGTATAATTGTGACAAAGCCGAAAATATTTACTGTCTGGCCTTTAAGAAAAAACTTGCTGCCCCCTGCTAAGGACTAAGATTCACACCCTCATTTTCAAAGGCCTTCCACAGACAATTCGATGTCATAATGGCTGCATGATCTCTTCCATCTGTTTCAATGCACTCACTCTGAGCCATGAGCACCCTCTCTGGTCTAACTTTTTTTTATTTTAAGATTTTATTTATTTATTTGTCAGAGAGAGAGCACAAGCCAGGGTAACAACAGGCAGAAGGAGAAGCAGGCTCCCTCGCTGAGCAAGGAACCCGATTCAAGACTCGATCCCAGGAACCGGGGATCAGGACCTGAGCTGAAAGCAGAAGCTGAAAGGAGATGCTTAACCAGCTGAGCCATCCATGCATCCCTCTGGGCTAATTTGCACTTCCTCACTTCTATGCCTCTTCTCAGATTGTGCTACTTGAGAATGCTCTACCCCAGAGCCCTGTAGATCCTTTGTTATCAGTTAAGTAGCAGCTGAAATTCCACCCCCTCACGAAAGCTCCCTGGACATTTTTTGAGGCTGATTCTGGGTGCTCTGGGGGGCACACCAGGGCCCCATTCCCCAGCAGTGTCACCACAAGGGGATGCAGCCCACACAACCCCAGACCCCAGGCAGGTCTCTGAACACTCTTTACAGAACTGGGTGCCATGTTTTGATATCTTTCTGTGTTCTTTCTTCTCAGAGCTTTTCATAGGTCAGATCTTTGAACAAACACTCACAACTTAGAAGTCTACTGAAAACAGGTTCCTGCTTTTTGCCGACTAATTTGATAGGCAGTTCTAATGCCGTGAAAGAAATGGGGCCATTTGCTTGGATCTCACTACAGATGGAATTTGGTCTGTAAAAAAGCTTGTCATTCTTCCTTCTTTTTGTGCTCGTGTAATTATTAAGATGCCCACAGTGAGCAAACCATACTGGCTTTTTCTACTCAGGGCTTGTGGTACTAAGCAGTTGATTGCACCCTGTAGACTCATGATTCAAACATCGGAGCAGGCCACTTAGGAAAGTGAGGAGTCTTTATTCCCAGAAATCTTTAGAAAAGGTTATATACTATTCAGAACTACAAGAATTGAGAAATCAATGGAACAGAAGAAGACTATTCTATGAATTTAAGATATAGTGAATGTGGCCTTGTAAACTGATAGTGAAAGACAAGACTCATTTATTAAATGGAATAACTTAGCTTGGAGAAAAATCAGTTTAGACTAACATATAAAAAAATAAATTACTGATGGATTAATGAATAAAATATGTTCAAAGTAGACTACAAAAATCCAAAAGAGAATGTAATTAAGTATGTATTAAACTTCTAAAAAGATACAGATTTTCTAGAGAGGCAAGATTAAATCAATTGCACAGAAAAGATAAACAGATTTTCATATATAAAAATTTTATATGATAAAAAAATGGGAAAAACACACTTGCAGTAAAACTGACAAATATTTCATATCTATTCTAAATAAAGAGCTCATTCAAATTAATAAGAAAAACACTGGGTTCCCAAAAGATAAATAGGCAAAGAACATAAATAATATACTAACGAGGGGTACCTGAGTGGCTCAGTCAGTTAAACGTCTGCCTTCAGGTCAGGTCATGATCCCAGGGTTCTGGGATTGAGCCCTGCATCAGGCTCCCTCTTGGGGAGCCTGCTTCTCCCTCTCTCTTTGCCCTTCACCCTGCTTGTGCTTTCTCTCTTTCTCTCAAATAAATAAATAAATAAATAAATAAATAAATAAATAAAATATTTTAAAAAATAACATTAGTATGCAGTTAGCATATTAAGGTTTGAAAAAATGTCCACGTTACATGAGAAAAACATATTCACTGCTTGTTGTGTATCAGGTATTTTGCTAGGTGCTTTATATACATTTTCATCACCTAATTCATTAATTCATTTTTAAAAAAACACTTTGGGATGCCAGGGTAGCTCAGTCATTAAGCGTCTGCCTTCGGCTTGGGTCATGATCCTGGGTCCTGGGATTGAGCCCTGCATTGGGCTCCCTGCTTAGGGGAAAGCCTGCTTCTCCCTCTCCCACTCCCCTTGCCTGTGTTCCCTCTCTCTCTGTGTCTCTCTCTCAAATAAATAAATAAAATCTTAAAAAAAAAAAAAGAGGGGTGCCTGGGTGACTCAGTGGGTTAAAGCCTCTGCCTTCAGTTCAGGTCATGATCCCAGAGTCCTGGGACCGAGCCCCACATCGGGCTCTCTGCTCAGCGGGGAGCCTGCCTCCCTTCCTCTTTCTGCCTGCCTCTTGTGATCTCTGTCTTTCAAATAAATAAATAAAATCTTTAAAAAAAAAAGACACTTTGCAATTATAGTATCATACAGTGTGTATCCTGAAAGTACCTTTAGGAAACAGGTAGTCCAAGTAGTTTTGTTTTTTTTTTTAAGATTTTATTTATTTATTTGTCAGAGAGACAGAGAGAGAGAGAGAGCACGAGCATAGGCAGACAGAGTGGCAGGCAGAGGCAGAAGGAGAAGCAGGCTCCCCACCGAGCAAGGAGCCTGATGCGGGACTCGATCCCAGGACGCTGGATCATGACCTGAGCTGAAGGCAGCCGCTCAACCAACTGAGCCACTCAGGCGTCCCCCAACTGGTTTTTAAATTTTATCTTACTGTTATTTATTTCCATGTTAACATATTCATATGGTTCAAAATTTAAGAATATGAAAAGTATATGGTGACAAATCTTCCTCTTGCCCCTGACCATCCATTTCTCTCCCCCAGAACAACCACTGTTAGTTTCTTATGTATTCTTCAGAGCTAGTCTATGCATACACCAGCAGAATAGCCCCTTAGCACACACAATATCAAAATGTTACACCAACAGTTCTACCCCTTGCTTTTTTCTTTTTTTAACATTAAAAAAAAATTTATTTGACAGAGAGAGAGAGACATCACAAGTAGGCAGAGAGGCAGGCAGCGGGGGAGGGGGAAGCAGGCTCCCTGCAGAGCGGAGAGCCTGATGCAGGGCTTGATCCCAGGACACTGAGATTGCGACCTGAGCCGAAGGCAAAGGCTTAACCCACTGAGTCACCCAGGTGCCCCTGCTTTTCCTTTTTTAAAAATTTATTTATTTATTTGACGGAGAGAGGCAGGCAGAGAGAGATTGTGGGGGGGAAGGCTCCCTGCCGAGCAGAGCACCCGATGTGGGGCTTGATCCCAGGACCCTGAGACCATGACCCGAGCCAAAGGCAGAGGCCTAACCCACTGAGCCACCCAGGTGCCCTGTCCCTTGCTTTTTATGCTTAACAATATGCATCTGAGGGAACCTTCTATATCAGTACATTAAGATTTTTTTATACCTGCATTGTACTCCACTGTACCATAACTTATTTGACCAGCTTCTGCTGATGGACATTTAGGTTGTTACCAGTATTTTGTGTTTATAAACCATTTCACATAGACAGTATAGCTTGCCTCGTTCAAAGTAACTTTGCACAAGTATGCATCAGTAGGGCCCATTCCTACAGGTGGAACTGCTAGGTGAAAAGGTATCTGTGTTTGTCATTTTTTGACACTGCTCCATGCGCTCCTTATAACTGTACCAATTTCCAGTTCCGCCAGCGTTGTATGAAAGTGTGAAAGGGACTGTTTCCCTCACTTTCAGTATTCTAGTGAATTACCAAATTTATCTTTGCTAATCTTAGAGTGAAAAATGTCTCTTTGATGGAGTTTTAATTTTTTCTTATGAGTGATGCTAAGAATCTTACATCAAAGCATCATTGTATTTCTTTTTCTATAAATTTTCCATTCCTGTTTTGTTTACCTATTTGTCTTTTCATTAATTTGTAGTATGTTTTAGAAAAATAACTTCTATGAGTTTCAGGGTTTGGGGAAGGCTTTTGTTCTTTATTTTCCTTTTCTTTTTTTTTTTTTAACCAGTTTTCTTTTTGCCTTAGACCTTAAAGTGGCTCATTTTTAGAAATGCACTTTCTCACTTCTCAATCTCACTTCTCAATCACTAAGACACTGAGCCTTAGGGATTGAAACTCTTCGTACAAGAGGTACTCAGCTTATCAGCAGCAGGGTCAAAGCTGGGCTTAGGTTGTCTCCCTCCCAATACAGTAGGTCTTGGTTCTCAGAATGCCTGATTTGTACAAATAGGGGATTGAGCCAGTGAATTCCCCCTTGCCTAAAAAGAGAGACTGGAGTGGGAGTGCCTAGGTGGCTCAGCCGGTTAAGCATTTGCTTTTGGTTCAGCTTATGATCTCAGGGTCCTGGGATCAAACTCCATATCACGCTCCCTGCTCAGGGGGGAGTCTGCTTCTCTCTCTCCCTCTGCCCTTCCGTTCATACTCATTCAATCATGCGCGCTCTCTCTCTCAGATAAATAAATAAATAAATAATAAAATCTTAAAAAGAGAGCGAGAGAGACTGGATTGGATTTGTATCCTTACTCAGAGACAAACTCAGCATAACCCTGGGAAGAAGGACCAGCTGTCCCCTCTCCACCTCATAGTCCGTATCACCGGCACCCCCAGCTGTCTCCCACTTGGCCTTTTGTCTTTACTCTTCTTTTCTTTTCTCCTTTCCCCTTCTAGCAGTCATTGGCCAAACCGGCTTTTTTCCGGCAAAATTCAGAGAGGAGGAATTGCAAGCTGCTGGACACCAGGAAGCTGAGTCGGGATGGGTACGGGTCCCCTTCCAAAATCAGCCCCCCCTCCACTCCCAGCAGCCCTGATGACACTTTCTTTAACCTTGGAGACCTGCAGAATGGCAGGAAGAAGAAAAAGATACCCAAGGTAAGGCTTGCAACAAGCTTCATGTGCAGATATGCACTCTCCCTTCCCTGCAAAGGAAGGTTGCAGAGGAGTGTGGGCAGAGAAGAGAACACTGGCCCTCTTCTACCTGCTTCATCACAGACCAGGTAGACACTGTGAAGCCCGCAGGGCTGGGCTCTCTGGGCCTTTGTCATAATAGTGACTGTGGTCCTGTAGCCGTCTTGTCCCAGCCTAAATTCTCATTATCCTCGTGATCCCAGACCATGTTTCCAATACCTCAAAAGGCCATTTCCTCCTCCTTCACGGCCTCAAAAAGTAGAACTCCAGTCATCCCACTCTAACTCACACTTTGCCCAACACTGGATGCAGAGGCCGTGCCATGTGGAGCCTGTGTTCTGAGGCAACACTTGTCCAAAGTCCATCTTTCCTCGCTCTTTTCTACCTGAAAGGTAAAACGTGTCCGGGGGATGTGGTTCCTAATGCGTCTGCTAGTGACTCAGTTCCCTTTTGCACTATTCCAGCCCTGCGTGCTGTCCCTGTGCAGTGGTAACTTTGGTACCAACTTCATACGGGAACTTTTAGAACAGGGATTCTTCATTTCAGGGTACGTGGATGGATGGATGGGAGTTAGGGGTCACGAAACCCAGAAAACTGCATGAGACTTTGTATTGAGAGTTTTGGAGGATGGAGGGAGGCCAGAGGGGAAGATTGTAGGTTTCATCAGATTTCTCAAAGTGATGCATTGACCTGAAAATCATGGGACATTTACAAGCTGGTTCCTCCTAACAGTTTGGTTAGTCAGTATTTGGAGCCATAATTTTACCCCTACCACACCCGTCCCCAACTTTCTCATTCAAATGAAGTTAAGTCACCTTGCCCATCGGAGTACCCTCTGAAGAGTAAGGGCCGCGAGGGTCCTTGGTTGAGAAAACACCTGTAACATGCAGCCTGGTCAGAGAGGACTTGGAGTTGGAACAGGAGAAAAGCCATTTTCCTTTGTTTTGCTGAGGAAGGGCAGACAAAGGGACCAGGACAGGTGCCTCCCCCTTCCTGGTCTCCCCATTGACCTTGTCCTGCCCAGGGCCCAGGGTGTGGAGCAGGTTGCATATTGATTATTTGATGTTTACTGAATGAGCTCCACTAACCCAGGGACCCCAGTCTCTTTCAGCACGGATTCACTCCATGCCTCCCCTCGGAGGCCCTCCGAGGTCACTGTCCTCTGCCATCATGGTAGCTGCTGCGGGGGCCCCCAAGGTGTGGTGTCTCTAGCCACTCCCTTAAACGCCCCTTCTGCTTGTTCTGGCATCATTATAGGTATCTATAAGGTCAAAATCCTACAGTTGTAGAATAATTAAAAGTGGCTATGCACAGCCATACTGCCAGGCTCACCATCATTTTAGCAAATTAAACAGGGATAATCAAATGAATTAGCTGTTGGGTTAAAAGAGCTTTAACATAACTCTGAGTTTGAGTAAGTGATTCTTTTTCTTTTTTTCTTTTAAGATTCTATTTATTTATTTGAGAGAGTGAGAGAGAGCAAGCACGTGGGGGTGGGGCACAGAGAGAGTGAATCTAAACCAGACGCCCTGCTGAGCGTGAAGCCCAACGTGGGGCTGGATCCCCCCCCGCCCCCGACCCCGAGGTCATGACCTGAGCCAAAATCAAGAATCGACATGTAGGGACACCTGGGTGGCGCAGTTGGTTAAGCATCTGCCTTTAGCTCAGGTCATGATCCCAGGGTCTTGGAATCAAGTCCCACATAGGACTCCTTGCTCAGTGGGGAGCCTGCTTCTCCCTCTCACTCTGCCACTCCCCCTGCTTGTGCATAGTCTCTCTCTTTTTTTCTCTCTCTTTCTTTTTAAAGATTAATAAAATCTTTAAAAAGAAAAAAGAAAAAAAAATAATTGGCACTTCACCTACTGAGCCATCCAGGTGCCCCCTAGTACAGAAACAACAAAACTTAACTCCTGTTCAAGTACAATTATGTGAGAGCATGTTTAAAGCTTTGCTCTCGGGGGAAAATTTTTTAAATAAAAATGAACAAAGAGGGACACGTGGGTAGCTCATTCGGTTGGGCTGCGCCTTCGGTTCAGGTCTTGATTTCAGTGTCTTGGGATGAGTCCCGCATCAGGCTCCTTGCTGGGCGGGGAGCCTGCTTCTCTCTCTGGCTCTGCCTGCTTGTGCACTCTCTCTCTCTCTGATAAGTGAATAAAATCTCTAAAAAAAAAGGAACAAAGATTTATTGAGTGGTGTATATATGGCTTCCACTTATTCCGTGAACTGATTTAAAGTGAGAGGAATGTTCTCTGTCACATCATTTATACTACCCACATGGCACTCAGAAACTGTCTTGTATGATAGCTACGAATGCATCTTGGTCCTTCCTGTAAGCTTGTAGACTCCCTGAGAATGGAGGCCGTGTCCCATACATCTTTTTACCACACCCCCCAGCTTCTAGCAAAACCCCTTGTACATAGGGGACGCTTAGTATTCATCCAACAAATTCACAATCAACAGATACTTGTTGAGTACCTACCATGTGCTGGGCACTGTTCCAGCTCATACAGGGACTGTCATCAAGCAGCAAACAGAAGTGACCAAGATGCCCACCTGTGCGGAACTCAATTCCAGTGTTTACTGCATTTTAGTAAGTGGAAGGGTGTTACCTCTATCTTAGCAGCCTTCTTTCTGGTTCATTGGATATGGGGTGAGAGGAGGCCGAATGGGTCCAAAAATTCTCCTCCCAGAAGAACCACAATTTGACCTAATAACTCATTTGTTTATTTATATATTTTTAAATTGTGGTAAATAAATATATATAACATAAAAACTGCCATTTCAACCATTTTTAAGCATACAGTTCAGTAGCATTAGTGCATCTATCTACACTGTTATCCAGCCGGTCACCAGCATCCATCTCCAGAACTGCTCATCTCCCTGGACAGAAACTCTGCGTTCTGCCCTCCCCCCGCCTCTGGCAACCACCCTCCCACTTTCTGTCTCTATGAATGTGCCTGTGCCAGGTACCTCCTGTAAATGGAATCGTACAGTATTTGTCCTTTTATGACTGACTGATTTTTCTTAGCAGAACGTCCTCGGGTTTCATTTATGTTGGAGCATGTGTCCGAATGCCCTTCCTCTTGAAGGCTAAATGATATTCCACTGTGTGTACGTGCCACATCACGTTTACCCATTCATCCCTTGATTGACACTGGGATGTTTTCATTTCCTGGCTGTTGTGAATAATACTAACATCTCACGTATGCCTTGTCTTCTTCCATGGGGAATGGGGTTAGCGTCAATATTCCAGTGGTTAGGACGTGTGTAAAAGGAAAAGAGGGCTGGCTCAGTGGTGTGAACTCCAGGGAACTGGCCGGTTCCTAAGATCAAACATAAATAATGGCCACATGGCAGGGATTTGGTGGTGAAGGCACGTCATTCAGATTCAAGGCAAAGCCAGCACTGGGTTGGGGATGAGGACACAACGAGAACTGGCAGGGCCAGGGCTGGGCCACCTGTCAGGACCCAGAGGATGTGGCTGACCAAGGATATGGCAGGGCAGTGTCGTAGTCTGCAGAACTGGAGGGCCGGGGCCCAGGCCCCACCACAAGGAGACCCGGAGGGTGAGCCACCTTCCTCCACTGGTGGTCCAGCGCTCTGGCCTGTGGCGAGGAGCTGGTGAGCTACTTCAGGCAGTGGGACAGAGAAGCAGAGGGTGGAGACAGGGATTGGCAGCAGCTAACCCACCGCACCCACCTGCGTGCCCATCGCCCAGTTTACTACTGCCCATCCTCTCTCCAGTTCTTCCATGGCCAAAAAGAATATAAACTTGTCAAGGCAGCTCTCAAACCCAGCTCCCCTTTCAAATCACCTGTTGGGGGGCACCTGGCTGGCTCACTCGGAGGAGTGTATGGCTCTTGATCTTGGAGTCATGGCTTCGGGCCTTCGAAGCCTCACGTTGGGTGTAGAGATTACTAAAGAAAATAAACTTTAATTAATTAATTTAATTAAAATCCCGAGTTGGTTTGTCTCAGCTGTGCATGGGTAGACTTCCCTTTCTCGCAACCAGGTGGAGCCCAGGAAGCTTCCACTCTTGAAATGTGCAGGTGGTGCTGTGAAGCCTGGTGGGAAGTGCTGCAGGGCTTCCGTCACCAGATGGGTCTGCTAGAGTCAGCCTGGAAAATGTGCTGCTGAGTGGTGGGGTCTGCTGAGCAGCCCGGGAGATTATGAAAGGCCTCCCTGAGTGTGGATGAGCGCTCCCCTGCCAGAGGGGATGTGCTGGGTCTGCTGGGTGCAGGGCACGACCATGAAGTTCCAAGCTAGAACTCAAAATCCCCCATAATCCCCTTGCCCCCTTGCTGCCCAGTGCTGCTCAGATGGTCTTTGGCACTGTTCCGACAGAAGGGGCCCTGCCTGGGAGGTTTTATTTTTGGTTTTTGTTTGTTTGTTTGTTTTTTCCTGGGGGGAGCAAAGGCTGCTTCCAAACCGCAGAGACATCAAAGCATGGAGGGGGAGCAGCCATCCCATGATTAGCCAATGAAATCATCTCCCTGTGTCTCAGCTGTATGTGTTAGTGTATTTAGACATCACCCGTCCATACATCAGTGAGGCTGGCAGCCTCCTTTAGTGTTCTCAAAAGTCACGTTCCTGTCTGGTGGAAAAGAATAGTTGAAAGATGCCAGTGGACCATTGGGAAATGGCCCCTCCCTCCTTCTTTCCCCCCACCGTCCATGGTCCCAGAGAAGAATGAGCAGCAAAGAAACCCCAGCTGCACATGGAGAGGAAGCTGCTAACACTGGCTTTTCTTCTCCCGGTGTCTGGCAGCTGGTGTTGCGAATCAATGCCATTTATGAGGCCCGGAGAGGAAAGAAACGCGTGAAGAGGCTGTCCCAGTCAATGGAGAGCAACTCAGGAAAAGGTAGAGCCCCCGCCATCGCCCCAGCTCCCCCCACAATGTGAAAAGAGGCTCCCTGTTGTTCTGGGCTGGCTCACCAAACAGGAGACCAAGTTGGTGCTTTGTAAATACCTCCTGTTGCCCTGCAGCAGCGAAGAGCTGGGAAGGAGCTCAGCCTGGTGGTGCGTCCTCTGGTCCTCTTTCACTGTCTGTCCGTCAATCCAGCCCAGAGCTGAGAGCTCTGAGCTCACCGTGGGGACCGCCTTCTTTGCTTCGGGGACATAAAAGGAATCAGTATCTGCTCTATTACTGGATATAAGTACCATCTGAACTAGAGCCACATTAATTTGGAAATTGCATTTAGTTGGACGAAGACATCCTTTATCTATTACATCTAAATCGACAGAAAGAAAATAGCCCCTCTGAAGTAGAAATCTTGGATATGGGTCATTTCATACAAAAAGTTTCCTGTATTAGAAAGACTTTCTTCCTGTTGCCATTTTTTGTTTGTTTGTTTTTCTGTCTAGTGACAGATGAGAACAGTGAGTCTGACAGTGACACGGAAGAGAAGCTGAAAGGTGAGAAGACCCGCTGCGGTGCAGGGCACGGGGGGAGGGGGCTGGGGAGCTACCGAGATGGCCCTTCCTGCTTAATGTGAGGGAAGGCACAGAGCGTCCTTGCAGGAGCTCGTAGGGCAAGGTGTGAATGTCTAAGGGGACAGGGGGACCCACAGGGTGTGTGGGGGTAGGTCCGTCCTGAGCATGACCAGCATGGGCCTGTTCGGTCCCTGAGCCTGTGGGTCCAGAGACGCAGGGGGGCTACTAACACAGTAGCCCTTCCCCGTGCCTTTCCATTACAGGAGTTTTCCACACCTGGAAACTATAGCGCTGCTGGCCTGGGGTTCTAGATACCTGGGCTCTTGTCCTACTCCTGTGAAAACTGCTAAAAGAACAGGCGATCACTTAATGATCTCAGGGCCTCTAGTTCCTCATCTGTCAAGTGAAGTCACTGAAGTAGTTGGTGTCTGTAGAAGTAAATTTGGTGACCTTGGTCTAGGCCTTAGTGAGTTTTCCACAATTTCTCAGACCACAGGGGGTAGCCCAAGAGAGCCATAGTCCAGGCCTGCGGAGTGAGGTGAGGGCACCTGTCCGGTCAGCTGCCCTGCTTCACTCATGTCTCCCCCCAGCTGCTCTCTGGCCCACCTCTAGGACGAAGCAAGCTCTTTTCCATCACAGAGAACAACCGCAGGAGGGAAGGTGGCGGGAGCTCCCGAGTTAGTCATGGCTCCGCCGGGTCTGTCATGCAGATGATGACAAAATGCCCCCACTCTCAGAGCTCTGTGGTCTGGATTTTGTCACATCTCACAAACTGAAAGATGAAGGGAATGTGTGAGGGGAGACGTCAGTGTCCCCACCCCATCTGACAGAGGGCCACAAGGATGACTCAAGCCGCTGCCCCAAGTCCACCCAGCTAACCCATGGCAGAGCAGAGCCCCGCGTTCCAGGCTTCCGCAGCCCCATTAGCCTGGCGGCTAATGGTGTTGCTCCTGCCTGAAGCCTGGCAAGGACCCGAACCCTGGTGTTGCTCCTCCCCGAAGTGGGGCAAGGACCCCAAACAAAGAGTTTCCTACACATTTGTTAAATGTGGGAACACTTTTGGGGAACGGGAAGGGGTACTCTGGGCTGGGAACCACACAAGCTGTCACGGATCTGTGCAGTTCCACGTTGGAAAGAGTCGCACCAGGCGCTCCCTGTCCTCTTCCCCAGCTCACAGCCAGCGCCTGGTCAATGTGAAGTCCCGCCTGAAGCACGCTCCCAGATACCCCTCCCTGGACCGGGAGCTCACGGAGTACCAGCAGAGGCAGCTGTTCGAGTACTTTGTGGTCGTGTCCCTGCACAAGAAGCAGGCCGGGGCTGCGTACGTGCCAGAGCTCACCCAGCAGTTCCCGCTCAAGGTACAGGGTGGCCACAGCCCTCATGCCATCTTGTTGGGACTCACGGTTTCCGGGCGGTGCGGGAGTCTGAGGAGCGCTCGGTGTCTACAGTCTTGGACCATGAGTCCTCAGTAGGGTATAGCAAACAAAAAAGCTGCTGCTTGAGAATTTGGGAGGTCCCAGGAGATGAGGTATTCAGACTCAAAGTACAGACAAAAACACTTACTCACTTCCTGTGGTGACTCTGCCGGCCGTGCCATCCTCATCATCCTCCCTGTCTCCTTGTCCAGCCGTATCTCTTCCCCAGCTGTCCCAGAAGCCTCTTTCCCACCAGCCACACAGCTCTTCCCAGGGAGGGCTATGTTTGTGTCCATGCTGAACATCTGTACGCGTACCATGTACCCTCCGGGTGTGTGCACGAGAGTCCTGTTCTGTTCTAACACGGTTTGTGGAGTGGCCCTCAGCAAAGCCTAAAATGGCATGACCAATAATGTAGAAATTGTTTTTAGGCTTTGGCCTCAGGATTAAAGAGGCTCTATTCAGCCTAACCAGAATTTACTGAGACCTTATTACATTCAAGCTGTTTTCTGCTTGGCCGCATCACTACAGAAACAAGCAAAATGTGTTTGCTGTCCTCAAGAGGCTCACACTCTGACAGGAGGGCAAAAGATAAGCATACAAAGACTCATGAGGTAGAATGTGACACTGTAAGCATAGTTCCTACAGTGAGGGTGCTCAGAGGCAAGAAGAGGGGAGGGAGGACATGACCTGGTCCCCTCAGGGGCCTCCCTTTGCTGCCCAGCCATGCATAATCCCAATATCTACAGAGGCCTAGGTCTCCTCCTTTCCTGGGCCAGCATCCTGTGCTGCCCATGTGGTCTAGTGCAGCAATCAAGTCCTGTCCTTGGAATTTGAGACGGAAGGTGTGTAATTGAAGTAAGCCACAGGCATCAGCCCTCCTAACTGGCTATATTCACTGCCTTTAGCTGACCTCCAGGGGTGATCCCCTGAAAACCCTAATACTATAGGTATGCCCACATTTATTTATTTCAAAAATATGTTATTTATTTTCTGGGGAGAGAAAGAGAAGGGGGTGCAGAGGGAGAGAGAGAATCTCAAGCAGACTCTGCTGAAAGCAGAGCCCGACGCAGGGCTTGATCTTACAACCCTGAGATCATGACCTGAGCTGAAATCAAGAGTTGGACCATTAACTGACTGAGCCACCCAGGCGCCCCACAGATATGCCCACATTTAGTTGAAGCCCACACGAAGCAAGCACCAAGGCATGAGTGACTGTTTTTTATCCTGTTTACTTCCCTCAGGGCCTAGCACAATGTTATACACATGGCAATATTTAATCAGTGTTTCAGGAACAAAGGCATTAATTCATGAATTAATGAATAAATCTCCATAATTATTAAATGCTTGTAGTTTCCAACCTCGAATCCCCAGGCTCTTACACATCCACATTAAAACTTCTTTTGAGGGGCACCTGGGTGGTTCAGTGGGTTAAAGCCTCTACCTTTGGCTAAGATCATGATCTCAGGGTCCTGGGATGGAGACCCGCATTGGGCTCTCCGCTCAGCAGGGTGCCTGCTTCCCCCCCCCCCGCCCCCCGCCCCTGCCTACTTGTGATCTCTGTCTGTCAAGTAAATAAATAAAATCTTTAAAAAAAAAAACTTCTTTTGAGCAGAAACTTGTATGGTCATTGTTGGAAAGGGGACCAATCTGGAAATGTATCAAGAAAAAGTCATCTATAATCCCACTCCTCATCAAACTTAGCATTTTATTATGTTTTCTCCCAGACTTTTCTCATAGCGTAGTTTTCTGACAAAACTGGTGTTATATATTGTATAATTCTTGTATCACGTTTTGTAAATGTATCATTATTTAGAAACACATTTTTTATGTATTTATTTATTTGACGGACAGAGATCACAAGTAGGCAGAGAGGCAGGCAGAGAGAGGGAAGTAGGCTCCCTGCTGAGCAAAGAGTCCAATGCAGGGCTCAATCCCAGGACCCTGAGATAATGACCTAATTTGAAGGCAGAAGCCCAATCCACTGAGCCACCCAGGTGCCCCTAGAAACTTATTATTATTTTTTTAACAATTTTTTAAAGGATTTTATTTATTTATTTGACAGAGATCACAAGTAGGCAGAGAGGCAGGCAGAGAGAGAAGGGGAAGCAGGTTCCCTGCTGAGCAGAGAGCCTGAAGCGGGGCTTGATCCCAGGACCCAGAGATCATGACCTGAACTGAAGGCAGAGGCTTTCCACTGAGCCACCCAGGTGCCCCAAAACTTATTTAATATAAATTCTAAAGCATTATTTTAAAAATTATATAAAGCTCTGTTATATGGGTATGTCCTGAGCTGTTTAACCAATCTCTTTCCATTGGAAATGTATCTTGTTGCCAGTGTTTTTTGGATACATATTTTGAAGGTTTTGTGACCATTCTATACATGCATTTTTTGCGGATTAGGCTATATCATATCTTCTTGCCTTTTCTCTATCAGAAGAAACTTTCCTCCCTCTTTCTACTCCTTTCATGAGTTTTATCCCCCACTTCTGTGGTCACCTTGACCAAGACTTACTCTTCATATTTGCACACTAGAGATCATGCCTGCCTTGTTCCACTAAATGCTGGACACGTGTAATTACCTTTATGACAGTTCATGGAAACTGGGAAATTTTCTGGCTCTTTTTTTTTTTTTAAGATTTTATTTATTTATTTTGACATAGAGAGATCACAAGTAGGCAGAGAGGCAGGCAGAGAGAGAGAGGAGGAAGCAGGCTTCCTGCTGAGCAGAGAGCCCGATGTAGGACTCGATCCCAGGACCCTGAGATCATGACCCGAGCCGAAGGCAGTGGCTTAACCCACTGAGCCACCCAGGCGCCCCTTCTGGCTCGTTTTATTGCTTGTATTTGTGACAGACAGCTCTGTCTCACTTCCTGTAAATGAGTGTGTGTGCATTTGAGAGCACATATGTACCCATATGGGTCGATAACTCCTATGTTGATGACAGCACATAGGAGTTGTATGTATGTACACACATAGGCAGATGTGGGTACATATGTATTTTTGTGTGTCATGCATGTGATCAGAGAGGTGGGCCATGTAAAAAAAAAAAAGTGCTGTAACTTGCTTCCCTACAGGGCATTCTCTGCAGTTCTCTAGTGGTTTCCATTGTGGAGAAATGTCCCTGTTCTTTCCCTTTGTCTTTTTTATGGCTCTTCCCTTTGTGGTGATAAATGACCCCTTCCAACAACTACACCAGTATTCGCTCCCCTGGGAGACTGTCCAAGGGCAATCAAAATTATTGTTTTGGCAACAGTCTGAGCTAGTGAATTATCAACTCAAAAACTGCTCCAGGACCAGTTGGAATCTTCTGGGTCATGGATGGAAGAGAGAACTCATTATATAGAAAAGAGATAGTGACTACTGATTCTGAAGGAGGGAAAACCAAAGGACAGTTACTGATTGGCTTAAGTCTGTAAATGGTGGCTGTGTTTCATTCATTGATAGTTGTCTCAACCATCAATATTAGCAGCAGCTTTAATTATATTTGCTGTAGCCTAAGGGGAAGCATACTAGAGTAGGTTTTAAAATTGAAAAAAAAAAAAAAAATCAGCCCAGTGCTTTATTCCTTTGGGCACTCTCTTTAGAGACCTCCCCTCTTTGACATTTGGTGTCCTGGAGAAGACTTGTGGATCCCCTGGGAGGCATTCAGCAGTGCTGCTGGTCTGCAGACGTCAGAAGCTATGTGCAAAGCTGCTTTGAGGTGAAGGTCAATGGCAAGCCCTGAGAGACAAAATAAGAAATTGATGGAAAATATTACAGAAAAAATTTAGGTTAGACAGTAATTACAGTTTTCTAACCTGAGAAATTCAGGCTCCACTTACTTCAAATATTGGTACATCAAATTACTGAAGGTAACTTGAGCATAGTTTATTTTTAACTCTTTGTAAAGAAAAGTTAACAAGTATAAGCCTGTCAAGAACAAACAACAGGGGCGCCTGGGTGGCTCAGTGCGTCAAGCCTCTGCCTTCGGCTCAGGTCATGGTCTCGGGGTCCTGGGATTGAGCCCCCCATTGGGCTCTCTGCTCAGCAGGGAGCCTGCTCCCCCAACCCCCTCCTGCCTCTCAGCTTACTTGTGATCTCTTTTTCTGTCAAATAAGAAAATAAAATCTTAAAAAAAAAAAAAAAGAACAAACAACAACAGAGCCAGCAATTCTTCCCAACACATTAGAAGTACACATTTATTTTTAAAAACACTAATTACTGGGGCACGTGGGTGGTTCAGTGGGTTAAAGCCTCTGCCTTCGGCTTGGGTCATGATCCCAGGGTCCTGGGATCGAGCCCCTCATTGGGCTCTCTGCTCAACCAGGAACCTGCTTCCTCCACTCTCTCTGCCTGCCTCTCTGCCTACTTGTGATCTCTGTCAAATAAATAAATAAGGTCTTTAAAAAATAAAAAATGAAATAAATAAAAATTTAAAAAATAAGAAACACTACTAATTATTCCTTTTTGTTTCCTAAACTTGAAACTAAAGTGCTTCATTTTTAATGTGGCACAAAAATACATCACATAAAATCCACTCTCCCGACATGCCCAAGTCTACAGTGTACAGTGTTGTCAGATACACACGTTGTTTCAGCGGGTCCACAGAATGGGGTGCAAAACACAGACTTCCGTTCATTCACAGTTCAGTAAGCACATGGCTTTAGGTATAGTCTCTTATCATACTTTCTAAGCTGATTCTGTTTTTTGTTTTTATTAAAATATTTTATTTATCTATTTGACAGAGGTCACAAGTAGACAGAGAAGCAGGCAGCAAGAGGGGGGAAGCAGGCTCCCCGCTGAGCAGAGAGTCCAATGTGGGGCTTGATCCTAGGACCCTGAGACCATGACCTGAGCCGAAGGCAGAGGCTTAACCCACTGAGCCACTCAGGCACCCCTGTTTGTTTGTTTTATTAAAATATAATGTATTAATTGCTTCAGGGTTACAGGTCTGTGAATCATCAGTCTTACACAATGCAAAGCACTCACCATAGCACATACCCTCCCCAATTACCATAACCCAGCCACCCTAGCCCTATCCCCCCGAATCCCCCAGCAACCCTCAGTTTGTTTTGTGAGATTGAGTCTCATGGTTTGTCTGCTTCCTGATCCCATCTTGTTTTATTTTGTTCCTCCCTGGGTTTGCTTTTTTTTTTTAAGATTTTATTTATTTATTTGAGAGAGAGAGTGCAGGAGCATGAGCAGGGAGGGGGCAGAAGGAGAGGGAGAAGCAGGCTCCCTGCTGAGCAAAGGGCCCCATGCAGGGCTCAATCCTGGCACTTCAGGATTGAGTGCCCCTAGGGGGCACCTGGGTGGCTCAGTTGAGCATCCGACCTTGATTACAGTTCAGGTCATGATCTCAGGGTCATGGGATCAAGCCCTGCTTCGGGCTCCACAGTTAACAAAGGGTCTGCTTGTCCCTCTCCCTCTGCTCCTCCCGACTACTCTGTCTCTCTTAAAAAAAAAAATCAATAAAAGTAAAAAAAAAAAAAAAAAAAAGCCATCTCTAGCTAGATTCCACACCAGCTGTGTGACCATGGACAAATCACTTAGCATGTCAGGGCTATTTCCTTATCTCTGAAATAAGAATGTGACAGTGGAAGATGACTAGCTTCCTTTTGGTTCTGACAGTCAAGGACATTGAAATGAATTGTAGTTTACTGTATAATGTAATTTAACTGGATGTATTCGCTAAGAAGTGTTGTAAAATGTCTCTGTCTGGATCAAGGAAGCGCAGCTTTCAGGGGCCCAGAGGTTGGAAGACCAGATTCAAGGCTCTGCCTTGCAGACTTCATAAATCTCCTGTTTGAAGGGGATTGTTTTTTTTTTTTTTTTAAAGATTTTATTTATTTACTTGACAGAGAGAGATCACAAGTAGGCAGAGAGGCAGGCAGAGAGAGAGAGGAGGAAGCAGGCTCCCCGCTGAGCAGAGAGCCCGATGCGGGACTCGATCCCAGGACCCTGAAATCATGACCTGAGCCGAAGGCAGCGGCTTAACCCACTGAGCCACCCAGGTGCCCTGAAGGGGATTGTTTTGACACTTTTTCCTTATTGATTAAAATAGTCATAGTCCAGGGGCATCTCAGTGGCTCAGTCATTAACCATCTGCCTTCAGCTCAGGTTGGGATCCCAGGGTCCTAGGATTGAGCCCCGCATTGGGGCTCCCTGCTCAGTGGGAGGCCTGCTTCTCCCTCTCCCACTCATCCTGCTTGTGTTCCCTCTCTCGCTGTGTCATTCTCTGCCAAATACATAATAATAATTAATATTATTTTTATAGCCGAGGGGTACCTGGGTGGCTCAGTTGGTTAAGGTTCCACCTTTGGCTCAAGTCATGATCCCAGAATCCTGGCATCCAGTCGCACATCCCTGCTAAGCAGGGAGCCTGCTTCTCCCTCTCTCTCTGCCACTCCCCCTGCTTGTGCTCTCCCACGCTCTCTCTCTCTCTCTCTGTGTGTCAAATAAGTAAATAAAATCTTTTAAAAAATAATGAAAAATAAAAAAGTTATAGTCCACAAAATATGCAATATACAAAAAATTACAAAATAAAATAGTTACATTCCAGAATGTTAGACATCAAGAATATTATATTTTTTTACGATTTTATTTAATAATTTGATAGAGAAACACAGTGAGAGAGGGAACACAAGCAGGGCGGTGGGAGAGGGAGAAACAGGCTTCCCATGCCTGGGTGGCTCAGTTGGTTAAGCCGATGCCTTTGGCTCAGGTCATGATCCCAGGATCCTGGGATCGAGTCCCGCATCAGGCTCCTAGCTCAGCAGGAAGCCTGCTTCTCTGTCTGCCTCTGCCTGCCACTCTGCCTGCGTTTGCTCTCTCTCTCTGACAAATAAATAAATAAAACACATGATTTTGTTTTCTCCTGACTTCTCCCAGAAGCCTAGAGTTGACAGTGCCCTGGAAAACAAAGGCCCCAGCAGACTGAGCTGCAGACCCTTCTTGAGGTTAAGGTGGTGGTCTCACCAGTGGGAAGGCGGAACGTGTGGTTTTGCAAGCGTCTGCCTCTCTCCCCCATGCTGGGCTTTATTCCCCAACCTTCTCTCACTCTTCTCCCTGCAGTTGGAAAGGTCTTTCAAGTTCATGAGAGAGGCTGAGGACCAGCTGAAGGCCATTCCTCAGTTCTGCTTCCCCGATGCCAAGGATTGGGCTCCCGTCCAGCAATTTACCAGGTACGAGCTGGCTTCTCCTTTCCACACCCCCAAAGGCTAAGGCAAGAACCAGGGAGGGTGTCGGAGAGGACAGACGCCATAGATCAGTCTTGCTGCCACCCAGCCTGATGGGCCGGCCCCAGGCGAGAGATGGCCCCCAGGCGAGAGATGACCCCCACCTCTGTTTTAAAACATCCCTGAAGAGAAGAACTGACTTACTAGCTACGCAGATTCCCAGGCCTCTCACTCAGTGGGGGCATATGTTTGGTTCATAAGCCTCTGTAAAGGGCAAAGTAATTCTTGGTCTAGGAGAAGCTAGAGGAGCATCGCCTAGCTCCCTTCCTTGTCCATGCTCTGGAAACATTTAATAGCGGCCCATCCAGCTGTGAGATCCTGACAGTGTTCCTGCTTTAACCAGGTTGTTGGATACCCGTATCATTTTATCAGGTGTTCCAGAGACTGACCAAACTCAGGGAGCTGCTTATCCTGTGTTTGAGGCTCGGCAGTCTCTCAGGGCAGTCCGAGCCCCTCGAGGGCCAAAGGAGACAGTTCTCAGGAAGGATCACCCCAGAGGCAGTTCCAAGAGGGACACAGAACTGTCCGTCTCTTTGGCTGTTCTTGCACTGAATCACGTCCCTGGAGCAGCGGATACCATCACACCTTTGAGCTCACAGAGGGCAGCATCCCAAGCGATGCTCCGCAGCGACGGGACGGCTTGGGTGCTGAACGCTAAGAGACCACATCCTCTCAGGGTGCAGGGACACTGGAGGTGTCCCTCCACCCTCCTCTGAGGCCCAAGTCTTCAGCTTTGAAAAGAGGCTGAAGCATCCCAGGCAGACGGTGCAGTAAACTTCAGGGAGACGCTTCCCTTTGCCCCCAAGCTTTTTTGGAGCTTTTTGGGAGAGCTTCCCTCTTCCTGGCACAGATTTCAAAACCACAGACGCACAGAGCTCCTGCACAGAGATGGACAGACAGGACAGGGAGCAGCCCTTTCTGCCAGCCCCCTCCAGAATGTCCCCAGATTGCTCTTTGCCAGGTGTCTTGTTTTGTTTTGCTATGTAATGCACTTTTGTTTCCCCGACCTCAGCGAAACCTTCTCATTTGTCTTAACTGGAGAAGATGGGAGCAGACGGTTCGGTTACTGCCGAAGACTACTGGTTAGTACACTACTGTTGGCCCGCCAGGGCTCTGGGCAGTGCTGGGTCTGGGGCTTCGCGGTGTGCCACAAGAGAAGAGGAAGGAAGCGTGACAGGTTCATCAGCAGAGTTAAAAAAGATTTGGGGGTTCATCACAATCTTACTGGTAGGAAGGAACTAGAACTCCATCTCCTTTAGAAAGAAAATACTTCCTCCGTTATTTTCCCTGTAGAAGAACTTTCTGTCCTTAAGCCAAATGTTCTTTCTAATAAAACGTGCTAGACAGGCCCAGAGAGCTTCTAGCGCACACATTCATAATGGTTGCTAAGGACCAAAGAAGGATAGTTCTGTTGTTCATGCTATAGATCCTTCAAGAACGTGCTCTTCAGAACAGTCACCAGTAGGAGTCAGGATTGTAATCCAATGAAAGGATCATGCTAGCCCCCCCCTTTTTTTTAAGATTTTCATTTATTTATTTGACAGAGATCACAAGTAGTCAGAGAGGCAGGCAGAGAGAGAGAGGAGGAAGCAGGCTCCCCGCTGAGTGGAGAGCCCGATGCGGGGCTCGATTCCAGGACTCTGAGATCATGACCCGAGCCGAAGGCAGCGGCTTAACCCACTGAGCCACCCAGGCGCCCCTTGAGACCCATTCTTTTGAAAATCTTTAGTAAGAGCAAATCATTTTCCACTGAGAGTATTTGAATCTTCAAAATAAACTGATATAATTTAGAGTCAAGACGATGCACAGCATGTAGTAGGTATCCAGTAAATATTTATTGAATGAATTAGTGAATAAAAAGCAGGGATAATAATTTCTAAAAAGTTAAGTGGGATAATAAGGTTTGGGGATGTAATTACTTTGACATATTGAGATTGATTTTCACTTAAATGGTTTGAAAATTAGCCTAAAATGCAGTTTCCAAAAAGGATGTTCAGAAATAATTTCTGATTTGGAATTACCATTATAATAAACTACATTTGGTTTCAACATAACTCCTTAAGAGGAGCCACAGGGATTGGGGTAAACAAGTTAGGCCTCCTTTTTGGTTCCATAAGCCATATTGAGCACCTACTATGCGCACACGCCCTTGATTTGGTCACTTCAGGAGAATATAAATGTATATACTCCATGTCCAGAAGTGCTCCCTACTTATAAAATGGGGTTGGTAACTTCTTACCTAATGGATTCTCAGAAGCTGCAGTGAAGAAACATCTGGCACATGGTAGGCACTTAAAAATGTCTGGTTCTCTACTTTGAGATGGTAACACTCATGATTTCCTTGTTTCACTCCCAAAAGCCTGGTGGCAAAGGGAAGCGTCTCCCTGAAGTTTACTGCATCGTGAGCCGCCTGGGATGCTTCAGCCTCTTTTCAAAGGTGAGGACTTGGGCCTCAGAGGAGGGCAGAAGGGAAGGCAAGGCGGAGCCAGGGAGGACACAGGAAATACCTTGACTCCTGGTACTTGTGTAATCGTATCCCAGTATAGTTTCCTTCCCTCTCCTCCCCCATCACCTCCTGTGTTCTCCTGCCATGAGTGCCGCAGTGAGAGCCAGTGAAGGTCAGGGCCCAGAGAAAGGGGGTGTGGGGAGAGTCAGGGTGATTGCAGAGGATCTTCCCAGAATATCCCTTGTGCTTTACTTACTTCCAAGCATTGTCTTTTGTCATATTCGCTTTTTTCATGACAAAAAGGCCGCTCTGATGGATGGATGTACAAGCTTCTGTGTGTGTGTGTGGTAGTAGGGCTCTAAATGGATCCAAATCTTACTCTCGTCTTCTTTTGGAGAAGAGAAGCCAATGTATCAAGACCTAAGAGTTGCCAGACTGAGCTGGCTCGTCCATCCCACTATCTGTGTGGGTCAAGGGGAGCTAATTACTATTGTGTATGATGATAATCTCAAAATCAGGTACAATCCAATATTCATATCCTACATTAACCAGACATGAGTATCTAATCCATAATGTGTTTTTAAATTCACCTTGTATTTTCGGTCTGAGCTTTGTTTCGGAGAATTGAAGTCCTATGTCTACTGTCCTCAGATGGCAGACAGCACTTCCTAAAAGCATTCTGAAATGTGTCTTCCTCCTGCCCACCCTCCACTTACTCTCAGAGGAAGCCTGACCTGTACTGATCTAGTGTAATCACTTGCCTTGGTGGAACTTGCGCTTCTGTGCCAGTCTGTTAGAAATAAAGAATCGTATCCATGTATCTGTGTTCCTGCCTCTACTCCACTGGGGTGATAAGCCTTTTACACGGAGGTTGGTCACTTACAGGCTCTAGGACGGTTTCGCATTTCTGCTCACCCCGGTCTCTCTCGGGGGATTATTTAAACATGGAAATAAGGCTGTGTCACAGCCTTTGTTTTTGCACAAATGCTGTCGGAAGGTAGAAGTGAAACAGCTGAGTTAACCCAGCATCCAGTGGTGACTTTGGAATTGACCTGAGCTCCATTGTTTGTCACGGACGGGGAATGACAAGCATGTGAACTAACACCGTGGGATGCACAGTTCTGTGTTTTCTTTTTTCTTTTTTTTTTTTTAAAGATTTTATTTATTTATTTGACAGACAGAGATCACAAATAGGCAGAGAGGCAGGCAGAGAGAGAGAGAGGGAAGCAGGCTTCCTGTGGAGCAGGGAGCCTGATGTGGGACTCGATCCCAGGACCCTGAGATCATGACGCGAGCCAAAGGCAGCAGCCCAAACCACTGAGCCACCCAGGCGCCCCATAGTTCTGTGTTTTCATGGCATTTCTGTGACCAGGGATATTGTGAGAATGTCGTATGATGCCATGCCAAAGACCAAATAGCAGATATGCTGGCTAGAGCCAGAAACAGAGCTTTGGCAAACCGATCTCTAAAACTTGAGCTGTTCCCAGGTGAGGGACAAGGATGACTAAAATGACATAGTGTCCTTTGGTACAGAGAAAGGAATCAGGGTGCCTGGCTCGCCTAGTCCCTAAAACCTGTGACTCCTGATCTCAGGGTTGTGAGTTTAAGCCCCACATGAAAAAACAGAAACAAAGAACGAGGGGATGGAGAGAGGGAGGAAGGGAAGGAAGGAAGGAGGAAGGGAAGGGGATCCTCTTCCAGAAGAACAGCTTTAGAATCTCTGAAGAAAAGCATCTCATTAAATATCACCAGTCATGCCGTGTAACAAACCACGGGGGCTTAAAGCACCAGTCATTTATTCTTCCAGATGCGCAGATCGGCTGGGGCTTGGCTTGGCTCTTTTCCACTGGGCTCACTCATGCCTTGTGGGTAGGCTGGGAGTGGGCTGATCCAGACTGGCCGATCTCTGCTGTCGGAGGCCACTCTAGAGTGGGGCTCGTCCACATGTCTGTCAGCCTCCTTAGACAGTGAGCTGGCCCAGGCGTGCAGTTCTTGTGGCTGAGGCAGAGGCCCAGGATGGCAACCAGAAATACACGAGACAGGCCTCCCAAGGCCCAGGCTTAGAACTGGTGCAGTGTCACTTCTGCTTCAGTGTCCCTCATCCTTTCTTCATTAGCCCCTAACCAGGCTTTTAAGACATTTTTCCCTGAATTGCCTCCCCACCGCCATAAGACTCTTTCTAATTTTTTGTTATATTATTTTTTTATTGTGCTAAAATAAACATGAGTTACTATTTTAGCCATTTTTAAAAGTCTTTATTTTTAACTAATCTCTACACCCAACTTGGGGCTCGAACTCACAACCCTGAGATCAAGCGTCACATACTGTACTGACTGAGCCGGCCAGGTGCCCCTGCTGTAGCCGTTTTTAAGTGTACAGTTGATTAGCATTAGGTTCTTTCATGCTGTATGCAACGGTCACCGTCATCCATCTCCAGAATTGTTTGATATCCCTGAATCGAAACTCTGCACCCATTGAACACTAATTCCCCGTTCCCTTCTTTCCCTAGCCCTAGCAACCACCATTCTACGTTCTGTCTCTATGAATCTCACTACTGCAGGATCTCATGTAAATGGAATCATATATTTATCCTGTTGTCACTGGCTCTTATCACTTAGCATCTGTCTTCAAGGTTCATCTGTATTGGACCATATGTCAGAATTTCCTTCCTTTTTAAGGCTGAATTGTAACAGTCTGTTATTTGTAGGTATCACATTTTTCTATATCTGTTTATCTGTAGTTGGATATTTGTGTTGTTTCTGCATTTTAGTTATCATGAGTTTTGCTGCTGTGAACATGGCCATTCAGATATTGGAGTCCCTGCTTTCAAATCTCTGAGCTATGTACCCATATATGTGGAATTACTGGATCACAGTAATTCTAGGTTTTTTTGAGGAACTACTATACATAAAATCTTTTTAATTTTAATAAATTTCATTTAACCCATATATCCTAAATATTATTATTTCAACATATAATCAAATAGTCATTGATATTTTACATTCTTAATTTTGTATTCTGAAATCTACTGAGGATTTTACATTTATAGCACACTTCAGTTAAGATTAGCCTTATTTCAAGTGTTCAATGGGTACATGTGGTATTATTATATATGGTATTTTAATTTAAACTCTTTGATACACAACTAGATCATGGAGGGTCTTGCATTTAGATTTTTTTTTAAGATTTTATTTATTTATTTGACACACAGAGATCACAAGTAGGCAGAGAGGCAGGCAGAGAGAGAGGGAGAAGCAGGCTCCCCGCTGAGCAGAGAGCCCAACGTAAGGCTCAATCCCAGGACCCTAAGATCATGACCTGAGCCAAAGGCAGAGGCTTAACCCACTGAACCACCCAGGCGCCCTGCATTTGGATTTTTTAAAATAGTAGTTTTATTGAGATATAGTTTGCAAACCACAAAATTTGCCCATTTAAATTCTAGGATACAAAAAAATAAATAAGGGACGCCTGGGTGGTTCAGTTGGTTAAGCCACTGCCTTCAGCTCAGGTCATGATCTCAGAGTCCTGGGATCGAGTCCCGCATCAGATTCCTTCTCCAGCAGGGAGCCTGCTTCTCTCTCTGTCTCTGCCTCTGCCTGCCACTCTGCCTGCTTGTGCTCTCTCTATGACAAACAAATAAAATCTTAAAAAGAAGAAAAAAACTTTAAAGATAAATAAATAAAATCTAGGATTCAGTGGCTTTTAGCATATCCACACAATTGTGTAATCATCACATTTATAGGACATTTTTATTACCCCAGCAAGCAATGCCTGTTCCCATGAGCAGTCACTTCCCAACCCTCTTAACCATCAATCTTCTGTCTGTCTCTATGGATATGCCTATTCTGGACATTTTATCCAAATGGAATCATAAAATAAGTGGCCTTTTGTGACTGGTGTCTCTGACTTAGCCTAATCTTTTCAGGGTTCATCCATGTTGTAGCATGAATCAGTATCTCATTCCTTTTTATGGCTGATTATGGCCTACATTGGAATATCACATTTTGTTTATCCATTCATCAATTGATGGACATTTTGGTTACATCCTCCTTTTGACTATTAGGAATAATTCTGCTATGAACATTAATGCATGGGTTTGGGGTTTTAATAAATTGAAATTTATTTTATTAAATTTATTAAAAATTAAATTTTAATAAAATTAAGATTTTATTAATTTGTCAGAGAGAGCGAGCACAGCAGGGGAAGCAGCAGGCAAAGGGAGAAGCAGACTCTTTGCTGAGCAGGGAGTCCAGTGAGGGACTCTATCCCAAGACCCCAGGATCATGACCTGAGCTGAAGGCAGACGCTTTTTAGACTGAGCCACAAATGAGCATCCCATTTTTTTTTTTAATCATTTATTTATCTGAGAGAGAGAGTGCACATGCACATGGGGGGGCAGAGGAAGAGAGAGGGAGAATCTTACGCATGCTGTACACTGGTTGTGAGCTCGCCAACATGGGGCTCGATCTCACAACACTGAGATCCTGACCTGAGCGAAAATGAAGAGTCAGATGCTTAACTGACTGCGCCACCCAGGCGCCCCAATGTACTAGTTTTTGTGTGAACATGTTTTCGTTTCTGTTGGTTCAGAAGTGTAGTTGCTAAGTCATCTAGGAGCATTATCTTTACCCATTATCTGAAGGTACTGCCAGACTGCTTAGCCAAGGGGCGTCACTAGTTCACTTTCCCCCAGCAGTACATGAGGGTTCCAGTTTCTCCACTTTAGCTGTTGTCAGTCTTTTGGTTACAGCCCACCTCATGAGTGCGAAGTGGTTTCTCATTGTGGTTTGGGTTTACTCTTCTCTAATGGTACCCTCAGAAAAATTGTAACTCCACAGATATACTGGAGATCTTTTTAGGTACTGTGGGCCTTTAAAGGGCTATAAACCATTATAATACCTAAGCTTTTTTCAGGACCACCCCCAAGAACCAATTTTTATCCCCCTGGGGGCAATATTGCTCCCATTGATAATGCATGTATTGGCCCAGTAAGTTACCTGGCCAAATCCAAAGTCAAGGGGGTCAAGAAGCTTTACCACTTCAGTGGGAAGAACTGCAAAGACACATGGCAAAGGAGTGGGTACCTAGAGAGGAGATTTGGGGCGATAACATATGGGTTGAAAGACTCTTTAAGTTTGGCCTGAAGCAGACAGCAGGCCTTCCCCATAATGCTTCAGTCACGGTAGCAGGCCCATGTCAATGAGAGCAGAGGGATGCCTTGGTGCCCTGACATCAGGACAGCTAAGCTGCTTTTGTGACCCTTGCAGATCTTGGATGAGGTGGAAAAACGGCGAGGCATCTCTCCTGCCCTGGTACAGCCCCTCATGAGGAGTGTCATGGAGGCCCCTTTCCCAGCACTGGGCAAAACCATCGTTGTCAAGAACTTCTTGCCAGGATCGGGAACTGAAGTAAGTCATCAGATTCCTACTGTCTGCTAGAGGAGACAAAGCTCCTCCAGCTGACCAAGGGGCTGGCTTCCAGTGGGCTGTCACATCAGTGAATGTGATATCAGGCCTAGTAAAATCTACCCTAAGTCCTGTCCCTCCATTCTGGGATTCAGTCCTAGAGCTATGCCATGGCAGCACATGGTATTTCTTTGCATGACCTTGGCCTTACAGGTTAGGGACCTGTCTGAACATCCTTAGTTTCTCTTACTAGCCCATTACACTCATAGGTTGTATTTGAAACTATATTTTTGGTCTCCATCACCTCCATAACTTCATAATGTAAAACAGATTATCTTCTGGGAAGACAAACTTATGTACTACTTTTTATTCACCTGTCTAGGACTTTAAGGTATGTCCCTTTTCTTGGCTGGGTTGGAATTTAATGCAGGACTTTATTTTCGTCCTTCCCATTCCCTTTATATGGCTCTGTGGATATCACGAGGCAGATCCCTTTCAGACTTGAGTCTGTAGTTCCAAAAGCCCTTGAAAAAGCTGGTCACCTCTGGAGACAGGGGAGGGATAAGGATAGGTCTGGAGTCTTCTGGAACAGCTCAGTTTCCCAGAACAGAGGGAAGTATTCTCCGTGTTGCTAGAGAACCCTATACTATCCTATAGCAGATGGTGGATTGGCCATAAGGATGTTAACATGAGTGAACCCCACTACGGGGACAGCACTGGGCAGGTGCCGTGCTCAGAGCAAAACACCAGTCTCTGCTCACTATGAAGGAGACAGCTATTTAAAGAGAAAAACACACACGAGTAGTGACTTGAGATGAATTTGGGAACATTTCAACAAGTACAGAATGAGAAGATGTGCCCACCAAGCATACAGGCTGTAAGACACATCATAAGGGATTGGCATGGGGTTGGGCTTACTGAGAAATGCCTTCCACAGGAGGTGAGTCCTGAAGCTGCTGCTTGGCTCTGGTGGTCCTTCTGCGCCAGCCTGCGACTCCATTCCAGCAGTTAATGTTCCCTTGTGAGGCAGAGACACTTTCCCGTGGGCCTCCAAGTCATAGGACATCAGCAGTCATGGATCTCCCAGGGACGGGGATGGTAGAAACGTGTCACTGGCAGGCAGAGCCTCCAAGCATTTGGGGCCGTGAGCCATCATTCCGCCATCCTGGGTCCCCACCTTTCTCTGAACTTTCCTCACACTTGACTTTGCGACGGAATTCGTACCAAGTGTACCTGCTCCCTCAGTCTCCCAGGATCTTTCTTTTCCCGTCACCTTTGCCTTCCTCGTTTTCTTTCCCTTTTCCCCTGCGAATGGCTCAGGCCCGCTGAGGACCTCTGAGCCTGCGGCGTGACCCCGCCTCACGGCTGCTCCCGTTCCCTGGCAGGTGATTGAACTGTGCCGCCCGCTGGACTCCCGGCTCGAGCACGTGGACTTTGAGTCTCTCTTCTCCTCTCTCAGTGTCCGCCACCTGCTCTGTGTTTTTGCCTCCCTGCTTCTGGAAAGGAGGGTCATCTTCATCGCAGACAAGCTCAGGTACCAGTCTTGGTCACTTCCACTCAAGCGTCTGAAGGATAGTCGGTGGCAGACTCTTTGGGGTGCGGGGGCAGGTGACTGCCCGGGACTGGGGGTGCAGCCCCTCTGAGGGAAGAGCGCAGATCAGTGGGCCTCGGGGATGGGAGGTGTATTAGGCGCACCCATCCTGTAAAACCAAGGAAGACTGCGCTTCTGTGCGCTACTTCCCTGACCCTCGCCTGCCTTGCATCCTCCCGCAGGGTGCTGGGCGCTCTGCTGTGTATACAGGGCTGAGGGCGGCAGCAGAGCTGTCCTCGGGGTTTTCTGTCCCAGCGGGGCGGGGGACGAAGGAGTGAGCAGAGCCCCGAGGACTGTGCTGTCTAGGCTTACCAGAGCAGCGCGTTCTGGACACCAAGGAGGGCGCTCACCCTCGGAGGAGGCCGATTCTGGCTGAGTCCTGAAGCTAAGAGCAAGTAGGAAGCACATTCCAGGCTAAAGGAGCTGTAGCTATCTAGACGAAGGCAAGGGGACAGGAGACCAAGCATGTCACCTTCAAAAACCTCGTAAAGCAGTTCACTGCAGAGAGAGGAAGGCGAAGTGGGGAGCAAGGAGCCAAGGTTCAAGGAGGCCTGCAGGGCCGTGCAAAACACGGACGGCTCCCCAAGGCGGCCCATCCTCTCAGTGTTAAAATAAATGACACAGAATCACACACACCTGCTCACTGCTTGGTAGGATGCCCTCCATGTCATGTTCAATGACTTGCAAAACCATGTACAAATCAGAGAAAAGCCAGAGGAGCGGCAGATAGGGATTTGAGTGAATTCTGAACTTAAAAAAAAAAAAAAAAAAGAACTCCTGGCATTTTCATCACTCCAGAATACTGAATTAGAGCCTTCTTGGCTTTGGAACTGAGGGCACAGCAGCCCAGGTGGTGACCACCACTCCAGTTAGGGCTGAGACGGACCAACCAACCAGGGAAAGCAGATGAGGCCAACCAAGGAGTCCATCTGGAAAGGAAAAAATGCCAAAAACACAAAAATCGAAGAGCTGCGGTTTGGAGAGGGAATATGATTCCCAAATCTGGAAAACAAAAGGGAGGAAGAAGAATGGAAAGGACAGAAGGTAGGAATGTGGAGCTCATCAGGAACGTGGTAGGAAATGGAATCCAGTCCTCTCCTCCCACTGCAGCCCATCTGGTCATCTTGGTGACGCTCTTCCTTGGACAGCGGCCACGTGGCTACTCCCAGCCTGCTCCCACCGGGTTTTGAGTGAGCTCTTCCCTGTTCCCGTCATGCTTCTTGTACTCCAGGTGCCCTGGGGTCCGCGCAGGAAGCAGGCCTGCAGCTGGTGCTGGGCGGGGGCAGCTCTCAAAGCTTGTGGGCACTGGGGAATTCGGGCGGGAGACTTCTAAGGTTGGGGCTCCGGAAGCAAGAGATGAGTCATAACCCTTCCTTGACCAGGGTCAGATTTCATCGAGTAGCTGTCGGTATTTCCTGGAAGCCCCGCTCGGTGCCCCGGAAGTAGGATTCTCAGACTCCACCGTGGGGGAGGGGACGGGCTCTCAGGAAGGCCGAGGCAAGAAGGGAAGGCCAGCCAAGTGAGCGGGCTGCCCGCCCAGACTGGACGAGGGGCCACGCAGTCCCACGAAGACCTTGCTGCCGGGTTGAAGATGGTAGGCTCTGGAAGGTGCCGCAGGAGAAAATGTCTGAGAAGATGGGCGAGGCTGGAAGGGAGCGTGCCCTCCCCAGGCTTCGCTCGCCAACAAAGGAGAACGGGAAGTAGCACCTACTTTTCCTGTCCAAGTACAATGAGAGAGAAGGTGGGAACAGAACAGGTCAGATGCATCCCTGAAGGCCAGCAGAGGGGATGGGTTGGGCTTAGCGTACCAGGACTCCTGGAAGTGCTGTGACAAAGATGTCAGGAGGGGACTTGCCCACTTCTCACTCCTGCCCGGGGAGACTTCTGGGCTGGCAGGCTGAAGGCCTTCCCCCTGAGCTGCCCTAACAAGAGCCGAAGGAGGGCGAAGGAAGGCCGTCCCGGAGAACGGAGCCTGCCCCATGGCTGCCTGAGGGCTGGTTCTCCCAGCCCCTCCGCCTGCTCTGCGGCAGCTTTACTGGGGGCACAAGTCCCCGATGTGGTCTGATCAGAGGAACCGTGGAGTGTCTCCTTGCCCACCTCCCACAATGCCTGGTATTCTGCCCTCAGAGACGGAGTCCCTTCGAACAGCAAACTCCCATGAGAGGGCAGAGGGGGTAAAATGCCACCTGCGGCTGCTGCAGGGACAGGGTCCAGAGCCAGGCCACTGTGCAGTTAACTACCGTGTCTGTGTGTGTGTGTGCGCACGCACGCTTATCTAAAACACCTGAATTTCCTTTGTAGCCCCTTTAGGGCTTTCAGACTTGCATATCTCTCCCTCATCACACAGAGCCCAGGGCCCAGGGGTGTTCCCAGGAAGATGGAGGAAGCCGCAGCGTCCTCAGCAGCGGGCCCTGGGCCTCCTCATTTATGAAACTAGGGCTTATCTGCACTGGGGCCCCTCGTCACTGCCACTTGTGCAACTCCCATGTCACATTGTCCTGAGAGGCAGTCAGCCCATGCTTTTCCTATTACAAGAGGTCAAGGTTTTCTCTCTCTTACCCAGTACATTATCTTTCCGTCCAATACCTGTTCCAGGCAGACCCGAAGAGGTGGACAAATAAACAAAGGCCCCTAGAGCTGAGAGAAGGACTCAGGGCACGAGTGAGCCCGAGACAGTAGCAACACGGCCGCCGCAAGGAACACTGGAGTGCCACCTCCGGGCCAGGCTCGCGGAAGTACAGTTGACCTGTACTCTTTCAGGCTCCTGACAACTCAGTCAGATAGCTTCTATTATTAGGAAGCTAAGAAGCACACAGAGGTTAAGTCACTTTGCTCAAGCAAAGTTCAAGTGGTTAGTGGGAGGGCTGGGACGCAGGCAGCCTGGCTCCAGAGAAAATGAGAAGGAAGGAGGAGGAGCGGGCCTCGTGGTCTGGGGTGGGGGTGAAGGGCGGCATCTGTGACCCCCCCTACGGAAGTATATAAGGAAAGTCTTTTTTAAAACATGCCATTGAGACCCCCTGTGTGCTTGGCATCAGGCTAGAACTGTGTAGCGAAGAAGCTGAGACTTCTGTGCTTTCCTCCCCAGGCGCCCCTCTCTGTGGCCTTCCGCTGGGGCCCAGTGAGGCCAGTGGGACCGGGCGACCCCACAGTCTTTCCTTGCTCTGAAATTCTCTCACTCCACGGGCCAGAGTGCTTGGGGCCTCCTGGAACCGTGCTCCTTTGAGCCTTGCCCTCCCTCTGATCCTGGCCCAGAACCTCCTAAGGGCCCCATTCCTGACCCCACGTCCTCAGATGTTCTGTGTTTTCCAGAGCGTCCCAGGGGATGACCATGTCTTGTGCCCAGCCATGCAGTTGGGGAGAGGACTGTCTAATCCCTACAGGGCCCCTCTGGCTCAAATGCTCTGTGTGATTCTATGAACATGCTGCTGAGGGAAAGTCAGCCCCCACACCCCACCTCTCCTCGTGCTCCATAGGCTCGCTCCTCTCCGGCTTTATCTGGTTCGGTAGAAATCACTGAGTAGCCTGTCCCTGCCACTGAGGCCTCCTGTAGCGCAGTTCTGATCCCCAACACTTCAGAGCTGGTGTGACACCAGGTAGCCGCCTGTGCTCATTTAATGTTCTTCTTAACGTTTCTAGGTTAGAGTTAAATATGCACCGTGTTGTGGGTCCTCTCCAGGATGCCCAGGCCTCTGCTCTAGACTGTGCTTAGAAGTCGGAGTGTCTCTGCCCCTCTTTTGCAGCTTTCACTGTCTGCTTCTGGAGTCCTCAGTGCCGGGTCTCTCTGACCCTCCGCTGTGACCCCTTCCCTGACAGGCCACCTAAGCCAGGACAGGGAAGTCCGGCTCACCTGTGAGAAAGTGGGGCTCCTGGCTGACTCAGCGACTCTAGCAGGAGACTCTTAATCTTAGGGTTGTAAGTTTGAGCTCCACCTTGGTGTAGAGATTACTTAAAAATAAAATCTTAAGAAAATAGAGGGGGGGAAGGCAGGAGGGAGGGAGGCATGGGGGAAGAGAGCTAATGATCAAAGTGCAGAAAATCCACCCAAGAACATCCTGTGTGTGAAGTTGCTGAGTGAAAAGGCTAGAACCCATCTTCCCTTCTCCGGCCCGTTCTGCTCACCGGGTATCCCTCTAGGAGGAATCTGTCTTCACCTACTGCTGCCCGATGTACGGGCAGAGAGCCGTAGGGAATTGAAGGGTTCTTGGGCCAGACCATGACAAGCTAGGGCTTGGGGGACAGTGGCTGGTTGAAAGTCATCTGACCTGGGCAAGTCTGTAAGGAGAGCCTTTAGCGTAAGCCCCCGTGGGGTCTCTCATCCTTATCACCACCGAGCACAGAACTCCACACACCACACACGATCCCATCTCCAGCCCTATTCAGCTAGAAGAGGAAGCAAGCCCCCTCATTCTTGTGATTCCCCCTAATCTTTGTGAGACTGCAGAACAGCACAGGAGAGCAGGACACGCCACGAGCTCAGTGAGTGTGTGGCATCCCGGGGCGGACGTCAGCCTGCATTTGGCCGGCCGTTGTTCCGCCATCTCCTCCCCTCCCCACACACAACGTACTTCCTCTTCATTGCTAGTGAGTCTGCCCATGGCAAGAGGAAGTAGCTGGGACTTGTGGCAAATACTGAATGAGTTATAAAAGAGTTTTAAGTCAAGCCAAAAATCTATCAAATTTAGAATAACATTTTCGCTCCGTTTCATCTTCAGGGTGGACACTGAGTGTTTCTTAAGGCTCTGTCAAGCCCAAGTTTGACAGATGGAGAGGAGGGAATGTTGTTGTGATGGCTTGTTCTGTTGTCGTAGCAACCCAAATAAATATTTTCTTATTCCTCCCTTCTTCCTTTCCCCAGTGATAAACATTTGTTTTTTAGTTTATTATAAATTTCATTTCCCAACGTTTTGACTAATCTACAGGCCAGGCTGAATAATAGAGCCAGAGCTGGACTTAAACAGATTTGTTCAAAAATTTGAGATGGGGCAAAGTTTTTAACAATCAAGAAATTTTCCTGTTATCTTTTTAGAGTACTGGATGACTATAAGCCAAATGACTACTGGCTAATGACAAGTCAGGATTAGGTGGTCAAATCTCCCTAAATACTGGAGTTTGCACCTTGGCTTTGCCCCATGGGTAGCTGCACAGATAAGTGGCTAGGTAGCTGTGTGCCTTCATCCTTTTATGTGCTCCTTCTGGTGGTTTTTTCTTTTTGATCAGTTTCTGTAAGCCTAAATGGGGACCCCTGTCCTGTCTAGAATCGGTTACGCTCAGCAGTGTTTGCTGTCGCAGAAAAAGCTCGGGTTTGTGAGCTTGCCCGAGCCCCTGCAGCGTCAGTGGCTGCCGGTCTTAGAGACACAGAAATTTCATTCAGCAAAAGCCTGTGAAAAATACGGCTTTAGTAACCTAGTGGCATCAGTCTGATGAAATATTAAGTACCAGCTACCTATTTTTGTACGTGAACACCCAGAAGATGACATTTGGAGCAAGATTCAGAGACGAGCACGGCCCCAGTTGTCTTCTACGTTGAACCCATCACTAGCGAAATCTTGGGCTGAAGACTTATTCTGGTTCTTCCATCAGTGGTCCAGATGCTCCCCGGCTCTGCTTGCTTGTGTTGTCACCCTTCTGTGGCGCTTACTGCAGGGACGCAAACCCTCTGTTCCTTTGTCTGACGAGACGCCACCCCTGCTCTTCTGTCCTAACTCCACTAATGAGCCCTAGGATTATCTCCCGATGACAAGCCGTGGTTCTTTTCACTTTCCAGCTGTTCCCAGTACCTGGTTTTCTCTCTTGCATAGATTTGCAGTTTGTAAACATTAAAGTTGGAAGGAAGTTGGAAATTATCTAGTCCACTTTACTTATTTTACAGATTAGGAAGTTCAAGGCTTCTTCTACCTGAGATCATACAGGGAGTAGCAAAGCCAGTTTTCTCGGGACCCAGTCTATGTATTTTGTTTTTGTTTTTGTTTTAATTTGGCAACGTTACTTCTGGGTTTGAAAGTACAGTCGTGGAAATGCGCCCGCCAGTGCTGGGGGACGGCTGCCTCCCGCTGGGTTCCTCCAGGTACCAGCCCAGACTGAAGTGTGGCTTTCATTTCAGCTTCCTGGGAATGATACCCTGGGAGAGATACTTTGCTTGGGATGCTGATGAACACGGATGGGATCATTCTTCACATTCCTGGGGAGTCTGTCTAACTCAGGAAACTCATTGTTTGCTTCTCTGGTAGCATTTTAGAGAAGGCTCTGTGTTCAGTTCTTACTGGTTCCTCGATGAATGGGAAGGTTGCGGAGCGTAGTAACTCCACACTCAGTGACAGGGGCTCGCTAGCAACCAGAACCAAAGTGTCATCTCCAGGACAACTTAAGTACACACAAGGGCATCCTGATGGCTCTAGACTAATGCTTCCACCCTCACAGAGCACCGCTAAATAGCAAAGCATTCTGGGACCCGACCCTCTACCCTGTGCCCATCTGGAAGCCCTGTGGCCTGGCCATCCTTCCCCGTGGGCATCGCCTCCCTCCCCTGCTTTTGTACAAATCGATCACAGCTGCAGGCTGGTGTTGCTTTCCTCCACCCCCACGGTAACAAGAGCCAGCTGCGAGGGCTCTCTTCCTGGGACTTCCTCCAAAACATTGCCTCTCCTCCAACCAGCAGATGCTCAGCGAGGCTGTGTGGCGAGCTTGCTTGAAAAGTCATCCTCAGCTTCGCCCAAACCAAAGCCTGTTCTTTCCACAGTCCCAAGAGACCACCCATCCTAGCAGTGGCCCCCCCCCGCCCCCGCTCCCGCCCCAGTGGAAGGCTCCTCTAGCCTTCACGAGCCTGGGACTAAGATTTCATTAGCACTTGCAGCTGAGACCGAGAAAAACACAAGCTACACTCAAAATAATCCGGTCTTTCTCCTCTGCCATTTATTTTGGGGGAAGAGTTGTCACTAACTGTGCTCTTTGCAAAATCTGACCTTTCCGTCTAGTGTTTAAAGAGAGAGAGAGGTTGGTTTCCCCCACCCCAGCATGCTGATGTGGGCTAGTGAGCAAGAGGAATGAGCCACTCCCCAAACCCTGCCCACCTGTTGTCGGGAGCCCCCCCTCACCCCCTGCCAGCTCCATATGCCATATGTGCCTGCCTGGAGGTGCTAATGACAGCCAGGTGCGGAAACATTGGGCTCCAGATGCAACAGCACATCAGACGATTTAAAAACAAACAAAAGCCACTTGTTAGGGGAGAGAGCAGCGGGCAGCACCTACCTACATAGTATCCGGCTGAGTCGTGGTCATTGGTCCCCGTCAAAATTGAATGCAGCTGTCCTTCAGCTCCGTGCATTCCAGGAGCGTGAATGAATTTGATCTTGCTCTCCAGAACATTCATTCTCCCACTGTGTGTATCTGGCTAGCACTGGCATTGCTTATCATTTTTCCTGACCCGTTCCAACTGCCTTCCTCGTCCAGCCACGGCCAAACGTTGTGGGGGAGGGGGCAGCTGGCACCGCAGGGCCCCTTAGGCTTCCCCTAGGAGCCACAGGATGCTCAAGCTGGGAGAGAACCCAGCAGCGGGTTACACTTTCTCATTCCAGGGATGGAGCCGCAAGAAAGCAAAAGAGCAGAAGGTCTTTTCTTTAAGTTGGGCGGGGGGGGGGGGGGACCACATTTATTTTTCTACTGCAGTGATTGAGGAAACCACAAAGGCTTCTCACAAAGGGTCTTCTCTTGCCTCTGTTCCTCACTCTGCGTCTCTTCCCCTCCTCCAGGCACTTCACTGCCCACCCTGCATGCGGAGGTCAGCCTCAGCCTAGGTCTCTTTAGCTCTTAGAATTCATAAGAAGGGGCACCTGGCCAGTTCAGGTGGTAGAGCCTTCGACTCTTGATCTCAGCATCATGAGTTCAAGCCCCATGTTGGGTGTAAAGATTACCCCACCCCACCCCCACCCCCAAAAAAAGATTCAAAAGAAGATGAACTCCATGTCTGAGATGGCTCCAGGTTCTAAAATTCTGTGGTTCTGTAACCTCCGTGGGGTCAAAAGTGCTTAAACCACATCTCTGAAAATGTGAAGAAACTCTTCAGCTTGAGCACCGCATTTTTATTCTCTGCCGGCGAGCAGATGGAAGGGGAAAGCTTCAGAGCCCGCTGAGGTGGGCCCTGCGTGACTGCTGCCACGGCCACGGCCCACAGGAGCTATTCTTCCTCCAGTGCACGTTCAGGGCTTGGACACATTTAGGACAAATGGGCTGTCCAAAGAGCTGGGTTTCATACACAAGGCTTCCTTCGGAGGATTCTCACCGTCTCTTTTAAGGTCCATCTAGTCATTTGAGAATGAAAGCCAACATCCCAGGAAAACATGGAACGTACCAGAATTCCTGCTGAACCATCACTGTCTACCTGCCTCTAGCCTCCAGCCTCCAGTTCTCTGGTCCTGGTCCTGGTTGGCTGGAGACCCTTTCTCACTCCAGGCCATAACGAGCAATGCTATTCACGTTCAGACCCAGCGCATACACCACACACGGCACACAGCTCATTATTTACGACCGGAACAGAATGCAGCACCCTCGCTTCTAGTCTGTTCCTTTTGTTGTTTCTAAGGCTGATCACGGCCCACTAAAATTATTTCAGGACCCAATGATGGGCTGCAAACTGGAGTCTGAAAAGAAGCCTGCTCTAGGCCCAGCTGTCCTCATTTATATTTTAATATCCTGATTTTCTCACTTGTGTCCTCATAACGGCAGTACGTGAGCAGATCAGCTTTGCAGACTGGTCCCACACTGACATGGGTTAGTCCTAAAATTTTTAAAAATTTTAGAACAAAGTAAATTCCACACGCTCAGTGATCAAGGAAGTTAAACACAAAGGGTGAGCAACTCACTAACAGTATCTGAGAGAGAAAGGGATGCCTGAGGGAAAATGGTTCTCTGCTTTGAGAGAAAAGTCTTTGAATGGAAATTCACCAACCTGCCAGCTGAATTCCTGCTGTTGTTCTCCTTGGGATAAGTCCTAACTGAAGTATTGTCTCGCTATTACTCAGTAGGTAAAAGGAAGGTATGATAGGTATTATAAAGAAGGTATTAGATGCCTTGTATACTTCCCTTTTATGAAGAAGATATTGTGGGTATTATGATAAAAACAAAATCTTGGGGGTAATATCTTTCTCATTTTGGGGGTGATCACTTGAAAGAAAAGACGAGGACCAAATAGTGTGACCTGTGTGTGCCCTGCTCCTAAGAAGCATGGCAGGACTCCACGGAGTGTTCAGAGAGTGATTATTTGCAAAGATACCAAACAGGAAGGTCAAGAGGCTCTTGCTGATAAATGAACAGATTCAGCATTACTTTTGTTTGGTTCAGGGGGCCCAGCTGCAGGTGGACGGAAAGGGGGCTGGGGTATATTGTAAGGATGTTCAGGGAGGGCCGTATTCAGAGGACCTCCTTTAGCAGGTAAGTGATTTTTATCTTGGCTTTTTTTTTTTTTTAAGATTTTATTTATTCATTTGACAGAGAGAAATCACAAGTAGACGGAGAGGCAGGCAGAAAGAGAGAGAGGGGAGCAGGCTCTCTGCTGAGCAGAGAGCCCAATGCGGGACTCGATCCCAGGACCCTGAGATCATGACCTGAGCCGAAGGCAGTGGCTTAACCCACTGAGCCACCCAGGCGCCCCTCTTGGCTTTTTTTTTAATTGTGATAAAATATACATAACTTAAAGTTCACTATTACAATCATTTTTAAGTACACAATTCAGGGGCAGCATTAAGAACATTCACAGTGCTTGCAACCGTCAGCACTCTCCATTTCCAGAACTTTTTCATCATCTCAAACTGAATGTCTGTCTACTCAAGGCAACAGCTCCCCACTCTGCCTTCCCCAGCCCCTGGTCTCTCTGAATTTGCCTGTTCTAAGCCCCTCACTTGTAAGTGGACTAATCCAGTATTTGCCTTTTTCTGTCTGGCTTATTTCACTTGCTGGCCAACATCTTTTAGTTCACTTCTTCTCTCTCTAAGGAAGCCAGAGCTAGGTGATTCTGTTACAATGGGCTCAGGAGAGTTTTATGACAATGAGTTTGCAGGCCGACCTCAGTCTGTTCCACATTGCAGACACTGCAGGTTTTGTTTTACAAACTGAAGGTTCATGGCAACCCCACATCAGCCAAGTTCATCAGCACTGTTTTTCCACCAGCACTTGCTCACTTTGTGGCTCTGTGTCGCATTTTGGTAATGTCTCACAGTATTTTTCATTATTATATTATGGTCATCTGTGACTGGTGATTATGATTCACTGGAAGCTCAGGTGATGGTTAGCATTTATTTATTTTTTTTTTTAAGATTCTGGGGCTCCCAGGTGGCTCAGTGGGTTAAAGCCTCTGCCTTTGGCTCAGGTCATGATCTCAGAGTCCTGGGATCGAGCCCTACATCGGGCTCTCTGCTCAGCCCCGGGAGCCTGCTTCCTCCTCTCTCTCTGCCTGCCTCTCTGCCTACTTGTGATCTCTGTCTGTCAAATAAATAAATAAAATCTTTAAAAAATAAAATAAATAAATAAAAATTAAAAAAGAAAACAAACAGATTTTACTTTTTTATGACAGAGATAGCGAGAGAGGGAACCCAGGCATAGGGAAGCTGGAGAGAGAGAAGCAAACTCCCTGCTGAGCAGGCAGCCTGATATGGGGCTTGATCCCAGGACTCCCAGGGTGCTGGGATCATGACCTGAGCCACCCAGGCCCCCTGATGGTTAGCATTTTTTAGCAATAAACTACTTTTTAATTAAGGCACATACACTATTTTTTTAGATATAACGCTATTGCACATTTGCATACTGTATAGTATAGACATAATTTTGGGGGCACCTGGGTGGCTCAGTTGGTTAAGCATCTGCCTTCCCTCAGGTCATGATTGCAGGGTCCTGGGATTGAGCCCTGAATCGGGCTCCCTGATTGGTGGGAAGTCTGCTTCTCCCCCCTCTCCCACTCCCCCTATTTATGTTCCCTCTCTCGCTATGTCTCTGTCAAACAAACAAATAAAATCTTTAAAAAACCACATAATTTTTATATGCACTGGGAAACAAAAAAACTCAGTTGATTGCCTTTATTGAGATATTTGCTTGATCGTGGTGGCCTGGCACAGAACTCCAAAGTAGGCCTGTATAGGTGCCTGATGTCATTGGGAATCCAGTAAGGGAGCGTTCATCTATCGAGAACTCGGCTTCCTTGCAACTGTGCCTAACAGAGCAAAGCTGAGAACTGGGGCAGACATTCAGAAGGTGACCTAACAGAGAAAATGCTCGTTACAGGGCCTGTGCCCCTAGGAGGATGCAGTGCATTCCTGGGAGAAACCACGGGCCCTCACTTTTATTCTTACATTACATATTTCTGACAAGCCTCTGAAGTTCAAATCCCATGGCATTTTAGAAATAGCGTACTAGAATGAGAGCCGAGAGGGTCCACCCTCAGTGGACTCACCAGCAACAAGAAACTGTAGGGAAGGAAAGAAATTTGGCTCTTGCTCACTTTGGGAGGCTGCCGGGCATCCTCTCTGCGGCAGGATGGTGCTGATGTTCCAGATGACAGTCTGGGATAATCCCCCCCACCCCACCCCCGCCGTCATTCGTCCCCGCAGGAGGTCGGTCTCTGCGCACAGAACACTGGGGACTGTGATCACTGGAGCTCAGGGCTTACTGATAAAGGCTGTAGCATGATCATGATTCTTTAAGGGAGACTCTCAGTACTGTGATTTTTTTTTTTTTTTTTACGTTCTGAATTCTGGGTAAGGGGTAACTGTACCCGAGTTTGAGGTCCACAGCAGAGCCTACCCTGTTCACTTGATTGCACCTAGGTATTCGTGCTTGACTGAGTTAGTGTGTGGAAGAGAACAAAGAGAAAGCTAGTTTAGACTATAAAGTGAAATTCAATAAGAGAAATTCGTGAGCATTCACGAGCACCCGTGAGAAAAGAGGCTTTCACTGATTTGGAAGGGTTTAGGGAAGAGAGATGGAAGTAAATGGTTGGGTCAAGACCGTAGAGGATGTAGCTCGCAGGTGAAAGCCCGCTAGGGGAAAGGTAGCTGAAGCATTAAATTTATCCTTCTAGCTGTCTCAAAGCCTCAGCCAGACCCCACGTGCCCGGTTAGTCTGTTAGGACTGTGGTACACGCTGTACCGGATACGTGCGTGCTGCCTGTCTTCGGGATGGAGGGTGTGCATTTCTCTCCAGCCTCCTCCATGGAGGCTGCCCCCACCCCATGAGCCTGAGCATGCCCAGTCCGAGCTTTCCCTGAAGCTGCCCCTTCTCCCCTTCTCTCCCCTCCACCACAGCACGCTGTCCAAGTGCTGCCACGCCATGGTGGCCGTCATCTACCCCTTCACCTGGCAGCACACCTACATCCCCGTGCTGCCGCCCGCCATGATCGACATCGTGTGCTCGCCGACCCCCTTCCTTATCGGCCTGCTCACCAGCTCGCTGCCGCTGCTCCGGGAGCTGCCGCTGGAAGAGGTGAGCCCTGGGGACGTCCCTGTTCCCTCCCTGTGGGGGCCAGAGGGCAGAGGGGAGGGGCTGGCTAAGGCATTGCAGGAGTGCAATGTCAGGGGGTTGGGGGGGCCCGCAGTTTTATTAGCTACCCCCCCATGTCTGCCTCAGTAGACCCTCAGGGACTGAAAACTCAGTTTTCTCTAAATGAATGCGCTGGCCTGAAGGGCAGCGACCTACAACTTAGCCAGATGTTGAGACACTGGATCCAGAAGCAGCCATCCACCCTATCCTTCCCTCCCTCCCTCTCCCCAGCACGGAGGAAGGAAGCACAGAGCAGCTGACAAGAGCTGGAGTTTATATCCGGACTAATAACAAAGCTGACAAATACTGTGCTCCTACACACAGGTCCTTTATCACATCAGTTAAAAAAGACAACCACCAAAGTTTTTAAGGATGGGTTTTCACATTTGCCCCCAAGTAGGGAAAGTCCTCCTGGCATTCTGGTGGGTCTTTAGCCCCAGGCCCTTCTCTAAATAATCTCTGTCGCATGTACGGATTGCTCCCCGCAGTCAGGGAGGGAACCGTAGGTGCCTAAATGATGCCACTAACTTCTGAACCCCCAGAGGAACGCCTGTCGCTGAAATTCATCCCAGGTCCTCAGATGTGGCTCCTGTGGTTGCCCAGGGAGGCCTGAAGTTCCACGAGTAATCACCAGCACAGGTCTTTGAGCATAGGTTTCTGAACCGCAGAATTTGTCTGGGTACCCTGTGACCCCTGAACAGTTCAACCCCGGACGTGCTTGAGAAGGAAGGAGAGAAGCCCTCAGCTCCGGGGTAGGGTCTCTGGGATGTATTAGAGCCTGTGTTGCCAGCTGTTGGTAAAAACGTGGTGGCCTTCCGGACCCATGCTCTCCCTCCATCATAGCCAGTGGCCCACGCTGGCTGGGGTCATGCAGGCAGAGACCCAGCATTTTCCTGACCATGTGCCCTAGGCAACGTGCTTGCCCCACCCTACGCGGCCCTGGGTCTCAGCCCCGCTCTGAGGAGGGAAGGGGAGGGTGCTTATCCGAGAGCCTTTGATGAAACCCCAGTACTTGCAGCTTGACTTACTCTCCAGGTGGATCCGCTCCTCCGGATCTCTCTCCTCCTGTCCCATTAAGAGAAATGACAAGGCCGAATGGGTAGCCAGGAGGAGAGAGAGCCCTGGGAGTGGGGAGTGCAGACTTGATGGAATGGGAACAGCGGGGTTCCTCCAGCATCTTTCGCCCACATCAGTAACCCTCACACTACAGGTCTGTCCCAGAGGCTCTGCCTCAGCCAGGCTCCGAACAGGGCAGGGAGTCCAGTCTGTGGCATACACATGTCCCAGCCTGTGGCTTCAGTGTTGAAAGCAAGCAGTTCTGGAAAGCCCTTCCCATCCCCTTCCCCCCTACATCATTTGTGGCTATAGTGGCAACGTCCGGAAACCACAAATGGGCCACTCCGCCCCCCCACCCCAGCTGCCTGTCTGGATGCCAGGAAGGAGGAAGGCTGAGAGTGTCCCTACATGCCGGGGACAGTAATCGTCCCTTTCCCTCATCTTGCAGGTCCTTGTGGTCGACCTCGTCAACAATCGGTTCCTCAGACAGGTGAGTAAGAAGGCCAGCTTCAGCCCGCTGCTCTGTTGCATCTCTGTTGCTGGGCACAAGGCTTTCCACGTCTGGAAAGGCTCTTCGGTGGGCCTGGGATTGTAAAGCAGGCCGGCGGGCCTGGGCGATCCCTGGCCAGGGCTGGACTGGGAATACGCAGAGGGCAGGGCCGAAAGAGCAAGGGTTTGGCAAAGCACTGAGTCCTGTGTGTGTCATCACAGAATGGTTTTCTAACATTTAGAAGGTCTGTATAGGTTGTAACTACAGACACTTGTCCTTTTCAAAATGTTTTGAAACAATAACTGTTTAAGCCCATGATATAATATTAAGTGGAAAAAAATCAGGACACAAGATTATATACAGTATTGTCCTGATCTCTTTTTTTTGGGGGGGGGGTTAAAGATTTTATTTATTTATTGGACAGAGAGAGCGAGAACATAAAGAGGGGGAACAGTAGAGGCAGATCCGGGAGAAGTAGGCTCTCCACGAAGCGGGGATCCTGATGCAGGGCTTGATCCCAGGACCCTGGGATCATGACCTGAGCCAAAGACAGATGTTTAACCATCTGAACCACCCAAGTACCTTTTTTTTTTTTTTCTTTTAATGAAAAGGAAAGAAAAAAAGAAAGAAACACAGTTGGCCAGTAAACAACACTGGTTACAGGTGCCCCCTCCCTGCGCTGTTAAAAATCTGTATATATGGGTGGCTCAGTTGGTTAAGTGACTGCCTTTGACTCAGGTCATGATCCCAGAGTCCTAGAATCCATTGAGTCCCGCATCCGGCTCCCTGCTCAGCAGGGAATCTGCTTCTCCCTCTGCCTCTGCCTCGGCCTGACACTCAAACTGCTTGTGCACTTTCTCTCTCTGTCAAATAAATAAACAAAATCTTTAAAGAAAAAATTAAATAAAAAAATATGAGTTGACACTTTTTTTTTTTAAGATTTTTTGTTTATTTGACAGATCACCAGTAGGCAGAGAAGCAGGCAGAAAGAGAGGGGGAAGCAGGCTCCCACAGGCTCCCTGCTGAGCAGAGAGCCTGATGCGGGGCTAAATCCCAGGACCCTGAGATCATGACCTGAGCCAAAGACAGAGGCTTAACCCAATGAGCCACCCATGCACTATCCCCTCAGATAATCAATTATCTTTTGTGTATGTGTGTGCTGATAGCATTTGAGCTACTCAAATGCTTTCAGATATACAGTAGATTATAGTTAACTATAGTCACCATGCTATGCATTAGATCCCCAGAACTATTTAGCTTATAAACTGAACTGTGTGCCCTTTGACCATGCTTGCCCATTTCCCCCACCCCCTGGCTCCTGGCAGCCACCATTCTACTCTAATTGTGTGGCTCCAGCTTTTTTCAGATTTCACATATAAGTGAGAACATGCAGTTTTTGTCTTTCTCTGACTTATTTCACTAAGCCTGATGCTCTCAAGGTCTATCCATGTTGTCACAAAAGGCAGGGTTTCCTTCTTTTTTATAACTAATATTCCATTATATGCATATATCTGTGTATATACATTCCATTGTGTGTACACACACACACACACACACACACACACAATCTTATTTTCTTTATTCGTTTGCTCATGAATGAACACTTAGGTTGTTTACATGTCTTGGCCTTTGTGAATAGTACTGCGATGTTCATGGGGGTACAAATGGGATTTCAGGGGCGCCTGGGTGGCTCAGATGGTCAAGTGTCCAACTCTTGATTTCGGCTCAGGCCCTGATCTCAGGGTCATGAGACAAGGCCCTGCGTCAGGCTCCGTGCTGGGCATGGAGCCTGCTTCAGATTCTCTCTCTCCCTCTGCCTCAGCCCCTGCCTCACTCATCTGGGCTCTTGATTCTGTTCCTTTAGTCTGTGTCTGTTTTCATGGCACGACCAGACTGTTTTGATTGCTATAGTTTTGTTAATAAAGCTTGAAATCAGGAATTGTGAGGCCCCAGCTTTGTTCTTTCTCAGGATTGCTTTGGCTATTCAGTGTCTTTTGTGGTTCCATGTGAATTTTAGATTTTTTAAAAAATTTATTTATTTGTTTGACAGACAGATTACAAGTAGGCAGAGAGGCAGGCAGAGAGAGAGGGGAAAGCAGACTCCCCACTGAGTGAGAGCCTGATGCGGGACTCTAGATCCTGGGATCATGACCTGAGCTGAAGGCAGAGGCTTTAACCCACTGAGCCACCCAGGCACCCCTCCATGTGAATTTTAGGATTGTTCTTTCTATTTCTATAAAAAGTGCCATTACAGGGGCACCTGGGTAGCTCAGTGGATTGAGCTTTGGCTCAGGGCATGAGCTCAGGGTCCTGGAGCCTGCTTCTCAGTCTCCCTCTGCTGCTCCCTCTGCTTGTGCTCGCTCGCTCTTTCTCTCGCTCTCTCTGACAAATAAATAAAATCTTTTTTTTTTTTATTTTATTTATTTATCAGAGAGAGAGAGGGGAAGAGAGCGAGCACAGGCAGACAGAGAGGCAGGCAGAGGCAGAGGGAGAAGCAGGCTCCCTGCTGAGCAAGGAGCCCTATGTGGGACTCGATCCCAGGATGCTGGGATCATGACCTGAGCCGAAGGCAGCTGCTTAACCAACTGAGCCACCCAGGCGTCCTTAAATAAAATCTTTTTTTTTTTTAAAGATTTTATTTATTTATTTGACAGATCACAAGTAGGCAGAGAGACAGGCAGAGAGAGAGGAGGAAGCAGGCTCCCCGCTGAGCAGAGAGCCCGATGCGGGGCTCGATCCCAGGACACTGGGATCATGACCTGAGCCAAAGGCAGAGGTGTTAACCCACTGAGCCACCCAGGCTCCCCTAAATAAAATCTTTAAAAAAAAAAAAAAAAAAAAAAAAAAAAAAAAAAATATATATATATATATATATATATATATATATATACCATTACAGTTTTGGTGGGGATTGCACTGAATCTCTAGATGGCTTTGGGTAAAATAGACATTTTATTTTATTTTATTTTATTTTATTTTTAAAGATTTTAATTTATTTGACAGACAGAAATCACAAGTAGGCAGAGAGAGAGAGAGAGAGGAGGAAGCAGGTTCTCTGCTGAGCGGAGAGCCTGACGTGGGGCTCGAGCCCAGGACCCTGGGATCATGACCTGAGCCGAAGGCAGAGGCTTAACCCACTGAGCCACCCAGATGCCCCTAAAATGGACATTTTTACAGTTAATTTTTCCAATCCATGAACACAGACTATCTTTCCCTTTATTTATAGCTTTCTCAAATTCTTTCATCAGTGTCTTCTGTATCCCTTTTAATCTTCACGATGAGGTAGATATTGATTGGTCCCATTTTACAAGTGGGGAAACTGAGGCTCATATTGGTTTTAAAAAGTGGAATCAAGAGGGGCACCTGGCTGGCTCAGTCTGAAGAGTATGTGATTCTCAATCTCGGGGTTGGCAGTTTGAGCCTCCTGTGGGGTGTATATAAATAAATAGAACTTGAAAAAGAAACAAACATGGAATCACAATTCAAACCTCAGATCTCTGTCTCCAAATCATGTTTCTTCCACTAACCCCAAAACTGTTCCGGGTGAGCTGCAGGCCAGGACGTGGTTCTCATCCCCAAGGGCCTTGGGACACCGACCCACCTGCTCTCTCTGCTTTACAGATGGATGATGAGGATTCCATCCTCCCCAGGAAGCTTCAGGTGGCCCTAGAGCACATTCTGGAGCAGAGGAATGACCTGGCAAGTGACCAGGATGATGGGCCCCCGGACTGCAAGTACGGTGAGAGTTCAGCCGCATCGTCTCCCCCTTCCATCACTAGCATCCGGCGGCCAGTGGGCCGGTGACCAGCCCTTCCACGTGGCCTTGAGTTAAGTAGGAAAACTGGCCAGAGGGGCATGCAAGGAGAGAAACCAGGGGCGTAACCCTTTGATCTGGATCTCATGCTAACAAGTGTTATGTTCCCATCTCCCCCATTTCAGCCCTAAAATACCGGATTAAAGGGGAGGGAGAAATGACTTTACCACCCTAGATAACATCTGTCCTGGGGCGCCTGGGTGGTTCAGTGGGTTAAAGCCTCTGCCTTCAGCTCAGGTCATGATCCCAGAGTCCTGGGATCGAGCCCCGCATCAGGCTCTCTGCTCGGCAGGGAGCCTGCTTCCCTCTCTCTCTGCCTGCCTCTCTGCCTACTTGTGATCTCTGTCTGCCAAATAAATAAATAAAATAAAATAAAAAAAATCTGTCCTGGAGAATGATGATCCGCTCTAGTACTTACCTGTGCCCCTGAGACTGTCTCAGGCTCTGCCTCTGCCCCCCGCCCTCACTGGCTCCCGCCCTTCCCCACTTTTCTTAGGCCCCGAGTCCAGCCCCTTGAACGAGGTGGTGTCCGAAGCCTTTGTCCGCTTCTTCGTGGAGATCGTGGGCCACTACTCCCTGTTCCTGACGGCAGGAGAGCGCGAGGAGAGGACCCTGCAGCGAGAGGCCTTCCGCAAAGCCGTCTCCTCCAAGAGCCTCCGCCGCTTCCTGGAGGTTTTCATGGAGACCCAGACCTTTCGGGGCTTCATCCAGGAGCGGGAGCTGCGCCGGCAGGATGCCAAAGGTGAGGGGGCACCTTCGAACCAGCTAGAGACGCCCAGGCCACAGAGACAGGGAGCAGGGAGGAAGGTCATGGGGCCTGGGCGCAGCTGGGAACAGCGGCGCAGCCTGCCCGGAGGAGGCCCCATCCCGCTGCCTTGGAGCTGGGGAGCTGGTCTCCCAGCCCCAGTGTCCCGCTGGTCTTCTCTGGCCATCTCCTCCCCTGCTCACAGCCTCTCCCGGAACCACATTCCAGGTTCTGGTGGCAGGTTCTCCTTGTGTTCCATCTTGCCAACTCAATGAAACTCTGCGGAGCGTGCTCTCCTGTCCCTCGCGGGCCCCTTCTCTCCTTTTCCTCAGGCCTCTCCTCCCTTCTGCCAGTCTCTGCGGAGTGTGGCACCAGCGGCCAGGGGCAGAGCGGATGGTCGTGCCCCCACTTGGTGTGAGCGCCTCCTCACTTTGCTTTCCGCTGACTGGCCGCAGCACTCGAGGTAGCACAGCAGAGACTCCTCAGCCTGGGGAGTTGGCGGGTCCTCTCGCAGGAGCCTGCCCGCCTGCACTCTCTCTCCTCCCTTTTCCTGTCCCCTCTGGCTGGACTTCATCCCTCTTCCAGGGCTGAGAAGGGGGAGTCTGTGAGGGAGGATCAAATCACCCCCCCTGTTTCTTGCATCATCTTAAGTCCTTCTGGGAATCGGAAAGCTAGAAATGTTGGTGAAGACGGTCACTCATGGGAATCAGACCTGCGTGGGACACGCCACCAAGGAGAGACCAGTGCAGTGAACAGCAAAGGCAGCGAGGGTCCCAGGACAGCCTCCGGCCCCAGGCCCCCTGTCCTCTGGTGCTGTGATGGCCGAGCCTGGGTGAAGGAACCAAAGCCGCCCCCCTCCCTTCCTGCAGCTCTTTGCAAAGACGAGACAGGGGCTGGCCACACCTGAAGTATTCTGAGGAGCTGGCATCTGAAGAGACAAAAGGAAATTGATTAGAGTCTGAGTCACGCTCCTGATGACAGGCTTCCTTGAAGTAGAAGCTGTGCTTACCAGAATATCTGCTTACAGATCACACAAAAGCTTAAAAGTAGCGTGGAAGGCGTCCTAGAGGTCCAGGGAAGATCCGTGGAAAAGGAAGACCATGCCGGAGCCTCAGGCCTGAGACTAGAGGAGAAGGCGCCTGCTGGGTGCCCCGTCTGGCCTTCCTGAGCCCACAGATGGCAGATGGGTTCCCAGCAAGCTAAACCATTTGGCCAGTTCTCCCCTGTTAGGGGAGAACATGAGGAAAAGGGAGACGACAGGAGTCCTGAAAGCCAAGGCTGTCTGGTCCCTCTTTGAAACCGAGTGCCTGGCACAGTATAGACACTTGGAAGGTGTTTGTTGAATAAAATAGGATTTCATGTAGGAGCTAGCGTTAGAGCCTTCCAGAATAGTTACTGCACAAGGCTGGGCAATTATAAGGCCAATAAAACCCCTTCTAGAGCTCAGGATTCAGAGCCTGTGTAGAGGAGTAGCTCATCTCAGAAGCAAGGCTTCCTTTCTATGGCAGTAAGGAAATGGCTCTGTTTACAAGAGAGGGAGTGAGAAGGAACTAAAATGGCTGGGATTTCTCTTGCCAACAGGTTTGTTTGAGGTCCGAGCCCAAGAGTACCTGGAAACACTCCCCAGTGGAGAACACAGTGGTGTCAATAAGTTCCTGAAGGGACTCGGTAAGGCCCAGTGGTCTCTGTCCCCATCACCAGCCTCTGGTCCCCCCCAGTCTTGGCAGGTTTCCTCCACGGGGGCCAAACAATGCAGAGCTCACTGCTCTGTGGCCTTGCAAGCTCCTGCTCGGAGCTGGCCGCAGGGGAGCCCTCCTCGCCTCACTGGCCCCTGGGCAGTCCTTCTCTCCCAGGCTCTTCAGTCTTTTGGGGAATCGAGCTTAGGAAGCAGGACATGTTCCATTCGGTGCTCCCTGTGTCACCTGTTCCGGAGCACATGCTCCTCTACAGCTCTGACATTCTTCCTTTCAAAGCTCCCCATGTCTGGGGACGATCCCCTGCATTGGAGAGGTTGCGTGAGGAGAGGCTCCAGAGGTGGCGTGGGAGGCAACTGTGTGTGTGTGTGTGTGTGTGTGTGTGTGTGTGTGTGTGTGTGTGTCCGTCCCTGCCCCCCCCCCTTCTAGGTCCCGGATGGAAAAGGCAAAGTTTCGCTTTTGTATGCCTGGTGACATGTTCTCATTTTCTTTTTTTTTTTAGGCAATAAAATGAAGTTTCTCCACAAGAAATAACCTTCAGCTCAGCTTCAAGGGAAAACTTCTTCCTAGTTACATCCACATTTTTAAAAAACAGTTCCTGGTGGCCTTTCTGAAACACTGGGTCCTGGGTATCGCAGGTGCGGGATAAAGGCCAGGATGGCTTCTGGCTACCTGAGGGCCTCCCCAGGACCCAGGGCCCAGCAGGTGCTGCTCCTTCAGAACAGCCCTGGAAAGGAGACCTGAGACCAGGCATGGCACAACATTCAAATGGATGGTTTGCGTTGTTGGGTTTGGGATTTTTTATATTTTTACTCTTAGGTATTAAAAGAAAGAAAAGTGTTTGGGTTTTCTTTTTATTATGCCAGGGCTAAGAAAACTCTGGTGCCTTGTGCCATGGTGCCCTGGTTCATCCTGCCTGGCAGCTGGGCTCTGAGGCCAAGAGGAGGCGAGGGAGAGGAGGCAGGAGCAGTGACCAGGGACGGGGAAGCAAGGCGCCCCTCTGGGTAGGGCCGGGGACAGACGCAGGTGTTAGAGGAGGGCAGTGGCAGCCCTACACCCCTCCTGCTCACAGGTGTGGGGGCATGAGTCCTCTTGAGGAATGGGGCCCTATCCAGCCTGAAGGAAGAGGGGGAAGCGCAGAGGCGTTGGCTTCCTGGGCTGAGCTGCACTCCCAGGCCGGCCAGGGACGCCACCTGGTGGCCGAGGCCATTTGTCGTGCTACCCACTCCTCTCCGGCCCGAGTAGACGGGACACTTCTAGTTGGCCTTTTTCCTCTTCAAAGCCATAGAACCATCCACTGCCCGAGCAGTCCGTGACGCTTAGAGGGACACACAAACGAGATCTCCTCATACGATCTGCTAATAAAATATTCTTGGGGTCCTTAAAACATGTAAGCTGCGGCTTTGACCCTATTCCCGTTTAATTATAGGGAATGTTTCCCCTCTCATTCGTTGTAGGGACCCAGATCTGCATAAACGGAGGGGCTTCTGGTATTGATGTTTACAAGACAGGTCATCAGAACTTTGGGGCTAGCTAGCTTCCTCAGATTCATGCGCCGGCTAGTCGGCTTGCCCTCTCGGGACCAGAAGCAGAGAGGTGGGAGTCGAGGCTGCACCCCAAGTCCTGTCCTGCAAGGGCACAGCGAGGAGGTGGGAAGAGAAAGTGAGCAGCTCTGGCAAATTCTCAAGCAGGCCTCAGGGCCGCCACTGTGGCCCACAGACCTGCTGCTTGCTGACCCCTCTGGATGGTACCAGAGTCCCAACAAAAACATACTAAAGGGATGTGCCCTGACCTTGGCAATGGCCCAAGGAGTTGTGCCACTTGGCACAGGTTCTCACCTTTAGGGAGTTGGGAGCAAGGAGTCATCTAAGGAAAAAAAGAAAAAAAAAGAACAAGAGGAAAATGAAGAAATGGTTGATCTCTGTCATTCTACATTAGAGGTTCTTAACTGGAGTCTTGGATGACCCCCCTCCACCCGGAAGTTACAGCCAAGATTTGGTGTGTCCATTTGGTTTTTAGGAGAGAGGATCCGCAGTTTATTATCAGATTCTCAAAGGGGTGCAAGGGCGGAACCAGGCTATGCAGCACAGTTAGCCTGGGTAGGTATGTGTGGTTGGCGTTGCGGGGGGAGACCGAAAGGGAATTGAGTGTTGGGGGCTCAGGAATTTGTACCTAAGAAGCTCCTCGGATTAGTTAATTTTATGAATACCAGTATTCTGCCCAGAGATGATCACTTTTAATATTTTGGAATATACCTTCTTTTCTAACTTATTTTATATTGTTTACTTACCACCTCCAAGTGAATAAATATGCATCTTTGTCAACATTTCTAATGACTGTGTAACACTATTTTATAGATGTATTATAATTAGTTTACCAGTCCTTTATTCTTACGCATGCAGGCTATTTCCAGTTTTTAATAAGTTTGAGAAGAGCATCTTTATATAATAGTACATTGCCTTATTTTCATTTTTTTTTTTTTTGCTTGAAGTACAATATACATACAGAAAGAAAAGTTATCAGATCATGAGTTACAGCAGAACAGACTTCCGAAAATGACCACATCCGCATAAGCGGTACACCATGCAAGAAAATACCATCATCCGACCCTGGAGAGCCCTCGGACCCACCTTCCCAGCATTCCTCCCATCCGGCCCTGCTTATGTTTAAATTAAATCAACTGAAAAGTTGTCAACAACTTGCAAAGTGGTAAATTACGCTGGGGAGGGTCAGAGGCAAGAGAAACAAAGCTGAGTTGTAATCTAAGCTCACAGTTTAGGGCAGATCGTGGGTGGATAACAGGGTTTGGGTTCGGAAACCAAGTGTGGCTGTAAGGCTGGGTGGCCTAAACCAGATCACCGTCACCCAGCCTCTGTGTCTTTCCACTCACTTAGCATCTGTCCAAGAACCCAGTCTTCTAATGCCAATAAAAGGCATACATTTTCCATGAAGAATGTGCATGTGTTTAGAAGCATGCCATTATCGGGTTTCAGTTCCCAGTGAACCATGAGACCCTTTTTCCCCAGGCAGAGCTGGTGCTGGAGAACCCTGCTGCCTCCTTGATTCTGGGCACTTGCCTCCCCCCACGCTTTTTCTTATATTGGGGTGAAGTTCACAGAACTTACAATCAGTCATTTTAAAATAAACAATTCAGTTGCATTTAGTACACCTGTAATGTTAGCAACAACCAAAAAAACATTTTCAACACCCCAAAAGAAAATCTTGTACACATTAAGTAGTTACTCCCAGCGCCCCACCCCCGCCGCCAGCCCCTGGCAACCGAGTCTCTATGGGTTTATGGGATCACAGACACAAATCCCCTTTTGTTTCTGGTTGCATTCACCGCGAACAATTTTTCGGGGTACATCCACGCCGTAGCCCTGTTATAACAGTGCTTCCTGTTTATGGCTGAACGATATGCAGGGCACGGTTGGACCACGTTTTGTTTATCCATTCTTCCGTCAGTGACACTCAGTTTATGGTTTGTTTCCACTTTCCGACCACTGAGAACAACACTACTGCAAACACGTGGATGTGGATTTATTTACGTCCCTGTTTTCTGTTTCTTTGAGTAGATGTACCTAGGAGGGGAATTGCTGGGCCATACAGAAATGTCTACGTCTCCATTTGGAAGGACCATCTGACTGATTTCCACAGCGGCTGCACCATTTTTCATTCCCATCCACGATGCATGAGGGCACCCGGCCCCCCACCGCTCAGCGCTCCCTTCCCTTCTTCAGACAGGTTCCAGCTTCCTCAGTTCTGTCCACTGCCTGCCAGCCACACCTCTCAGAGAGGACCCCAATCTTCTGGGGGGTGATCATCACCTCCTGCATCAAGTTTGATGGGTTACTAGTTTGAAATATGGATTCCTAGGGTCCACCCTAACCTGCCTGGGGCTAAAGCCCCTGAGCCCTTCATTGGCCAGGAGTTCCCCAAAGATCCTCAGACATTTACAGGGCTTAGGTGACTCACTTCCTCAGGTGACCGGTCTCCTCCCTTATAAGCAAATTCTCCCTTACATTTTTCAAAGACAGAGTCCTCTTAGGGCCAAGTTATGGAAATAAGACTTCTTTGCGTATGTCCTGAGTTCAGCATTCCCTAAGAGCCCCTAAAATTCTCTGCAAAATAAAAATAAATGAAATGGGTTTAAGCTTGCACGGGGCCACCCACACTCATCTGAAATATCAAACCTGGTGAATTTGCGTTTCTAAAAACGTCCCATTATTCAAGTTACCTTGTAGAGGCTTGAAAGCAAACCCAAGGTTAGCCCCCCCCCCCCAAATCCCAAGGGGAGTGGCTGTCGGGATGAGCTCAGAGGAGGGCAAGGGAGGCTGAAACAGGCAGCGGAGGAGATGGAGATCCTGGCCGGAGCAAAGGCTGGTAGGAAAAGCAGAGGCAGGCGAGAGGGGTCATTGGACCACTGGCACCTGGGGAGGCCAATTAACTTCACTTCCGGCCTGTCCAGTGACCACACCTCGCCCTCACCCAAATCTTGGGTGGGGCACAGCTGCCAACCTCTGACTTCTTTTCGGTTACAAGTCACTCAGGCCTGGTGCCAGCTTCCGGGGGCAACAGGCCAAAAAGCAAAGCAAGTCTCACCTTTGGCCAACCCCAGGCTCCTCAGCCGCCCTCTTCCTCTCCTCTGCCTGCAGCCATCACCCGCCCCACCTCTACCGTCTTGCTAGGAGCACCCAGCCCAGTCAGTCCTGCACCCGAACCTCACCTCGGGCTGTTGCTCCTAAAAGTTAATTCCCTCACCCGCATGTGTGGAATGTGGACTGAGTTGTCCAGTCCAATCCAGAGAACTCCAGATTCACATGGACTGAGTCATCACTCCCTAGGGCTGACGTGGAAGGGCTGATCCTGGGGGGCAGGTCTGGGAGGGCTCCAGGGGGCATGGCAGTGGAGAACCCCCTGAGCGGACCAGAGTCCCAAGCACCTGGAGTTTAGCCCGGGTCTCGGGGTACAGGTTGCTCTTCCGCCCTCAGTGCCTCGGTTTATCCGGCCTGGGCTTGGGGACAATCCTGAGCAGGACAGGCACCCTGTACCGGAGCCGAGCGGGGGCCACCCGCTGGGGCGACTCCTGGTGAGGTGGTGCAGGGCCCTTCCCAGCAGTGTGGGGTCCACTGGTCCCAGGTTCTTGGCTCCGGACAGCCAGGGGTCCCCTGCCTCCAGCCTAGCCAAGCCCCTGCTGAGTCAGGTTGCTAAGGAGGCCGAGTGAAGCTGAGAGCCTCTGGAGATGGGGCATCTGCCTTCTGGGGGAGCAAGAGGGGTTCGGGCTACACCGAGTGGGACTGTCAGCATCCTGATGAGGGAGCAGGAGGCTGGCTGAGGACAAAGCAAAAGCTGGTGCCTTGCCTTGCACCCCCCCCCCTTCATCCGCTCCCCTCCATATGTGTAGCATCCCTCAGGCAGCCCTGACTGCCATGAACAATAAGCAAATAGTTAACTTGCAGAGCTCACAATCCTGCTAGACCGGAGTCTCCCTTGGCTTACAAATGTTCTAAATCTCACTAACAAAGACGATTGATAGCAGGATTGTGACACCCCACCAAAAAGTCTCCCAACTATCTTAATGTTAATGACTGGTCTAAAGACAACATTGATCCAGCAGCAAGGGCAAGGCCTCCGGCAGGCCCGGAACATCCTGGCACCTTGTAGGCCCTCTTTAGCATATGAAAACTCCACTGAAACCTCCCTTCCCCTCACCTTCCCCCAACAGCAGGGTACATAACCTGCCATCCCTCACAACCCGGGGCGGCAGCCGCATCTCTGCCTGCCCACGGGCCCTGTCCCCGTGCTTTAATAAACCACCATTTTGCACCAATGACGTCTTAAGAATTCTTTCTTTAGTCGTCGGCTCCGAACCTCCTCACCCCACCGAACCTGACTTAGGTTCTGCGACTTCATCATTTTTGGCGAGCCAGCCAGGAGATTTGTGAGTCTTTACATTTGGACTCTGAGCTTCGGTGCAAATTGGTGAGTACTTTCTCTCCTTTTCCTGTACTCTCATTCCAGGGCTTTTTCAAGGAGTACGGTCTTATTGGAACACTTGCATGTCAATTGCTCAGGCTGTAATCCTCTGGCCCGTGGCTACTCCACGGGGAGGAGAGCGCCTGCCTTTTGGCTGTAAGCTAGTACCCTGGCCGGAATGGCAATAAGACCCAGAAACTTGATGGCCTCACTCTATTCCTGTTCTTATAGAAAGTTGTCTCTCTTGGGCACGGGACAGCCACCTAAGTCACCAGGACGGCTGCCAATCTTAAGACTCCCGTGTGAGGTTTCCTCCTGAATGATCTAATGTGATCCCCTCCACATGTCCGGTCTAGCCACTTCTGGCCGCGAGACCTCCACTGGGAGCCGGCCGAAACCAGTACCCGATTGAATTAAAACGCAACCGGGGACCATTTCCTAGGGAAGTTGGCTGTAAGGACCACATGTGTTGGAATGTCGCATAGACCATGACGGATTTCAATCTTTACTGTTTCTCGTCAGTGTCCTCTGCAAACCGCCTAAAGCTATGAAATTGGGTAATTTCCCCTTGCCAAACTTTTCTAGTACTTCCATGGGTTAATATGGCAAAACAGTATGCAGTCTTCAGGACATAGGATAGTATGGCACAAGCGTTTTAGTCCATTCACCAGGCACCCATTGGCAGCCTAGGATGCGATGGGGAAGCGGAGGGGCGCCGGCACCCCTTCCAGGGCCTTTAACGGCAGGAATGCCTTCCCAGGGAAGGCAAAACGGTGATCAATAGCGATTTTTGTTGAGGGACGCCTCCGGTCGCTTTTGATACACAGGAACCTCTGACATATCCTGCGTGGGACGCTACCCAGGAGTCAGGGGGGATTTGGTAATGGACCTTCATTACTTTTCTGGAAGCATGGCCTCAGTAGGCTTCTTCAGTTCCCAAGGACTCTACCTTGGGGTGCCTTTTAACCCACTGGAAATAATTTGGATTGCAAAACTTAGGAAAGGACTGAGCTCCTGTAACACTACATGGCCTCAGTGGGATCTATCAGTTAGATCTCTGCAGGAAAGAGGGCAAATGGACCTAGGACACCTTCACTGCTCATACCTAGGCCTTTATTGCTCTACACCAGGACCCCAGACTAAGGGGCTTTTGCAAAATGTGTTTGCCCAAATGAGTCAGCTAGTAAACTTTCTCCTGACATATTGGATGGTAATTACGTAAATAAGCCTTCTTCTAGTAAACCCAGGTTGCTGGGCCATCCCTAGCAAAGGGGACTCTGGCTTTATTCCTCTGTTTCTCTTAATATGTGGGGGCTTCTCCCTCACTCACATCCCGTGTTAATGGCTATAACTGGAGCCAACTGGGGTTGGTCTAACTCGAGACAGAGACCATAAGGAATATTCCCAAGCAGCTGCCGAAACTCTCTTTGTTTCGGGGAAGTTTCCCTGTGTTCTCTGGCCTGACTTGGACTGCCTAACCCCTCCCCCCTTGCTGGTGGGAAAGTATGACGTCTGCTCCTCTGTTGGGGCTTATGAGCTCTAAAACCGGGAATCCCTTCTCTGCCTCCTGGCAGCACTTTGTTTCCTCTGTTTTCCCCTTCTGTTTCTGCACCAAGGTGCGTGCAGCCTGCATGACTAGCCTCTAGATCATGCACCACGGCTCCTTCTCTCTTCACTGTCAAGGAGCAAGAAGAACACCCCCACTCCAGATCTTCCCACGCATGTCTCAGGTAAACATTCAAATTGGAGTGGGCCCAGGTGGAACATAAATCACTATTGGAACTAAGTTAAGTTTGTTGGTTTAATTAAGACCTGTCTTTTAAGTTTACAGCAGTAAATGTGAAGCTTTTATTCTATCAAAGTTTACTGAAGGTCAAATAAGCTCATGTTATTTATTAAAATTTGTTAGCAAAGAAATGACTAAACTGATGGTTAATTGTCTGTCTCAAAGTTCTAATGGGTAATTGCTGAAGTAGCTTTCAAAGTCTTTGGTAACCTGAAAGTTTTAAAGTTTTGCTTGGATGACAAATGGAATTAAATTGCGGACATCTAGGTCTTAACCAAATAGGATAAAATGCTAAGTCGTTAATTTCTGGATGTAGGTTTGTGCTTTTGACCTCTTACTGCAAAGAAACTAAGAGTATTTAAATCTGCTGGTAAACTTGTTTGCCACTTAACTGATTCATGAATTGCCACCTGAAGAATTCTGTTGTAGCAGTTCACAATTGGTTAATAACTAAAGGTGTTTCTAAGAATACAAAGTTCTGCTTAATGTAACTAAGACTGATGGAAATAAAGGGAAACTCTGTATGTAGGAAAGTAGGAGATATGTAAGAAAGACTTAAGGAATGGGAATACATTTTGTTGAAGGTAAAGGAAGGTAATTTTGTCCTAAATGAGATGGTTGTTTGGAAGGAATTGACTTGGGACAAAACCTGAATGCAAAGGAAAGTGTAGAAGGTTTGTGAAGGGAAATCTTCAGAAAAGGAATTTTAGCTATGGTCAAGAATGGATTAAGATTGAAATGAATGGGTTTTAAGGTACATTGGTACAAGACTGAAATTCTCTGTTCAAAAAGGACAATGCTTTCTTAGATCAATTGATCTGCTGTTAAGAAAATGTAAATGGTTTTCTCTTTGCCTGCCCAGAAAAACGAGTTTCTATGTTCAGTTTTATCAGGTGTTTAACATCCCTAATTATATTTAGGCATGTGCTTTAAAACTTTCTAAGATTTTAGCAAATGTTGACAGGATTTAAATTGTAAATCTCTTTAACTCAGGCTTTTCCTTGGTATGTGAAGTTGCTCATGAAGTACCACTGAACCAGTGATAAACATTGGATTACATTTGGGAAAATGCTATAACTATTCTTGAGATTCTATGCACTTCCTAAAGTTTTAATGTTTTGAGAGATCATCGCTTGATACTGTAATTATGGAAATGCTATGTATCACAGAAATAACCTGATTTCCTTGCAGCTAAATTGTAAACTCCCGTGTCTCTTTAGCTCTAACCATATCCATTCTGAGTTTTTGTCATTTATAATTGTTTTAATTCTCTGGTAAAATAAGTTTTATCTTCAAGTAGATTCCTATAAAGGACTTTCAGGACAAATACAGATATTTGATATGCTTGAAAATCCTAAAACTGAAATGGGTAAGAATTTCCAGAACTGACTAAAGCCGCATTCACCAGAATTAGTAACATGGGACTAAATGAACTAAAAGATTATAGTGTTGTGTCTCTTAATGTTTTGTCTTACTTTAAACATTGCTGGTTCTCTCTAATGTTTGCTCTTCCAGACTAGGGATACTTCTTAAGTTATCTGTAACTTTACAGAGATGTAAAAGTGCTCATTTGTAAAGATGCTCAAGGCATTCACCTTTTCTCTCTATCTGAACCCTCTGAAACCAAAAGGTCTTAGTAAGTATTCTTTCTTCCATGGCAATCAGTCATTTGCATAAGTTCAATAAGAATCTGTTCTCCTTGTAACAGGAAAGAATTGGAAACATGGGTTATTTTACCAAGGCTTTGACTGGGATGTCATATTTGAAAAGACTCAGATATGACCAGACAGCTTTAAGGAACTAAGGTTAACTTTATGAAACCTGGAGCCATAAAGCCCCTTGGGACTGTTGGCCTGATACCTTGCTTACAGAGTTCCCAGCAGCCTCACCAGGTGAGTAAAGAATGTCACTCCTTGGTAGGTGCAGTCTCAGGAAGAGGAATTCACCCAAAGGTATTGCAGGCAAGCCTGATGGCAAATACAGGGCTTGGCTTCTGGCCCGGAGAGGCTACTAAAAGTTCAACCTAGAGATTCCTTATACAAAGTCCCAGCAAAGCAGATTCTAAAAGATCTATTGATCACACTCGCTGTTCTTGCTGAGCTTATGTAAATAAATAGGCCAAGTTTGTTAAAACTGGACTTATTTCACAAGTGAATTAGTCTTGATTTGGCTACCTCTGTAAATGAGGGTTATTTTAGAGAAAAATTATGTTTTAGTAACACGCCTTTATGGATGTTAAATTCTAGATTTGATTGTCTTTAAATGTTTACCTATGCTAAACAATTTGAGGTAAACTTCAGAGAAGTTGCACAATAGCTTCTTTAGTCGATCTTATTATTTTGTGGGGATATTAGCAGACCCCACTGCATATGATTAAACAACTGGAAAATGGGATTGATTCCCTGCAATTGTATAACTTAACTAACACCTTGTGTGTGGCTGGGATAATGAAATTGCCTAAAAGCCAACCTATCGCACTCCATAGGATTAACTATGGACTTGTGGAGATAATGGATGACCCCACTTTCTTTATGAGTGGATTGAATGATCCATGGGGGACTCCCCTTACCTCTTGACAAGTTTTCTCCCACTTGACAATGATCCTCTGTAATCAGGATATTGTTAAGGCTGGACCACTCAAAGGTCGTCTTATTGGTTTCACCCCTTTGTCATATTTATCCTAGAGGCCACCTCTGTTGAGGTGCAATTGCAAATAGATGCTTTAGCTAAGCATGGAACAGCCCTCCTATAAAAGAGCCTCAAAGCTCACTATGGGACAGTCCTTGACTGTAATGATGTCACATCAGGTCCAGATTTGTCTTAGAAGGCAAAGGCCACCAATGGATGATGGAGGCCAACTTATTAAATACTGGGCTACATTAACAGATATGCCCGAAATAAAACTTGTCAAACTTTAAACCTAGTTACCTGTATGCCTGAACCTGACCACTGTACTTCTTTCTCTATAGAGCAAAAAGGTTATTGATCTTGCATACTCTATCTGGCCAGATTTAAGATGCCCCTGTTAAAAATATGAACGACAGTTGGTTTTCTGATGACAGTAGTTTTCATAGAAAAAATAAGAAAAGCTAGGTGTGCCAAAGTGCTCACTAGCACTTTTCAATTGCCAAAGCCTAAAAACATTAACACTGACTCCAAATATGCCTTCCTGGTACTACATGCCCATGGAGCTATTTGGAAGGAAAGGGGATTGCTGTCAAGCCATAACTCCCCAATCAAATATGGGCCTAAGTTCCAAAACCCTCCTTATCGCTATACTAAGGATGGCCTTAGATGTCCTGACAGCAGCACAGGGTGGCACATGTGCAATTATCAAGACAGAATGTTGTGTGTACATTCCAGACTATCACAAAAATGTCACAGGACTAATAAAAGACATGAATGCCCAGATTAAGGATCTACAAGATCCTTCTCTCTCAGTGAATGGTTAAGTTCCTGGTTTGAAGGAGGACTATGGCCAAATCGCCTTATTAACCTTAATATGTTGCTTTGTTCCATGTTTCTCTACTTGGTGCCGAGACTCCATTGCTGCAATGACTTCACCACGACAGATGATCCTTACCACGCGCAAAGACACTCCTTCACTGTCAGCGCTGGATTCGGCTGCCTCTGCCTTTCGTAACTCCCCTATACATTCCTCCACTGATCAATATTGACCCCAGTAGGTAGGGACAGCTCTACGCCCCTATTCAGCAGGAAGAAGTTACAGAAGAGGAGACCTTCCACCTTCAACCACCTTAAAGATTTAAGGGTCAAAATTGTTCAGGGGGGAATGATGAGGGAGCAGGAGGCTGGCTGAGGACAAAGCAAAAGCTGGTGCCTTGCCTTGCACCCCCCCCCCTTCATCCGCTCCCCTCCATATGTGTAGCATCCCTCAGGCAGCCCTGACTGCCATGAACAATAAGCAAATAGTTAACTTGCAGAGCTCACAATCCTGCTAGACCGGAGTCTCCCTTGGCTTACAAATGTTCTAAATCTCACTAACAAAGACGATTGATAGCAGGATTGTGACACCCCACCAAAAAGTCTCCCAACTATCTTAATGTTAATGACTGGTCTAAAGACAACATTGATCCAGCAGCAAGGGCAAGGCCTCCGGCAGGCCCGGAACATCCTGGCACCTTGTAGGCCCTCTTTAGCATATGAAAACTCCACTGAAACCTCCCTTCCCCTCACCTTCCCCCAACAGCAGGGTACATAACCTGCCATCCCTCACAACCCGGGGCGGCAGCCGCATCTCTGCCTGCCCACGGGCCCTGTCCCCGTGCTTTAATAAACCACCATTTTGCACCAATGACGTCTTAAGAATTCTTTCTTTAGTCGTCGGCTCCGAACCTCCTCACCCCACCGAACCTGACTTAGGTTCTGCGACTTCATCAATCCTGCACTTACTGACGCGACAAAATATGGTGCTTAAAAAAACAAAATCCAGGGGCACCTGGGTGGCTCAGGCAGTGAAGCGTCTGCCTGAGGTCATGATCCTGGGGTCCTGGGATGGAGCCTCGCCTTGGGCTCCCGCTGCTCCTTCTCCCACTGCCCCCCCCCGCCCCGCCTTTGCTTGTGCTCCCTCTCCTCTTTTTAAAAAATATTTTATTTGACAGACACAGCGAGAGAGGAGACACAAGCAGGAGGAGAGAGAGAGGGAGAAGCAGGCTTCCTGACCTGAGCGGAAGGCAGACGCTTAACAACTAAGCCACCCAGGGGCCCCTAAATAAAATCTTTAAAAAATATATCTAGGTAACAAACAAAAAAAACCGCCGATGGCTGTACAGCGTGTATACACTTCATGCGGTTAAAATGCTACATTTTACGCTGTATACCTGTTAAACCTGCAGGACACACACGCTGCAAGAATGTTACGGTGCGTTTCTACTCGGCTTCGGTTACTTGAACTCTGGCCGCACACCCGCCACCTTAACATCAACTTCCTCTGTGCAACGGCTTCCAAATGAAGCCGGACAGCGCGGTTCTCTGGCACCAAGTCGAAGAAGGAATCTGGACAAAGAAGAGTGAGTCAGGAGACAGAAGTTTACTGAGTGAAGATACAGAAACAACTCCCCACAGCGAGAGGGGTCCCGACGGGGTTGCCAACAAGGACCTTTAGGGCTGGTCTTTTACAGAAAGCTAACCAGGGAACTTAAATCCTTTTAACATTTCTATTGATACCCCACTGAGCGGGGACTAGTGATAACACCTTCAATGGCTTACTTCCTTTTTAGGGTCTGGTTAATCTTCGTTGGTCTCAGGTGATAATCATAAAAAAGACACACCCACACCCTTGCCCCCCAGATAGTGTTGGGGGGAACGGTGCAGCCGTCCTGAATGTTCTCCCTGACTCGCCATCCCCTCCCTGGCTGGACCTGCCTACCCCCCACCCAGGTTCCCTACCACCCAAACCCTCTGAGGCAACACAGCGTGCCCTGGGCCCCCCACTCCTACACGCATGTGTGCACGCACACACACACACACACGTGCACACGCACAGGAGACCTTCAGGGGAACATCAAAACCTCTCCACTTTCAACAGCGTGTGGATAAAGAACATTGTGTCCCCAAACTGCTGCCCCTCCCCCGGGGGGGGGTGTTAGCCCACTTGGCCACCCCCAGTGAGGTCAAAAGAGGCGAGATGTCTGTGACCGTGGACTTGAGGCCTGTCCATGGACCGTGGACTGTCCCAGCAACCCCAGGGACTAACCACCACCACGAATGAGCACCGCACTGCCCTCACAGTTGTTCAACACCAGGCTTGCTACAGCAGCCTGCATCCCGGCGGCCGAAAGCACCCACCCAAGCGGCCCTCCACTCCCCACCCGTGAGTCTCCTGCGTGCTCTGGACACACAGACGTCTCCCTCATTCATCCTCGTCCCAGGGACACATCCAGGGGCTGCAGCAGACCTCTCCCGGAATCTTGGCAATGCTTACGGCCCCTGCCCTCTGGAACAGCTCGAACGTTCTGTCCTGGGCTGTACCCTCCATTCCTTTGCAGGCTCCCCACGTCCCTAGCCCCTCCCCCTCCCCACACTGGGCCGTGAATGCCAGTGTCACACCAGTGGGCCGTGGACAGTGACTTCCACAGAGGAGACCGGGCTGGCCCATCAGCCGCATTCTTCTGAAAGAGGCATGAGAAGGACATCTTGGGTGTTTGCACCATTTTGAAAAGGCAAGACCAGGACCCAAGGCAGGAGAGAGGCTCCCTATCATGTTTGAAGATCTGCAGACCCGAGGGTAGGAGGGACAAAGTACTTAAGGAAGGAGCACAGACTCAGCCTTTCTTCCTGTTTTAGTTTTTTGAAAGCTGAAATAACAGGGATTTGCTCTGCAAAGTATCCCCGAATGATGGCGCACCTGGGTGGCTCAGTCGGTTGAGGATCCGACTCTTGGTTTCAGCTCACATCATGATCTCAGGGTCCTGGGATGGAGTCCCGTGTGGGGGCTGCTTGTCCCTCTCCCTCTGCCCCTCCCCCTGCTCTCTAGCTCTGAGATAAACTCTTAAAAAAAAAAAAAAAAGTATCCCTGAATCACCCTGTTATCTGGTGCTGGTGGTTTTCCATATGGAGAAAGAAGAAAATTGGCCCCTCACTTCAGCCCACGTGTACAAATCAATTCCAGGTATCTAACAAAGTGTGCCAAGTCTGAGTCATGGATTCTGGAAACTGTGTGGGTTTGAATTCTGGCTTCCCCTCACTAGCTGTGGGCCTCGGAGAGACTTACTGAATGTCTCAGTTTCCTCATCCAAAGGTTTGAATAGGGCTTTTATGTAATATTAAGTAAATAGGGCTTTTACGAGGTTTAAATTAGTTAATATTTAAGGTTTAGGACTTGGTATGTCCCATCTAACCGCTTGTTAAAACAAACCAGAATGTAAAAACCTAGATCTAACATTTCAGAAGCCAATGGGAGAAAGTCTCTCTGACCTCAAGAGGGATGAGCTCTCTGACAAGACACAGAGCGGTCCCACTATAAAGCAAAACACTGGGGCGCCTGGTTGGCTCAGCTGTTAAGCGTCGGTCTTTGGCAAGGATCATGATCCCAGGGTCCTGGGATTGAGCCCCCCACCCCAGCTTGTGCTCTCTCTCTGTCAAATAAACAAAGAAAAACTTAAATAAATAAAAACAAAGCAAAACACTGATAAATCTGAATATGGTAAAAATAAAGGACTTTGTGCAAGTAGAAAGGCATAGAAGGGTCTTGGTTCTCTTTCTATACAATCCAACAAAACAATGCAAAAGAAAACGAATCTATGCTAATAAAATTTAGGAGGGGCTCGGCTCTCAGTCCGTAGACCCATGTGACTCTTGATCTTGGGGTCGTGAGTTCAAGCCCTACTTGGGCCCAGAACTTACTTAAAAAAAAAAAACAACAACTTTTCTTTGTTAAGATTTTATTTATTTATTTGACAGAGAGAGAGAGATCACAAGTAGGCAGAGAGAGAGGGGGAAACAGGTTCCCTGGTGAGCAGAGAGCCCAATGCGGGGCTCGATCCCAGGACCCTGAGATCATGACCTGAGCCAAAGGCAGAGACCCAACCCACTGAGCCACCCAGGCGCCGCAAGACTTTTTTTTTTTTAATCTGTTGACTCTCAATTGCCTTCAGCTCAAAATACCTTTATACCAAAGTGGCATATTTTAGGGCAGCCTATGCTGACCCCCTTCAGTTTAGACCGGGCACGTTGGTTCTACACACTTCGTTTGCTCACACACAATCACAAAGAGGAAAGAAAACGTCACCCTCTCCCCTGTGTGTTGTGCGCCAAGCCCAGCAAATCGGTATCTCACGGCAAACTGACCATGTGCTGGCCTCACCTCACGGAGGGGAGGGACAATTTATTCCAGCCACTGCTCCAGATTCCCGCTTGCTTTCATAGGGGGCTGGGAGGGGGGCTCCAGCATCAAAGGGGAGTGAATATAGGGGTGAATGGGGGCCTGCAGCCTCCTTGCCCAGCTGTGCTTCCAAGTTACTGTGAACTTGGGACACGCGTCCTCACCTGCTGCCCTTCTGTTTCCCTCCTGTAACATAGAAGAGGTCCCCCCTGCCCCCAGACTTGACTGACTCCTGGAGCACCTGGGGCCTCCCCCTCCAAGCCGGCTCAGGGCGGAATCCCAGAACCTTCAGCTGATGGTGCCACTGGGCAGATGGGAGAAGTTAGGAGGAGCTGGTACCCTTGGCTGGGCAGGTGGGGGGGGAAGAGGGAGGAGACACAGAGGGAGCTAGAGCCCGGAGTCTCCCAGGCCGTGAAGAGCTGAGCTGATCTGGAAGTCAGGACAGGCCCCGGCTTGTCCTAGCTGCTATTCATAGCCTTTGCCCCTCCTTATTTGGAAGCAGACTGCAGTTCTCTCTCCCAGGGGGGTCTGCCTTCCTGAGGAGCACACCAGGCCCTCATGCAGGGCTTTACAGAGAACCGGCACCCAGCTACCTGTGCCTTAGTATTCCAAATGCTCTAAATCCATTCATATTCAAACATGTTTGGGGGCGCCTGGCTGTCTCAGTTGGTGTAGCAGGTTACTGTTTTTCTGTTTGTTTTTTTTTTTTTTTTTTTTTTAAGGTTTTATTTTTCCAGGTGGCTCAGTCCCTTAAGCACCTGCCTTGGTTCAGGTCATGATCCCAGGGTCCTGGGATTGAGCCCCGCATCCGGCTCCCCGCTGGGCAGGAAGAAGCCTGCTTCTCCCATTCCTTTTGCCTCTCCCCCACCGCTAGTGCTCTGTCTCTGCTTCCTCTCTCTCTCTAATAAATACATAAATAAACAATAAACAAACAAATAAATAAGTAAACAAGTAAGCAACTAAAGTCTTTTTAAAAATTTGTAAAAATTATTTGCGAGAGAACAAACGTGACTAGGTGGAGGGGTGGAGGCAGGGAGAGAAGCTACTCTCCACTGAGCGGGGACCCTGATGTGGGGCTCGAACCCAGAACCCTGGGATCTTTTTTTTGTTTTGTTTTTTAAGATTTATTTATTTATTTGGCAGACAGAGAACACAAGTAGGCAGAGAGGCAGGCAGAGAGAGGAGGAACCAGGCTCCCCACGGAGCAGAGAGCCCGATGTGGGGCTCGATCCCAGGACTCCGGGATCATGACCCAAGCCAAAGGCAGAGGCTTTAACTCACTGAGCCACCCAGGTGTCCCAGGACCCTGGGATCTTGACCTGAGCCGAAGACAGGTGCTTAATGACTGAGCCACCCAGGCATCCTACATGTGACTCTTGATTGCAGGAGTGTAAGTTTGAAATCCGTGTTGACGGGATGCCTGAGTGGCTCAGTTGGTTGGGCGGCTGCCTTCGGCGAGTCCCACATCGGGCTCCTTGCTCCGCAGGGAGCCTGCTTCTTCCTCTGACTCTGTCTGCCTGTGCTTGCTCTCTCTCTGACAAATAAGTAAATAAAATCTTTAAAAAAAAAAAAAAAAAAGAAATCCGTGTTGGGTGTAGAGATCACTTAAAAAGAAAATCTTTTAGGGGCGCCTGGGTGGCTCAGTGGGTTAAGCCTCTGCCTTCAGCTCGGGTCATGATCTCAGGGTCCTGGGATCCAGCCCCGCATCGGGCTCTCTGCTGCAGAGAGCCTGCTTCCCTCCTCTCTCTGCCTGCCTCTCTGCCTACTTGTGATCTCTCTCTCTCTGTCAAATAAATAAAAAAATAAAATCTTAAAAAAAAGTTAAAAAAAAAGAAAATCTTTAAAAAATTTTGTTTTAACTGTATTAAAATATATATAAACATAAAATTTACCATCTCAACCATTTCTAAGTGTGCCATTAGCGGTGTTAAGTATATTCACTTTATTGTGTACCATCACCACCGTCCATCTCGAGAACATTTTCCCCACCCCCAGCTCAAACTTTGCAGCCATTAAATATGATTCCTCATTCTCCCTCACTCCCCCGCTCCCCGCCCCGCCCAGACTCTATTCTACTTTTTGCCTCTATGCATCCTGCTAGTCTACGTACCTCTCAGGAGTTGAACCGTGCGGTTTCTGCCCTTAGCATAATATCCTTAAGGTTCATCCGTGTTGGAGCCTAGAATTCCATTCCAATTTAAGCCTAAATAATATTCATTCCAGTATATGTTATGCCACGTTTTGTTTGTCCATTCACCTGTCAACAGGACTTGGGGTCACCCCATGCGTTTGTATCTTTCAGGTGCAGTGATGGAACAGAATCCCCCCACCAGATGAAGTCAGCCAGCTTTCTTCTCCTTAAAGCCTGGAGCTTCTCATTGATTTAGGGAAGGACCTGGCAAGCAAGAAAGAAGACTTCACAACGAATTGCATTTTCTGGGGGTCCTGGGCTCCCAAGATGATTGTCTCTGAAAGCCCTACTAGGTGATACAGCGTTTCAGAGAGGCTGTGTGGGTTGTGGTCAGAGGATGGGCCGCAGGGGTGATAGATGGAGTCAGAGCTGGGACTGGGTACACAGAAATTATCACAAACTTTAAAAAATCTCTCATTTGTTCAAAAAACCCATTTGTCTTTCCTAAAGAAGCCTACTGGTTTTTCCCATAATGGCATTTTCTCCCCCTTGCCTTTACCCTACTGTTAGATATATAAGCCTTTGAGTTTAACCATTTAAGAGCCAGCTACTTTTTAAATATTTTTAATAATCGCTACACTCAAAGTGGGGCTCGAACTTACAACCCCACGATCAAGGGTCACATGCTCTTCCTACTGATCCAGCCCGGTGCCCAAGGAGCCAGCTACTTTTTTTATTGGCTCCCCTGCTCTTTTCTCCTATTCCTGGCTTTTATCAATTTAATTCATAGGCCTCAGTGACTGAACCTAACAGGGTAGAGGTCAAGTTTTTTCTTCCTCTATAATAATGAACAAATGCAGAATGCATTACCGTAGTCCTTCAGATCAAAGCTCCCCAATGAGCATGAAACCAGGAGCAGCAGCAGACAGAAAACTGAATAGATGCTCTGCACCTGTGATTATCCAAGGGTGAAAAGGGGGTCTCTGTTGCCTTGTAGAGAGCAAGATGGAGTCACTCACGTCAAGTAGTGCCTCCTGCCAAGTAATGACATAATGACTCAGGAAGGCAGCCAAGGGCTGAGAGTAGTTATCGTTAGAACCAGAACGTACTGGTGGCATCCAGAACTGATAACCAGCAGACCAGAGAGAGCCTGGAAGGGCTGAGAACTGATAACCACCACTGCCAAAAGTAGCCCTCAAGGCTAAATCACGTGGCTTTAGAATATAGGTGGGGTCTGGTGGGGTGAGGTCTGGAGGAAATGACCTAGAAAGAATTCTTGAACGTCTCTGGTGCAAAATGATGGCTTATTAAAGCCCTGGGACCGGACCCAGGGACAGGAAAGAGCTGCAGCCCGGGGGTTGTGAGGTGTGGCTGACTGTAGCTTGGGCGTTGGGGCAAGGGAAAGGGAGGTTTCAAAAGGATTTTTATATGTTAAAGAAGACTCAAGGGATACCTGAGGTCTTGCCATTGTCAAGTTAAGGTGGTTTTTTTCTTCCAGTAAGGGATGAACGGTGAGACAGTTGGGAGTTTCCTGGAGGAGCGTTATGCGGCTGCCTGCCTCCAGGACCTGCCAGAGGGCTGCAGATCTTGAGGACATTGAATTGTATCTACACTCCCTTCTGGAAACTAGGCCATTGATAGAAATGCTTTGTTCCTGTAAATTACGGAGGCTTTTGTAAATGGAAGGAGACTCCTGCCCTGTGGGATTGTGCTCTTTAGAAGTTAACGATTTGTTTTTCCTTTAGGGCAGCCAGGAGGGCCGGAGGAATGTCACACCAATGCCCTGGGGGGCGGGTTGTGGGGTGTAAGCTTCTGCCGGCCCTCAGCCAGCCTTCAGCTCCCTCGTCCTACGGACTGAACAAATGTCTTTAAAAAGGGAGGATTTCTCCCGCAAACTGTCACACTCTGCAGATGCTGAACTTTCCCGTCTGGCCACATTAAAGAGGCGGCTGCCACCAGAGGCTCTGTGTCACCGATCTCTGACCACCACAGTGATCTCGCACTGTGTGACCACAGTAAGCTCACCTGGGCCAGACAGGGTCCTCACCTCCGCTGCCACTCAACGGACCGACTTCAAGTTCAGTTTGTTGACTTCTTACCCCTCAGTGTCTTCGCACTGTAGTCTGTGTGAGGTGTGCGGGAAGCCAGGTTGTGCAGTGAAAGATCACTGAGTTTGGAAATCCTGAACCCACTTCACAATCAGGCTAACCTTGCTTTCTGACTGAATAAAGCCCACTTGGCGGAAGGACAACTGTTCGAGCCTTCATCGCGTGCTGGCCACACACCCCGAATCATCACCCCCCCACCCCAAACGCACCGCCATTTTAAAAAAAGATTTTATTTGAGAGAGAGCACACGGGGTGGGGGGAGGGCAGTGGGAGAGGGAGAAGCAGGCTCCCCGCTGAGCAGGGAGCCCTATGTGGGGCTCGATCCCAGGACACTGGGATCTCGAACTGAGCTGAAGGCAGATGCTTAATGACTGAGCCACCCAGGCACCCAAACACCTCCCTTTTGACCTCAGTTAGTACTTTCTTACTGATTAAGTTCTTCTCCCCAATTTATCTCTTACCACAGGCAATCCGTGGCTGAGCACTGAAACTGTCCCCTGGAGGGGTGAGGTCTGCCGGGAGCCAGCAAGACCTCACCCCTGACTGACTGCGAGACAGGGATCAAACCCAACCCACGGGGACCCACTCACCTTTGCCCCACATTTTCCTTCCACAAACCTCGGAAGTAGCTTTAGTACTTGGAGACCCTCGTCTACTGCCTTCCCGGTGTGGACCTCGCTCAGACGAACGCCTGGATTCACCACCCCCGTCTCTCTGCCTTTGGATTTTGTCCTGATCTGGTCTGGTTGGCCCCCGCCCAAGCCAGGTGCTCTTGTACCCCTGCGCCCCGGAAGCAGCTGGGAGCTAAGGTGCTGGGGGGAACCTGCTCGCCAGGGCACGAGCTCCCACCATCTCTCCCAGTGCTCTCCAGCTCCCCTGCCTGTCTGCGCGCACGTCCTCTGTCCCTGGGCTCCAGGCACGCGGGCATCAGCCGGTCCTGGATCCCATCAGCCAAGGCCCCCGAGCACAGCTTCTACACCCACCGATCCCTCTGTCCTGGCCACGACCCTGCTGGGTTTTTCCAAGCATTTTCTTTCTAATCCTTTAGTTGGTCTCTGTGCAAATAGGTTAGAATGTCTGAGTGGACGCACTCACTGATGCTGTATCCCCTCACTGCGGTGCCTTTCTACTGAAGCTGGAAGAGGCTTTTTCTTAAAAAGACAAAATCTGGTATTTTCACCAAATATGACTGGGAAATTCTCAAAGTCCTTCTCAGCACCTCCTTCTCGGCGGCGACCCCAGCAGCCTCGGACACGGATCCCTTCCAAGGCGATTGGGCTGCCCTCCGGGTCCGAGGGCTTTAAGCAGGGTTTCATTTGCAACTTCTACCCCCTCCCCCCACCCCCACAGAAGCGAGAAAGTAAAAGTTACAGCAGACAGGATTTTTCTACCTCTAAAGTCTCCGTATTTTAAAAGGTGGCTCTGAGCCCTTTTCTACAGCATATCTTTTTCCCAGTCCATGGCCCCCGGCCGGTACTGTTCTTTTGGAGATTATCAATTGTTTTCAGCTCCCACAAGGAGCCAAGGGAAGAATGGAAGTTGCAAACCTACTAGCATATTCTGCCCCTCCCTAAAAGTCCGCTCTCCGGCGCCAAACACCCATGGGCTCCCACAAAGCCTTTTAGAAGAGGAAGAGCTGAGCTAGCCAGCCGTTTAAAGAGGAGGTGCTAAGTTACCCTAAATTTTCCTTATTCTTTTCCTAAAACCTTAGTTTTGTTCCGTCAAAGAGATGTGGGGAACAAAGGCAGAAGGAAACGTAGATAAAATTAAATCTCCTTATAACCTGCAGCCCTGAGGCAGGCGGAGTGTCACGTCCCTCCAGGAAACTCCCAATTGTCTTAATGTTAATGCTTTGTTAGAAGGAAAAAACAACCTTAGCTTCACAATAGGCGGGCCTCCGGCTGCTGCAGAGTCTTCTTTAGCATATGAAAGTCCTTCTGGAAACTTCTCTTTGTCTTCACCGCCACCTAACTCCACAGTATATAATCAGTTGCTCCTAGGCCTCGGAGAGCAGTGACTTCTATGCCCGCGTGTCCTCTGTGTTTGCTGTGGTGAGACAACGATAACGATTTTGGCCCCGAGTACATCTGAGGAATTTTCTTGGCTATCAGTTGCGAGCTCCACCACACCAAACTACATCAGAAGCACAAAAGAAAGCAGGGAGGTAAGGTAAGGCCCCACTGATCTAAATTTGCCTCATTCATAGCCGTGTCGTGTCCTTCGCTGATTTTTGTCTAGTCACTTGTTTACTCTAATTAAAGTATTCTGGTCGGTCCCCTAATCTGAGTCAGGTATTGACTTAAAATGCTGAAGAGAAAGAGTTTGCAAAAATTGTGTTTAGAGGGGGGAGGAAGGTGCCTTCCTAAAGTTGGACGTTAAAAATAAGACTAAGAGGATTTGATAACTACAGAACCAGATTCTAAAATTACTACGTGGGAGATCATTTCTGAAAAAGAAAAGGGATATCTGGCTGGTTCAGTCGGTGGAGCATGTGACTATTGATTTCAGGGTTGCAAGTTCGAGCCTCCTGATGGGTATAGAAGTGACCTAACAAAATCTTGAGGAAAAGAACATTCTTGTACTGAACTGTTCTTTTCCTCATCGGATTGGCAAACAGCCAAAAATTTGGTAGCTTGTGGGAACCTTGAGGCGTTTGCAAATGTGTTCATGTGTTATATAGGCTTTGTTGGTGAGACTAGATATGGGAACAGTCTGTATGAGACGATTTCATAACATCCATTAGCATGACAAATACCCATACTTGTGGACCTAGTAATACCAGTTCTAGTTTACCCTACAGACAATCCCTCATGTGCGAGATACCGTACATAAAATGTGATTGAAGTACTGCTCGTTACAAAGAATTCAAAACCAGTTTTTTTTTTAAATTTTTATTTATTTGACAGACAGAGATTACAAGTAGGCAGAGAGGCAGTCAGAGAGAGGAGGAAGCAGGCTCCCTGCTGAGCAGAGAGCCCGATGCGGGACTCGATCCCAGGACTCTGGGATCATGACCTGAACCGAAGGCAGAGGATTTAACCCACTGAGCCACCCAGGCGCCCCTCAAAACCAGTTCTTGATGGGACCAACCACAAACGATGGGGTATATCCTCCCAGCAGGAAATAATCAAAGTATGCAAAGTAATGGAGATACCCATTAGGTTCTGATCATAGAAAGAGTTTCAAATACGCTGCTTGTTAAAAGGCTGTGGGGTCCAGGTGTATAGCCCACCCCTAGTTTTCTTTTCAAGAGGAGGAAGTACGCAGACAAGGTATTTGAACGTGCATTAGATACATCTGGAAGGTTACACAGACAAATGAAAAAGCAGTAGGGCTATGGGGGGATGGGCTGGGAGGTCAGGGGAAAAGGAACGGGAGGAAGAGTTAAGCGCATTCCTTGGTGAGTCAGAAACGACCAGGTTGAGCCGCCGCACAAAGAAAACTCGTTTTCAGCAAATGAGGAGTTGATGGAGAATGGCTTCCAGAGATGGGACTCCCCGGGAAAGGGTGAATAGTCCTTTTGTGTAGGGCTAAGAGGAATATATTTAGAAAGGGGAGGCTGTCCCCCGGTCCTAGTACGTAGAGGAGAGGCGGGCAGGAGGGTCGCACATGCACCCTCAGGGAAGTTGCCTCCGTCTGCAGTGTGTTCTGTGAGGCTGAGGCCCCCCTCGGGGCGGAGATGTTACTAGCGTTAGGAGGGAAGATTGTGGGTCATTCAGGAGGTCACACTATGGTCCCATTTGCGCAGGCGCCAGTGAGTTCTAGTTCGGGCTGGGTGGTCTGGGCCAGTGGGAGATTTTGTCCCGGCCATCCCCATCACCTGGGGATGGTTTTGGGTTTCGTTAGCCTGCATTACTGCATTAAGGGGGAAGCTGGGAAGAAGAGCTCCGGGAAAATGTAAGGCAAAGGTTAGTTCAAACAGGCGGTGGTAAAGGCCAGGTCTTGGGGCCTAACTGGTGACGTTTTCACCTGATAGCTGTTAAAGAAAATAACATCTTGTAAAAGAACTGTAGCGGCGATTGAAAGCATGGGGAGACCAACTTAAAGATGAGTATGAAAATTTACTTAAATGTAAGTGGGGCAGGGGGAGTGTGCGGCGTGGGTGGGGGAGGTTGATCGGCCTCTGCTTCAAATAGGGCATTCGGGAATTGAAAGCCAAGGAGCGAAGTAGGGGTGGGTTGGGGCATTCAGCGGATGGGAAATTAAGGAAAAACGGGGTCGTGAAGGCACGTCGGCTAAACTGACCTCTAACAGAACTCTTCTGAAGGCAAGACGGGGTGATGAGACCTCACTGTAGGCAGGACTGGGGGTGACCAAGGACTTGGCTCCAGGGGTTCCAAACAGACCAGGTTAGCCTCCCAGTTGCTGCCAAAACCCCAAAGGCAGACCGTGATGGTGAAACAAAGGTTTCAATCTCAGGAACGCCACCACCGGGAGGATGGCAGGCTTCGAGTGCTGGAAATACTTCTAGTGTTTTGTTTTTTAAATAGGCTCTCTGTCCAGTATGAGGCTTGGATCCTACCCTGAGATAATGAGTTTTAGTCTACCCAATTCCAGATATATTTAAAGAATGCGGGGCAGAGATGGGTGGGGAGCTGCCTGTGGTCTGTCGGTAAAGATCAGGTTGATCATTACGTTGGGCTCAATCCTGTAGATTTCACCGGCTCAGGGCAGTTTCCGATCCCGTGGGGGACGCATCACCAACAGCAAGGTTTGTGGACTGAGTTGAGAGCTGAGCTGGAAAGGAAAACTTGAATCAGAAAGTAAACTGAGGTCAAAATGGAGGTGGTTGAAGTCCTTTCCGGCTTGAGGAACCAGATCAGATATGGAGGGTGTGGAGGGTTCTGGCTAAAGCAGTTGGCCAGGATTCTTGCTGAAATCAGACAATGAGGAGATGAAAATGGAGATCCAGAAATGGAGGCCTACAGGAAAGGTTCAGGAGAGCTTTTGGATGTGGTCAGAGAATCTTTGTTCTTTCTACTTCACAAATACTTGTCAGGTGAGTGCATTGTTGGAGAAATTTATGCAGACCACAAATTAACAACAGTATTTGCTACAATCTTACAAATTATGGGAGGTGGGGTGCCTGGGTGGCTCAGTGGGTTAAAGCCTCTGCCTGCCTTCGGCTCAGGTGTTGATTTCAGGGTCCTGGGATCGAGCCCCGCATCGGGCTCTCTGCTCAGCCGGGAGCCTGCTTCCCTTCCTCTCTTTCTGCCTGCCTCTCTGCCTGATTGTGATCCCTGTCAAATCTTTTTGTTTAAATGGATAAGTCAACTAAAAATTGTGGAAGGGAAAGTCAGGGGGAGTCAAAGGCCTGAGAATAATGAACTTTTCTCAGCTATTTTTTACAGGGTCCAAATCTTTCTTTAAATCCGCTTTGGAGGGACCCGGGGTGGCATCGTGATTGAACTGTTGGGACTGTTGGTTTCTGGGTTTCTGCTCAGGTCCTGATGTCAGGGTCAGAAGATGGATCCCCCTGCATCAGGCTCCTGCTCAGTAGGGAGTCTGCTAGAAATTCTCTTCCTGGCACCCTACCCACGATTTATGCCTGCATGGGCGCTTTCAAATCTTTTTAACTTAAATCCTGCCTGGAAGAAAAATAACCACAAGAATAGTAGTAGCCCTGCTTACTGCCAGGCTAAAGTTTTCAAAGTTTGTATCAGACCTGTCTCATACTTGATTCCTCCCCCACAGAGGGACAAGCATGATTGTGTCTTGTCTGCAGGTCCCCCTTTCAAATGAAAAGCCCCATTTAGGCAGGGCCCTGATTGCCAGCAACAGCCCCCCCCCCCGGGGGGGGGTAGGGAGCACCGGACCACAGGCTCAACTGCCTTGAGCTCTCTAAGGGGGTGGGTGTGTGGCTGTGTGATCCTGCAGAGTAACACTGTGTCTGCACCTTATCTTGTTAGATGTAAAGGGGCAAAGTCCTTGTGCTAGTCCTACTGCAAAAACCTGTTGGGAGGCTCACGATAGAGAAGGTAGGAAAAAGTTTTGAGACCATGGGGGAAAATCTTTTTTTTTTCTTTGCGCTCCTTCCCCAGCTTTTCGTTTTGTTTTAAAGATTCTGTTTGACTAGAGAGCGACACAGGAGAAAGGGAACACAAGCAGGGGGAGTGGGAGAGAGGAAGCAGGCTTCACACTGAGCAGGGAGCCCAGGACTCTGGGATCACAACCAGAGCCAAAGGCAGACATTTAAGGACTGCCCATCCAGGTGTCCCGGTTTTTGTTTGATCGTTTGTTTTTAAGATAACACTTACTTGAGAGCGATCAGCAGGTGGAACAGGAGACGCAGACTCCCCATTGAGCAGAGAGCCCCAGGACTAAGTTAACTGAGCCCCCAGGTTCCCCAACTTTTCCAACTTATTTGTTTGGGGCTGCACCTTCACCCCTCTCTACACATGCCTTGTAATGCAAATGGCATACATAAAGGGTAAAGTTACTGGTATCCTTAGATGTTTCCTGTACATCCAGTAACTTCTGTGTGTGTGATTGACTGGGCAGGGTTTTCCTAAGTGCTCTCCAAGACCACGTGCTGCCAAGACCCTTGGCTTCCGGGATTGAGAAACTAATGAAGGAAGCCTGGCCCTGCCCAGATGCCTAAGAGGACAAGTCCATCAGACCAAAATAAGTAAGACAAAATCCAGTAAGAAGCCTAGACCTCAAGCAGAGACGAGATTCCTGTTACTAGTCTCCTGGATGCGCTGTCCCTGGGGGTCTCTCATACACTAAACTTCACTCCTGGCTCCTATTTTGATGTGCCTCCTACATGAAGGTCAGGACCCTCTTACTTAGTCCCCCTTCCCCTCCAACCTGGCCTGCCAGCGTCCTGCGGTTGTCCCCTTAAGTAAAGGAGGCATTGTGAGATCTGAAGTTCAGTCAATCTTTATTTTCAAAAATGTTTTCAAGATTTGATTTTTTATTTGAGAAAGAGAATGAGTGTGAGAGGGGAGGGTCGGGGGAGAAGCAGACTCCTAAGGAGCTGGGAGCCTGTTTCAGGACTCAGAGATCATGACCTGAGCCAAGGGCAGTTGCTTAACGAACTGAGCCACCCAGGTGCCCCATACAGTGAATCTTTTTTTTATAAGATTTTATTTATTGGACAGAGATCATAAGTAGGCAGAGAGGCAGGCAGAGAGAAGTGGGGGGAAGCAGGCTCCCTGCTGTGCTGAGAATCCGGGGGTTCTGGGATTGTTACCTGAGCTGAAGGGAGGCTCAACCCACTGAGCCCCCCGCAACCCCCTCCCCACCCCGCTCCTGTTGAATCATTTTAAGTGTAAGTATATCCCATGCCAAAAAAGTCGTATGCCCCCATGAATGGAAACAGTAGCAAATACTAGCCCTTACTAAGGCCAGTGACTGTCCTTGGAGCAGTATATGTATTACTATATCCATGGAGGTATTTCCACCCATGAGGAAACAAGCAGTAACTTGCCCTGTGTCACAACTACTGGGTTCATGCACTAAAGTTGATATGATTCCTGTCACAGGGCTTTTCTGCTCATGTCTGACTTGAAGCTTCTGTTTCTCTGACCAGTTGACTGTACCCTCCCTGTCAAGCCATGCAACATTTTTGTTTTAATGGATAGCATCACCTCACTACAGCTTCTTGCAGAATAGTGGAGGAGAATACCCACCATGCCTTTCCTTGGGAAGAAATCCTTTCTCTCCTTACCTTGTGTCTGCCAAGGGTTCTTAAACTGGCCTTGATGCCCAGTCCGTGGAGGTGGATAGAGTGAGGGCTCTCAAGGGAGTCCTCCCCAGCCTGTGGTCATTTCGATCTGGACCTTGGCATTTAACAATGCATTCATAATCTGAGGTGGTTCTTGGTGCCATCACATCAGACCACACAGGATGGTCTTGGCTCCTACAATTAAAGAACCTGGCTATTTGGTATAGCAAAGTTAAATGATCAGTAACTTCTTGAGTGAAGAAATGCATGGGGGCGCCTGGGTGGCTCAGTGGATTAAGCCGCTGCCTTCGGCTCAGGTTATGATCTCAGGGTCCTGGGATCGGGTCCCGCATCGAGCTCTCTGCTCGGCAGGGAGCTTGCTTCCCTCTCTCTCTCTCTCTGGCTGCCTCTCTGTCTACTTGTGATTTCTCTCTGTCAAATAAATAAATCTTAAAAAAAAAAAATGCATGAATTGCATGCACTTGGGCTGAAATTTTCTCCCAGGAATCAAAAACAGATGATTCTAGTTTGTTTCCTGAAATAAAACATCGTTATTCTGTTGGTATGGATGGTGAGCCAAGGCGTAGTTTACCGGAGAGAATTTCTTCCATTATTCTTTGCCAAGGACAGACTGACCCGACCCTGATTGAAACCCTGCTTTTATGGATATGGAGGACTTTGAGCAGAGAATGACACTTTCACTCTGGTTGTTGCTGTGTTGAGCAGGGAGATCAGAAATTGAGGACTGAACTTGTATGGGCACGTGTGACCTTGGCGACAGCCCTGGGTTCCATCCTTCCATCATAGGACCTCCAGACCAAGTCTGGATTATTCTGAAGTTATGTTGCCCCAGGGCCTTTCCAGGTGTGTTTACTGAGGCTCAGATCTTTTTTTTTTTTTTTTTAAGATTTTATTTGTCACAGAAATCACAAGTAGACAGATAGGCAGGCAGGCAGAGACGGGTTGGGGGGAGCAGGCTCCCTGATGAGCAGATGAGGGGCTCGATCCCAGGTCCCTGAGAGATGACCTGAGCTGAAGGCAGAGGCTTAACCCACTGAGCCACCCAGGTGCCCCTGAGGCTCAGATCTTAACATGATCCTGTGTGATTCCACTGAGGGCTCTGAGCTAGGCACTAATGTTTCCAGGTGAGGACAGCAATATGGAGACAAAACATATCCCGTGATTTACAAGAGGATTTCCCTAAAATAGAGGAATGACTACAATTTAAGTGGATTTTTTTTTCTTTTAAGATTTTATTTTGGAGGGACGCCTGGGTGGCTCAGTTCAGCTCAGGTCATGATCCCGAAGTCCGAGGATCGAATCCCACATCAGGCTCCCAGCTCCATGCGGAGTCTGCTTCTCCCTCTGACTGCTTCTCCTCGCTCATGCTCTCTCTCAGTGTCTCTCTCTCTCAAATAAATAAAATCTTCTAAAAAAAAAAAAGTTTTATTTTGGAGAGGGAAAAGCATATTCAGCAGTGAGCTTGGGGAGTAGGTGCCCAGGCAACCCTCTTAAATTGCATGCTTCCCCTACCTCCCCACCTTTCTTTCTTTAAAAAATGCAAGCTTTATGCCCAGTATGGAAGTGAGGATCTATAGATCAAGTGCTGCCTTCCCTAGTGAACCAGCTAGGTGCCCCTCCCCCACCTTCCTTTTTAAAAAGCACATCGTTGGGGCCCCTGGGTGGCTCAGATGGTAAAGCATCTATCTGCCTTGGGCTCAGATCATGATCCCAGGGTCCTCACTGCTAAGTGGTTTGGAAGCTGCTTCTCCTCCCTCTGCTGTTTACCAACCCTGCTTGTGTTTTCTCGCACTGTCCACTTTTTTTCTTTAAAGATTTCATTCATTTATTTGACAGAGATCACAAGTAGGCAGAGCAGCAGGCAGAGAGGAGGAAGCAGGCTCCCTGCTGAGCAGAGAGCCCAATTTGGGGCTCAATCCGAGGACCCTGGGATCATGACCTGAACTGATGGCAGAGGCTTTACTGAGCCACCCGGGCGCCCCTCACGATGTCAACTTCGTAAAAAGAAAAATCCCATGATTAACTTGACCTGGTAAAACTCCACAGAGACTTTTGGCAATATACTTGCAGTCCCACAAAGTTAAGTTTATGAACTTGCTGCAGCAGAACACACTGCGGTTAAGAAACCGTGGGGGTGACGTGGAAGGACAGTAGGGAGGGGCCTCTTGCAGGTTGAAGCTGGCTTGTAGCGACCAGCAGAAGAGGAACCAGCTGTGGATTTTACTGTCCTGAGGCAGTTCAGGAACTGGGCATCTAGTTTTTCAGGAGGTTGTAGGGAGCTATGAAGTGGACTGGGAAGACTGACTTTAAAAACTGTTACTGAGGGGCACCTGGGTGGCTCAGTGGGTGAAGCCTCTGCCTTCCGCTCGGTTCGTGATCTCCGGGTCCTGGGATGGAGCCCCGCGTCGGGTTCTCTGCTCAGTGGGGAGCCTGCTTCCCCCACTCTCTCTCTGCCTGCCTCTCTGCTTACTTGTGATCTATCAAATGAATAAATAAAATCTTTTAAAAGAAAGTACTGAAAAAAGGGATTAAGTTTTGCAGCCCTGGTGTGGCCTTGGGGAGAAACATTGTTTTCTGTTGACTTTGTCACTGTCCTTGTTCGAGTCTGTAAGGTACATCATGGTCTGATAGCCAGTGGGGAGGATTTTTCACTCAGAAGGAAGATGAAAGAAAGAATGAACATCAAGGGCTTATTATGAAGAACAGGATTTAAAGAGGCAGTATTTCAGAGGACAGTGGACATGGATGGGGAAATAGGATTATATACATTCGAATTTTCAGTTTTACAAGTGGCTCTAAGCTTGGGGTGTTCCCGACACCTCTTGTTACTGTGTGTTCTGTATCAACTGTAGTGTGAAAGGACAGTGTTTTCTGTGGATTCGAATAATATGTTACTGTTACTTACCTACAGGTAGAAAAAGGAGTAACAACACTAAGAGGTAAATTAACTTGCTCCAAAGGCACATAGCCAGGAATGGGGAAAACAGGGAGATTGGGGAGACAGATTGACCCCAGATCTGTGCTTGGCTACCCTGCTAGTCTCCTGGGTTTAAGATTGAGAACACCCTGGGGGCGCCTGGGTGGCTCAGTGGGTTAAGCCACTGCCTTCGGCTCGGGTCATGATCCCAGTGTCCTCTCTCTCTCTGCCTGCCTCTCTGCCTACTTGTGGTCTCTGTCAAATAAATTCTTAAAAAAAAAAATTGAGAACACCCTGACTGGAGGGAAAAAAGTTAAGTGTTGACTATGTACTAAGCACTAGGCTCAGTGACTGCTGTCCTATGCATGTCCCATAATCGTCACAGCAATGCTGTGCGGGGGAGAGGGCCTGCTAGCATCCCATTGGAGGTGAAGAAACAGGCTCAGGAACGGGTATGTATCCCCAGATCGTTCAGCTAACAGTTGGTAGAGTCAGTAAGTGAAAGGGACAGTTTGGATTCCAACCCCGGTCCTCCAGTCCCGTCCTCCGCTGCAGCAGCATCTGCTCGCAGAGGGTTGGCACACTTTAAAGACTGACTTCATTGCACATATGAGCATCCTGGTGTGTTGGGGGGACGCGGCGGGGTGGGGGGGCGGTGCAGCGAGGGCGGACCCAGTCGGCGGAGCCCGGCCCCCCTGCTCCGCCCCTGGGGGCGGGGCTGTCCCGTCCGCCAATCAGGGGGGCGGGGGGCGGGCCGCGGACGCTGCGGCTCTCCCCCGCAGTTCGAGCGGCGAGAGCGCTCGGAGACGCTACGCGGAGCCGAGGGGAGCGAGCGGGCGCCCCAGTCTCCTTCCCCTCCCCTCGCCTCGCCGCCCTCTCCCGCAGCCGGACCGGAACTATGTGATCCCGGAAGTTCCGGGGCCATTGCTGTGTGGGATAAACAGTAATGGCGGAGGCTGCAGCTCCCGGAACAACAGCCACAACATCAGGAGCAGGAGCGGCAGCGGCGGCGGTGGCAGCGGCCTCCCCCACCCCTATCCCCACAGTCACCTCCCCGTCCTCGGGGGCGGGGGGAGGGGGAGGCGGCAGCGACGGCAGCGGCGGCGGCTGGACTAAACAGGTCACCTGCAGGTGAGACGCTGCGCGGCCCGGCGCCGGCGCGGGGAGGGGGCCGAAGCTGCGGAGAGGGCGGAGAGGGCGCAGAGGAAGGGGCGGGCGGGCGGAGCGGGGAGGAGGAGAGCGGCGTTTGGCCGCCCCGGCCCGCCGCGCCCGCCCTGCCCGCCCTGCGTCAACCCCCGCCGGCCGCCGCGGGCTCGAGCGCGCGCAGCTCCGCCGCCGCACGGCTCGCCGGCCTCCCCGCGCCCGCAGAGCGGAGCGCCGCGCAGAGGGAAAGGTGGGCTGACTCCTCCCTCCTTTTCATTGTCGCCCGATCCCGCAGTCCCTGCTGCGGCTCCGCGGGTGCGGGGAGGGGGCTGCGTGTAGTAGCGTGCAGCCAGTCTCCCGCAGCCCTGCGGGGCCGGGGACCGGGGCCGCCGGCGCGGGCGAGGTGGCCTTGGGCCTCGGCGGCGTGTCATCCGTTAGTAACGACTGCGCGCGTCTCCGCCCCCGCCCCCCCCCCACCCGTAGCTTTTGTTATTTTTTCTTTGTATGTTTATCGTGGTTGGCGGTTCTGAGCTTTGTCTTAGAACCGAGTGTCTAGTTGGGGGTCTTCTCCGCCCTAAATTAGGAGCTGCCGTTCCCCCGCGGAGAAGATACTCTCTCCGAAATACATGCATCTTTCCTTTTTCTAAAGAGGAAATCAAAGAGCTGCTCTACTCGGGGAGAGCGGTTTTGTTTGGGTTTGGTGTGTCAGATGCAAGTATTTGAAAAATCCAGTGGATGGCGGTTATAGGTACGTGTGTACGCGTGTAAAAATGATCAAGCTGTACATACAGGATGAGTGCATTGAATTGGATGCTACACTTTGATTACTTTGATTCTTTTTGAAGTGATCATTAGCGACTGGAAGCTTTTCTTTTTCTACCAGTTGAGGAAAATGCAACTGGAACCCCGGTTTTCATGGGGGGGTTGTGAATTTTCCATGCAACACCTAAGAATTCGTAGTATATAGAATTCTGTAGTATTAACAGTGATACAGTATTTTGTTCAGGAAATACTTCTAAGGCTTGAATAATCTTAATTAAGCTTACTTCCAGTAGCGGGATGAAGGATAAAAGTTTATTTTAGGTAGCTTCTCATCAGTGGTTTGTAGATCCTAAAAATGAATGGAGTGTGCAGTATCTTAAGGATTTTCAAAATTGCTGTCCATGAAACCAGTTAGAATATATCTGCCTTTGTGTGCTGAAAATAAGGTTCCTTGAACATCTGAGTGCTTTCAAGAACGCCATACAAAGCCTTGATTTTTAATCTATCCTTTCCACTTTCGATATAGTCTAGCCTTGAACACCCATCATAACCTGGTATTAATCATTCTTACCCATTTGTATCTTTTACCCGTTTGTATCTTGTAGCTGTAACTTGAACTTAACTTCACAGCGGTGCACAGAATTCATTGTCACTTTACTTTACATTAGACACTTTTGCCATGTTTCTGGGGTTTTTGTTTTGTTTTGTTTGTTTGTTTTAGCAGTATAATCAGAATTCAGAAGAGCTTACCAGACTAAGCATTCCTCTTTGGTTGCCTTTAGCATCTTCGAGTAAATGCAGGATTGTAGATTTTTCCTGGAATGGAGGGAATTATTTGCCCATAAACCAATAGGTTTATGTATTTAAAAAATTCACATAGCGCAGTAATCTAATACAGGCTTAGATGTACTAGCTTTTTTTTTTTTTTTTAATATGTCTAACTTTAGTGAAAAAGTTAATTTTCTAGAAGTATTTTGTATGTCTTAGATTTTAGTACTAGATATTGTTTTCAGATTTAGGTACCAACATGATCTGTGTGTGTGTGTGTGTGTTTAAATACTTTATTTATTGACAGACTGAGAGGGAACACAAGCGGGGGGAGGGGGAGAAGAAGCAGGCTTCCCGCTGAGAAGGGAGCTTGATGGCAGGGCTGGATCCCAGGATTTTGGGATCATGACCCGAGTAGACGGAAAATGCTTAACAACTGAACCACCCAGGCACCCCCCAACATGATCTATTTAAAAATTTCCTTTTGAGGCGGGGAATATCATGTATGGTAATCTTGTATTGTAGAACTTGAGCTTTCTGAGAGCAGGGGCCCTGTTTTGTTTTTTATCTCTACTTAATAAATGCTTAAGTTGGTGGTAAGCCCACACCTGAAAATTACCCACTCTTAATAGGCGCTTTGTCCTGGCAAAGGACTTAGTGATCTGTCTTGGGGACTACCTCATTCAGTTACTAAATAAGCATTAGTGCCTTCAACGAGGGATGAAGGTCTTGGATGTTGGAGGGAATGCAAAAACCCATTATAAGTATTTTCAGTGTATTTGATAGCAAAATATCCCTCAGGAGAATTCAAAGGTAGGGATATATTTTGTGTTTCTGCTTTCTGTTTAGTGGTTTAAGGCTTTTTTCTTAGACTTAGGACATAGGACATAATGCTCTCAGAAGTTGTTTGGGCGACAGGTTTTTTTAATTGCTCAATCCATACTTTCTCACTGGTTTTTATTTTCCTTATATTTCTCAGAATTCTCCCTGTGTCTTGTCAGTTGCTTAAAAACTGAGTAACTACGTATACCTTTCCCAAGGAGCTGTATTATGCTGCCCCCACCAGGCTATTTTACATGTTTTTTAATTGGAGGGATATTCCAAACTACGCTATTACTGCATTTAGTTTCTTTGAGAGTGTGGGGTTAAAATAACACTTCGGAAGCGTAATTTTGGATTTAAGGCACTGCTTTATGAGAGTTCTACAGTGGTGGATGAACAGGTGAAATAACCCCCAAGAATGAGCATTTTTCATTTCATTTTTTCTGTTCTTAAAGATTTTATTTGACAGAGACACGGAGAGGGAACAGAAGCAGTGGGAGTTGGGGAGGGAGAAGTAGGCTTCCTGGCTGGCTGCTGGGATCATGACCAGACTTAGGGACTGAGCCACCCAGGCGCCCCTCATTTTTTTCAGGTGTATTCGGTATAGTTGAAAAAATAAAGGAAATTACTCCCAATTGCTGTGATATACCCATAGTGAAGTTTATTACTTGGAAACCACATAGGTGATTTTTTTTTTGAAGGGGTGGCACTGAAAAAGCCCATTATAAAACTTAATTTGCTGCTGGTATTCTGATTTGCCAGGAGACCTATGTGTCTTTTACAGTAAAAGAACTATGTGAACTATTATTTGTATAGGTATTAATAGGAGATAAAAAGGGGGGTAAACCTTGGTCCTCAGCCACCAGGAATTAGCAGTCTAGTATAAAGAATGGTAGGTGAACTCGTGAGAAAATTCCGAAGCAAAGTAAGAAATGCCATAGCCAGTGAAGTGGTGAATGCCACATTTGTTAGCGTTCTGTAATTTCCAGTAAATGCCCAGGCAGGTTGTCATGATGCCTAGAGGTACTTCAGGGTATTTTTGCTTCGGTTGTACCCTTAAAAACTATTGGGATGTTTTGTAATATAGTTCAGCAAACATGCTTAGTTTTCCAGGAGGTACAGCAGTAGGAGATTCTAGTTGATGATATTGGTCTTCATTACTGGACAATGTCTGGAGTCCAAAGATACTCATTTGGGAGAGGGCATCAAGTGAGAGCAGGAGGGGGGAGGGTCAGGGAGAAGCAGGATGCCCCCCTCTGCTGAGATCGTGACCTGAGCCAAGGCAGATGCTTAACCCACTGAACACCCAGGCTCCCTGAAAGTCAGATTCAAGGTGGAAGGAATCTTAGAAATCACGGAGCCCCAGACAAGGGCACCAGGGTTACCAACTCTGGATTTGGCTCAGGTCTGGAGTCCCTGCCATACTTAGCTCCAGTACCTAGCCCCAAGCTCAAGTGGGGAGTTGCCTTGAGATGGTCTCTCCTGCCCCCTGTCTCTCTCTATAAAATAAATTTTTATTAAAAAGTCACTTGGTGGGGGGTGCCTGGATGGCTCAGTGGGTTAAAGCCTCTGCCTTCGGCTTAGGTCGTGATCCCAGGGTCCTGGGATCGAGCCCCAAATTGGGCTCTCTGCCCTGCTGGGAGCCTGCTTCCCTTCCTCTCTCTTTCTCTGCCCACTTCTTTGCCTGCTTGTGATCTCTGTCAAGTAAATAAAATCTTAAAAAAAAAAAAAAAAGTCACATGGCCCTTTCACCAAAGGATGCTTCAGTTTAGGCAATGGCATCAAGATTTGGTTGGTGGTTTGCTCTTGCCATTGAAAAACAAAAACAATTTTGATTTGTTTCCTTTGGCTGTGAAATTCTTGGGAGAGGCTTGCCTTTTTTTTATCCATTTTCTGTTAAAACTTAGTGTTGTAGGGTACCTGGGTGGCTCAGTTGTTAGGTGCCTTGGGTCCTGCTCCCTGCTTGGTGGGGAGCCCGCTTCTCCCTTTCCTCCCCCTGCTTGTGTTTCCTTTTTCTGTCAAATAAGTAAAATCTTCAGTGAGAAAAAAACCTTAAATGTTAATTTTTTTTTTTAAAGATTTTACTTATTTAAGAGAGACAGAGAGAGCATGAGAGGTCAGAGGGAGAAGCAGACTCCCCATGGAGCTGGGAGCCCGATGTGGGACTTGATCAGATACCAGGGATCATGACCTGAGCAGTTGCCCAGCCAATTGAGCCCCCCAGGCACCCATGTCACAATCTCTTAAAGATGGGTTGACAAGGAGGGATTTTGCTGCATGGATTGTACTCTATTGTGGATATACCAATAGTGTTCATACCACTGAGGCATAAAAGGCAAGAAAAATAAACGGAAAACACAAGAGCATACATACCAAACAACATGTGAAACAATGCTTAGTTTTTGGCAGTAACTAATGAGGGCTTGTATTCTAGTGTTTTCTGTTGATTCTAGGGTTTCTGTGATTCTGTGTCTGCTTGAACTCACTCAGTGTTGCTAGTCTTGGACTTCAGGAATGCATTTCATTGCTGGGTAGTTCTTTTTCTCAGTTTTCACATAGAGCCAGTTACATGATGTAGCTCTCTTACATATATGTACTTTGTCAGGGATAGTGCCCAAAAATGTCGTTGTATTCTGGCTCTGTTACTCCACAGTTATTTACAAAATCTTGTGGCATGAGATCTAGGTGTCTTGCCTTAATCTTTCTTAGCTGATTTGTTCATGTGAATCTCTTCCTTATTCTTTTAGGATTTTTACTTACTTGACAGATCATTAGTAGGTGGGGCAGCAGGGGGGGGGGAGCAGGCTCCCCACTGAGCAAAGAAGCCTGGTGCTGGGCTGGATCCCAGGAATCCTGAGATCATGACCTGAGCTGAAGGCAGAGGCTTAACCCACTGAGCCACCTGGGTGCCCCCATGTGTACTTCTTCTTGTACTGAACAAATGCAGTCTGGCAGGGCAGAGGAAAAGATGTGGAAAGACAGATGGACAGATCTGAATGAATGTGCATAGCACAAAGACTCTGCAGTTACTGACTTAAATTCTTAAATCTAAAAGATTGCAGAAATCACCTGAAGGTCTCGTAGCTAGGAAGTGACAAAGCTAGACTTTAGTCTTAAGTTCTGAAGGAAGCCCTTGGCTGGCTTAGAGCATGCAAACTCTACTTGATCTTAAGTGAGAGTTTGAGCCCCATGTTGGGTCTAGAGATTACTTAAGTAATAAACATCCCCAATTCTGATCTTTTGTACTCACTCTCTTAGTTCCAAACAGTCTACTACTAGTGCAGCCTGATTGTATTGACTTACTGGTTGGTAGCTGCCATCCCTTCTAGCTCTTGGAACTTGGGGTCAGCTGAAGTTCGTAGATGGAAATCTAGCCGTTGGCTGGGACTGGTCATGTGGACGACAATTCAATGTACTAACCTAATTCTGATGGCTTCCTTGTTTCAGAATCTTCAGTGACTCCTTACTGCTTTAAGACAACTTGACTTAAAAGCCTGCGCAGCATCTGTTCTTTGCTGTCCAGCCACGTCTCTTCTCCCCTCCCCGCTTGTCCTCCTCCTCTTCACTCTTGGTCATGCATCTGTTCTCTTGTGCTCTTCACTGGGAAGTGCTAATGGTCCATGCGCCACTGTCCATGCCAACTGCACAATCTTTGGCTCCGGTTTTCACTATCATTTTGGATTCTCCAGAAGTTTTTAACCATCGTGGGTTTTCAACAAGTAAATGCTGGTGTAGGTGTTAGCGGAGGTGTTGACTAAGGAAGTGAATTTAAGGCGCAGCTATATTAGGGAATGGAGCTCCTTGAAGCAACTGGTTAAGGAACCGAGGTTAAGCGTAGCAAAGAGCATCAAACCCAAGTGCAGCAACTGAATGAAAGTTGGAAAGAGTGAGATTTCAGAAGAAATGTGAATCTGTTCTGTTTGAAGTTTTAAGTGCTACCTTCCCAGCTTGGAATCTCTAGATAGTATTATGAAGCCTTAAAACTGAATGAGGGATATGTATCTGATAGGTCACAAAGAAACATTGATGGTATTGACACCTTTGTTGTGTGCTTTTTTTTTTTTAATATTTTATTTATTTGACAGGCAGAGATCACAAGTAGGCAGAGAGGCAGGCAGAGAGAGGAGGAAGTACGCTACGCTCCCCGCTGAGCAATGAGCCTGATATGGGGCTTGCTCCCAGGACCCTGGGATCATGACCTGAGCCGAGGGCAGTGGCTTTAACCCACTGAGCCACCCAGGTGCCCCTTGTGTTTTTAAAAAAGCAAAAGTTCCCACTGGGAATGAGACAGCAGTATAAACTATATTCAAGCCCTGGTCCTGTTTCCAAAAGGATAACCTATTACCACCTGAACACTTTTTTTTTCTTCAAAGATTTTTCATATTTACATGAATGGGAGGAGCACAGAAGAGAGGAAGGGGCAGAGGGTGAAGCAAACTCCCCATCGTGCAAGAGGCTGTATCCTGGGTCTCAGGGATCATGAGCTGAAGGTCTCTCTGAGCCACCCAGTTGGTCTTGGATACTTTCTGTGTACTTGGAAGCAAGATAATACTGTAGCGGTGACAACAGTGTAATTATCATTGGCGTATTTAGTTGTTGGGGGTGTCTGTGTTGATGTCTTCATTTATGTGGTCAAAATTTAGCTGCCCCCCCCTTTTTTTAAATGTTTACAGCATAAGTGTTAGGATGATTAGAGGGAGAGAGACAAGCAGACTCCCCATTGAGTGCAGAGCCTGATGCTGGGTGTGATCCCAGGACCGGGAGAGCATCGGGACCTGAGCTGCCCAGGCAGCACCGCCCCCCAATTTTCTATTGAGAAACAACTTTTTTTTTTTTAAAGATTTTATTTATTTGACAGATCACAAGTAGGCAGAGAGGGGGGACGTAGGCTATTTTGTTGACTGACTACAGCCCCAGGGCACTTGAGAATCTTGTTTATTTTTAACTGTTTCCACCAATGTTACAACTTTGCATGTGATGTATGTGGGGAAACATGAAGTTTCCCTTACAGAAATTCTTCCAGTAGAATCTTTACATTCAGATTTGGGCAGCTGCCTTCAAGGTTTCTTGGGTAAATATGACTGTTTTTCTACATACTCTAATCAGTGGACAAGTGGAGTGTACATCTTGTTACTCTGTCCACCAGCTCTGGATGACCGACAGTCTGGGACACAGTGATGCGTCCTACAAGGCCAAGCCACATTGACACCTAGGAAACAGGTACTTACCCTTAATTGATCAGCTGTACATAGACGCCAGTTTAGGGAGTTGTGGCCTGCCAAAAATTATTTTCTCTTATTCAAGAGAAAAAGATGGATAGAGGACCAAAGAATTATTAATAAAAAAAGAATGGGAAAAAAGCCTCCTTGGGGAACCTTGGCTGGCTCAGTAGAGCATGTGATTCTTGGTCTCTGTGGGTTCAAGTCCCACAGTGGGTGTAGAGCTTACTTGAAAATAAAATCATTGCGGGGGGGGGGGTAGGAAACCTGACAGGTTGGTGATGGATAGATCGAGAATAGGTGGTGGTGGTGGTAGTTCTTGATGATGGGGTTATCTATAAAAAATAATGGCCCATATCACTTTCACCTAGAGAAATGGAGATTGCTGCTTGCTCTACTCATTTCTCCCCCAATCCCTACTTTCTGATTTAGTAGATATGAGATGGTCCCTAACTACTACTACTATTTTTTTTTTAAGATTTTATTAATTTGACTCACAAGTAGGTAAAGCAGCCTGCAAGGAGTGGAGGAAGCAAGGGTCCCTGCTGAGAGCCCCATTGGGGGAAGTGGGAGTCGGTGGGGGCAGGTTGATCCCAGGGCCCTGATATCATGACCTTAGCCAAAGGCAGAGGCTTAAGAACCACCGGTGCCTCTCTACTTTGTATTTCTAGCAAATTCCCAGATGGTGCTGATGCTGCTAGTCAAGGTTCCCTAAGTTCTACTAGGGCATACTCTGATAATTGGTGTTTAGGAAACTACTCATTAGGTATGCATGTCCTCCTCCAAGGCCTGAGGAGCAGTAGTCTGTTAGCCAAAGAACATAATGATTTCTCTTTGCCTCTGTGTTTTCACATGCAGATTTTACATGAATTTTTCTTAAGTAGGCTCCATGCCCAGTTTAGAGTCCTGTGTGTGGGGTTTGAACTAGAAACGCTGAGATGAAGAGACCTAAGTTGAGATCAGGAGTTGCTAAACCAGCTGAGCCACTCTCATGGTGCCCCTCTCATGGTGCTTCTAAAGAAAGGGGTGCCTGGGTGGCTCACTTGCCTCATGACGGGGTTAAGCCCCGTATCCGGCTCCCTGCTCAGCGGGAAGCTTGCTTCTCCCTCTCCCCATGCTTGTGTTCCCTCTCTTGCTGTGTCTGTCAACTCTTCTTAAAAAAAAAAAAAAGAAATTAAAACGGTGTTTTAAAAAAGATCTTATAAAATTTGACAGAAAAAGCACACAAAGCAAGGGAGCAGCAGAGGGAGAGGGAGAAGTATTCCAAAGTATTCCACCTGCTGAGCAGGGAGACCGAGGCCGTGCTTGAACCTAGGACTTTGGGGCTGTGACCTGAGCTGAAGGCAGCTGCTTAACACTGAGCCACCCAGGTGCCCCCAAAATGGTTTCCTGTAGTGAAAAAGGTAGTCTGACCCATTCTCCTTTACATTGTTTCTTGCTTCTTGATCTTTCTACAGAGAGAGCTGCTGTTATGGCTAAAGTCAGTGAAAAACAAGATGGTACCTCCCTAGGACTGGAAAATGAGAATTATGGTCAGACTTAACTGCAGGGTCATGATCACAGGGTCCTGGGATTGAGCCCCGCATTGGGTTCCCTGTTGAGCAGGGGAAGCCTGCTTCTCCCTCTCCCATTCCCCCTGCTTGTGTTCCCTCTCTTCCTCTGTCTCTCCATAAAATAAATAAATCTTAAAAGTATTTTAAAAAAAACCTTTAAATTTAAAAAAATTATTTAAAAATATTTTAAAAATTAAAAAAATAGCCGGTGGAGACCAGATTAATGATGACATCAATTGAAATGTAAATTGGTGCACAGGCTCACGGGAGAACTTCCTGTGGTACCATTAATGGATAATCTTACCATGCGGTCTTGGTTTTGTGTTCATTCCACATGTTGGTGTAGAACAGGATATATTGGGTGTATTACTAAACAGCACTAGGATACGTAGCATCCTATATTGTACTAGTGTGTTAACTGGTGGGGAGTACATTGGTCATGATTCTCTCTCTCTCTCTCTTTTTTTTTTTTTTTTTTTTTGCTTTTACAGGGGCACCTGGGTGGCTCAGTGGGTAAAAGCCTCTGTCTTCGGCTCAGGTCATGATCCCAGGGTCCTGAGATTGAGCTGCACTGGGGTGCTCTGCTCAACAGGGAACTTGCTTCCACCTCTCTCTTCTCTGCCTGCCTCTCTGTCTACTTGGAATCTCTCTCTGTCAAATAAATAAAATCTTTATTTTTTATATTTTTTAAAGATTTTATTTATTTATTTGACAGATAGAGATCACAAGCAGGCAGAGAGGAGGAAGCAGGTTCCCTGCTGAGCAGAAAGCCCGATGTGGGGCTCGATCCCAGGACCCTGGGATCATGACCTGAGCCGAAGGCAAGAGGCTCTTTACCCACTGAGCCACTCAGGTGACCCCCCCCCCTTTTTTTTTTAAATAAAATCCTTTTTAAAAAGTGTATTGATTTTTACAGAGACAGCAAGAGGGAACACAGGCTGGGGGAGTGGGAGAGGGAGAAACAGCCTTCTGCAGAACAGGGAGCCCAACGGGCTTGATTCCAGGACCTGACTGAAAAAGTACATGGTTAATGACTGAGCCACCCATGCGCCCCAATTCAATTTTCTTTTTAAAGTACTCTGGGGGGCGCCTGGGGGGCTCAGTGGGTTAAGCCACTGCCTTCGGCTCAGGTCATGATCTCAGGGTCCTGGGATCGAGTCCCGCATCGGGCTCTCTGCTCAGCAGGGGGCCTGCTTCCCTTCCTCTCTCTGTGATCTCTTCCCTTCCTCTCTCCTACTGTGATCTCTCTCTGTCCAATAAATAAATAAAAAGAATTTAAAGTACTCTGCCCCCAGCATGAGTGTTGAACTTAACAGCCCCAAGATGGGAGTTGCATGCTCCCCCGAATCAGCTGGCCGGTGTTGCGGACTGTTCGTTTTTGTATTCCTGGTTGGTGAGAGTTCTCTATAGGCAAGATGGGGGGCCTTGCACTAGATGAGTGATACGCACATATTTCCTCCTAGACTGTGGCTTGCTTACAAAATTCTCTTAACAGTGGCTTGTGAAGCACCCAAAGTTGAACTTGTGTAAATGCCTTTTTTCTTTTTTTTTTTTTTAATATTAGAGATGCACATATCATGACCCCAGCCTGAGGCAGATGCTTAACCCACTGAGTCACCCACGTGCCCCAGTCACAAAGTTCTTTCAGGACTGGCTGTATAGTCCCTTTTAAATCAAACTTTGTGGTTCTTTCAACAGGTATTTCATGCATGGGGTTTGTAAGGAAGGAGATAACTGTCGCTACTCACATGACCTCTCCGACAGTCCTTACGGTGTAGTGTGCAAGTATTTTCAGCGAGGATACTGTATTTATGGAGACCGCTGCAGGTAAGAATTGTTCACAGATCAGTTTTGTTCAGAGGTGGAGAAAAGGGGAGAGTAAAGGGGTGCCTGGCTTAGTGGGTTAAAGCCTCTGCCTTCAGCTCAGGTCATGATTCCAGGGTCTTGGGACCGAGCCCTGCATCAGGCTCTCTGCTTGGTGGGGAGCCTGCCTCTCCCCCTGCCCCGGCCCCGCCTGCCTCTCTGCCTCTCTGCCTACTTGTGATCTCTGTCAAGGGGGGTGATAAAAATACATAATTCCTATAGTTTCGTAAATTTTAAGGTAAATACTTTGCAAATTACTCCTTAGCAGTGTTAGTACACTGGTAAATCTCAACTTGGAGGGCATGTATTAATACACTAAAAAAATTTTTTTGTTCTGCAGTCCGAAGTTGAATTCCTGAGGATCCTCTTTGTCAACCTAGGGATAGGCATGGAGAAAGAATGTTTGTATATGACCCCCCACCCCCCCGACTATGAATGATGTGCCTATTTGACCATAGTTTCAGATCTCTATTAATAGAGAATTAAATGAATTAAATGGAGAGAAAATGGGATTGTAGGCTTTCGGGGGATAGTATTAGGTTGCTAGTTACAAGAGTTTGTCATTGCATGTCAACTTTGCTGAACCTTTTGAGCTTGCAAGAGTAAGTATAATCTTGGATTTAGGGAAAATATTAAAGAATGTGCCTAGTAACCATCAGAATGTTAAAGAACGAAGAGGGATTCATTCTGTAATCTCGATCATTATTCAGTGAATTGGTGCCATTATCCTGTTAAAATCAGCAATGTGGCCATTGTGGCTCTTGGTTAGAAATCAGGTGGAGCTTTTGTTTATTTCCAAGTCAAAGATGTGTTTTAGTTTCCTGTTAATTGGGGTGCCTGGATGGCTCAGTCGGTGGGGTGTGGGTATCTACCTTGGGCTTAGGTCATGATTCCAGGGTCCTGGGGTAGAGCCCTGGGTTGGGCTCCCCGCTAGTTGGGGAATCTGCTTTCTGTTCCTTGCTCTGTCTGCTGCTGCTCTTGTTCTGTCAGCCCCCACCCCGCCTGTGTGTGTCTCTCTCTCTCTCTCAATATTTTACCAGAGAGAACAGGAGAGCCGTAGACAGAGAAGTGGACTCCCTGCTGAGCAGGAAGCCTGGCCTGGGATTTGATTCCAGAACTCTGGGATCATGACCTTGAGCCCAAGGCTCAACTGACTGAGCCACATAGGCACCTTTAAAATCTTGTCAAAAAGTAGTTACCTATTGACGTTAAACAAATTTACCCCGAGATTTAGTAGCTTAGAGATAAACATCATCTCCCAGTTTTGGGGGCTCTGAAATCGGTGTGACTTAGCTGGGATCTCTGGCTCTGAGATTTCAGAGGTTGCATGAGGATTGCAGGCAGGGCTCTCATTGTCTGTCCTCTCCCAGGAGCTCGGAGGATCACTTCTAAGGTGGCTCATACACTATTGAGGAGACCTTAAGTTTTTACCAGTTGGTCCTCTCCCTAGGGATGCGTCAGTGTTCTACTTGGTTGCTATCCTTCCCCAGAGCAAGTGATTGGAGAGTGAGAGCAAGGACACATCCGCAGTGCCTTTTACGACTTAGTCTCAGAAGTCCCACACTTCCAGTCTGCTCATTATTAGTACAAGCAAGTCAACAAGTCCAGCCCATATTCAAGGGGGGAGAGATTGGGCCCCAGCTTTTTTGAAGGGAGGATTACTAAAGACTTGTGGACACACTCTAAACCCTCATATTAGGTAAGACATTGGGTAAGAAGACACTGTCAGCCAGTTTTAGCATTCTGTGGTCAGAAAAGAATATGTCTAAACTCTGTGTTCAGATGCTTGGAATTTAAAAGGCTAAGAAATTATCAATGGGTGGTATAAATGTTCAGTCACCGCACATTGATTTTACTAGGAAATCTCGTAACGATAGAGAAATATAAACACTTTTTAATGTGACTGTGAGAACTCTGAAATGGAACCCCTGTCTGAGTTTATAAGTTACTTTGGTTCTCTGCTAATTTTTCATGGTAGTACTACCAGAAAGGGGTGAAAATGCCCCCTGCCCCCAAAACCCACCACAAACCCAGGTCTTACCTTATCAGTCACCATATGAAAGGGCCTGAGTTGGTAGAACTCCATCATTCATATATATAAAATAGGAAGTGATTTTTTTGTTGTAGGACGGTGTTCGTTGGTTTTCTGGGCCAATGTAATGGTAGGGTAACTGGGTTATTTGCCTAGACAGTTTGCTGAGAATCTGTAAACTCTGTCCAGGGAGAGAGGAAATAAATGTCAGGAGTGGAAGTGAGACTCCAGGATGTGTGGCAGAGAGAAGTGGAGAGAGTGTTCTATGGTAGGAGTAGGGAAGGTATGGCTGGTTAACATCAGCTGCTTGCTTCAGAGGAGGGACTCAACGAAATGAGGTGAAATTGAAGAAAGCCAAGCTCAGACCAAGGCTGGGTTTGTTAATCAGCTTTTTTTTGAGGTAACTTGGCCAGCCATACGTGGCATTTCATACTCTCCTTGAGTAAGTATGGAAGCCTATCCTCACTGTAACCCTGTACTCGGTGGACTTCTTGTAGGAGATGAAGTTGAAGGCCAGGGAGTGAGGTGGAGTGAGGTGGGTGCCCTGCTATGGTGGTGCTCTGACTGGCAATTTCAAGTCACCTAATGAACCGCTTTCTGGTTTTCTAAGAAAGACCCAGCCCCGTCTTGGGCGAGTGTTCCCCTTTTGAGCTGGGTTTAGAGCTCCCAGGGCAAAGTGAAAGTAATAGGAAAGCCTTTGTATGCATTAAGTCTGCCAGAAAGGAAGCTTGGTAATAGTGTGGGACCGACAGGTCGGAAGTCCTAACACCTACCCTGCTCTCTGACCTGTGCAGGGCTTTTTGTATACGAATGGGCCAGTATCCAGAGATGAACTTCTCATAGAGGGAGTAGCTCATAATGAAAGATACACTAAGGTCAGTAGTTCACACACAATACTGCATCCGTGCTTCATGATGGTGACACGTCTCCATTACTCAGAACTGCTGTGCACACTGCTGGTCCTGTGACCTGTGACATTGCCCCCACCTACTCAAAGCTGGAAAAACATTGGTTACTGAATATTCAATACTCGTGGAGATAAGAGGGAGTATTGCCTTGGTTGACAACCATTGCTGTGGAAGATCTTGCGTTCTTTGGAGGGCCCTTTCCCTTTGGACCCAATGATTCCCATTAGTGGAAGTTTAAGATTGATTTCTTTGAAAGAGCATACAAGCAGGGGTATGGGCAGAGCAGACAAACAGACTCCCCATTGAGTGATGATTCCCAGGAGATCCCAGATACCCCAACACGTTGACCTGAAGGGAAAAACCAAGCTGTAAGTTAAAATAAAGACTGATCCCAGACCTTGGAATGATTGGGGCTGGGAAGTAGCCAACCAGAGAGGAAGCATGTGTCTTCTCTTGCTTAACACTGGAGGAAAAATTGATTCAACTTCCTTACATAGAAATCAATACTCTTAATGATAGAGTGTTTGCAAAGATGTGAAAGAAAAGCCCAATAACTTAATACTTCTATTAAAAGGATCACTGATCTGTGATAATCTTAAGGTATTAATAAACATTATAAGTACATTATCCTGGACTCTCAATCCAGTAGTCGAGAGAGTCTGAAGTAGGAGCTGGCAGGTTTCCTTTGTGCAGGGCCAGGTAATAAATGTATTTGGCTGTGGAGGCCAGGTGGTCCCCTGTAGTTTGCTAGCAGCCATGGTGATCCTAGTTAATGGATGTGGTGTGTTCCAGGAAGCTCTATGGGGACCCTGGAATTGGCGTCTTAACGTGGCATACAACAGTCTGTCTTCCAACCATTTAAAATTACCAAAACCAAGAGTACAAGTCTGGTTGTTTCCTGAATTGCCTCCTAAAATACAGTTCTAGTTGGCCTGTGTAAATGCCTGTTTTTTAAAAAAGTAAAGATTGGGATTCCTGACTGGCTAGCTCAGTATCAAAAACCAGTTTCCGCTCTGGGTTTGGCCTGAGGGTCATAGACTGGATTGATGCTGTTCTTAATTTAGGTCCATGCATCACTGAACCAGATTCTTTTAGAAAGCAGTTTTTTTTTTTGTTTTTATTTATTGTTTGGCTCAGGGAGAAGGCACGCGACTGCACAAGTAGGTAGAACTTGAGGGGAGAGGGAGAAACAGACCATTTGCTGAGTGGAGAGGATGATGTGTGGGTTGGTCCCAGGACCCTGGGAACATGACCTAAGATAAGGCAGATACTGAGTGAGCCACCCAGGTGCCCCTAGTAAGCACTTCTCAAAATGCATCTTGGACTTCATTTATTAGTGTTTTTCTTATGAGTATTTTTCCTAGTACTTAAGCACAAATCTTCAGAACATTGATAGGGTTCTGTTCCTGGGGTACCTGACAGTTAAGTGTGTGCCTTCGGCTCAGGTCATCACTCCAGGAAGCTGGGATAAGCCCCACATTAGTTAGTCTCCTTGCTTGTTGGGGAGCCTACTTTCCCCTCCCTCTGCCCCCTGCTCTGTGTACTTGGCATGCCCTCTCCCCCTGTCAAATAATTAAAATCGTAAAAAAAAAAAAAAGTTCTACATTAAGGGACTAACTTTGCCTAAATAGACTGATTTGATTTTAAAAGTTAATTTTCAAGAGATAATCATTTGTGTACAAGGACCTTCTTTTACTCATTTAAAAGATTGATTTTGAGAGCAAGTGGGCCAGGCGTGGATTGAGCGCATGCGAGCAAGACTACTTACTACTGAGCAGTCTTCCGCACCCAGGCTGGGCAGGAGGCAGGACTGTATCAGGACACCCAAGATCATGTGCTCTGACTGAGCCAACAGGGTGCCTGCCCTACGTGATATACTTACACGGTATGGTCGGTGTTCATTTTCAGGTGTTGCTCAAAAAACAAAACAAAACAAAAAAAGCCTGAACTGTTCGGGTGCTTGTGTGGCTCAGTCTGGGGTCGGGATTTCAGGCTAGTGGGAAATCGCTTCTCCCTCCTGCCTCTCCTCTGCTCATACATTATCATCTCTCAAATAAAATCTACAAAGAAACAGCTGTCTATTCCTCTGTCTAATACGGTAACTATGAGCTCCCTGTGTGTGTGGAACATTGAAAAAAATACGGCTAGTGCTAGGACCAACTGGATTTTCTATTTAAGGATCAGTATTTATTTATTTAAGATTTTATTTATTTACTTGACAAGGAGAGATCACAAGCAGAGAGGCAGGTTGGGCGACGGGGGAGGCAGGCTCCCAGCCAAGCAGAGAGCCCGATGTGGGGCTCTATCCCAGGACCCTGAGATCATGACCTGAGCCAAAGGCAGAGGCCTAACCCACGGAGGCACCCAGTATCAATGTTTAGATGTGGCCATTGGCTGCCATCATACAGAGCAGTGGAGTCAAACAGCACCGCTTCCTTGAAAAATTTTTTTTTAAAGATCTTACTTATTTGACTTAGTGAGAGGGAACACAAGCAGTAAGAGGGTTCGGATACTAAGGTAAATGTCAGCAAATGTTTACACTAGGACAGTGTGTGGTTAGCCTTTGTTTTGGTAACACGGCTGGCCCATGGTTAGGGTGGCCCCGTAATTAATTGCAAGACCTGCTAGATTCGTGTACTGCCAAGTCCATGTGAGCTCAGATGTAACTATCTTCTCTCATGTCTAAATGTCTGAATTGTGGGGACTTCATTGGGCAGAAAGTTTTTTTTTTTTCCTCCTCAAAGATTTTCTTTGACAAACCGCACGTGAGAAGAAACACAAGCAGGGGGGAGCACCAGAGGGAGAAGGGGTATGGGGGCTCCATTCCCACAACCCTGGGATCATGACCTAAGCTGAAGGCAGACACTTAAGTGGCTGAGCCATCCAGACTCCCCAGGAAGTTGGTACTTGAAGGGAATCATTTTTTCCCAAGTTGTGAGATGTGGTTTAAAAATTGGACAGATGAAAAAGAGAACGTGTGGGGTAAAAATTGGAGTAATTAGGTCAATGAACGTATATAGGAAAAGATACTGTATATTGTAAATTCTGCATCCGGGTTAATGTGAACATTGTAATGTGTGGTAAAACGTTTTACATTTTCTATGAGATGGAGAGTCCACCTTTCTTCAATTAATGCTTGGGTGCACAGTCTCTAGCAGAGTTGCCATGGGAACTGTGAGACTCAGATTCCAGTGGAATTGGAAGGGTGCGAGATGGTCTGCTGCTGGGGTGTTCAAACCTCGCCAGAGGCTCTAAATTTTGACCCCTGGTTTGTGACCTTGATACTCAAAAGACTTGTCCTTCCGCCAGCAGTAGTACCATCCTGTGGGGTCTTGGTAAACAATGCAGAATCACGGGCTCTGCCCTAGACTTAGAAATTGAGTCTTGTCTTTTAACAATTTTCCCAGGTGATTATAGGGACAGTATTTTGAAAACTCAAGGAGAGGGTCAGGGAATACATAATTCCTGTGGGGCTGCTGGCCAGGCAGTGAATGCTGACCTTTTCAGTTTGTTTTTTTTAAAGGTATGAACATAGCAAGCCATTGAAACAGGAAGAAGTGACGGCTGCAGATCTAACTTCAAAATCATCCGTTGCTGCTTCAAGTCTCTCATCAGGAGTTGGACCAATTGTTGAAATGAATATGGGCGAAGCCGAGTCAAGAAATTCAAACTTTGCAACTGTAGGAGCAGGTTCAGAAGACTGGGTGAATGCCATTGAGTTTGTTCCTGGGCAGCCCTACTGTGGCCGGAGTGAGTATTTTGAAGACTAGAAACAACGACTTAACAGTGGAGTGAAGGGAACTTTTGGAACCCCAGTGATAGTGAATTTAGTGTGTTGAAAACTGAAGCCTCTTCAGTCAGTGCAGTCCTCTAAGAAACCGTATTGTTTCATCTTTTTTTTTTTTTTTTAAACAAGCCTAATCTTTGAAATTTCAGCATTAGAAAATGGGTTAAAGAGTGAGGGAGTTGGTTTAGTAGACTAGGAGTTTAATTGAAGTACTACTCACTTCCTGTTCAGTTAGGTTCAGTTCCTTCAGTTCACATATCTATCTGCCTTACCTATTTTGGACCTTTACTGCCCTCTTAACCGTTTGCAGCTGCCCCTTCCTGCACCGAAGCGCCCCTGCAGGGCTCTGCGAGCAAGGAGGAATTGGGGACGGAGCAGACGGCAGCAGAAACCAAGAAGCAGCTTTGCCCCTATGCTGCGGTGGGCGAGTGCCGCTACGGGGAGAACTGTGTGTACCTCCACGGAGACTCCTGTGACATGTGTGGGCTGCAGGTCCTGCATCCGATGGACGCTGCCCAGAGGTCGCAGCATATCAAAGTAAGTCCTCGGGGCAGTGCCCTGTTAGTCCTTGTGAGACTTCTCCAAGGTGCACATCCCACTGGTGTTTAACACAGTAACAGACTGGGGCAGCCTTTCCCAGGGTTCTCGAGTGATGCTAGAACCCCTCTCCCCGAAAGAGACCTCAGGCTCCTTGGCTCCGTCACTTTCCCTTCTGCCCTTCCCTCCCACTCCTGGTAATAGCTAATCAGCGAACCGTCTTTTGTCCCTGGCCTGGCCTGTTCTGGACATTGCCTATGAGTGGAATCCTGTGTGGCCTTTTGTGACTGGCTCAAACAGGAGCACAACATTTTCAAGACTTAGCGTGGTAGTGTGGACTAGTACTGCGTTCCTTTTTCTGCCTGAAGGATAGTTCACTGTATAGCTATACCGTATTCCGTTTTTCCATCCTTCAGTTGAAGGCCTTTGGGGTTGTTTCACTCATTGGCTATTGTAAGGCCAAAGAATGCATACGTGGGCATGTTTCAAGTTCTCTTCAAGTTGTTGGGTCATCTGGCAACACAATGCCTAACATTTTGAGCAGTGCCAGACTTTCTGGAAACTGACGGTATATGTTCTAATCTCAATGGATGAGGATTTCAGACTAAGGTTTTAAGGTTTTTTGTTTGTGTTTTTTTAAATGTATACATTTGAGAGAACTTGAGTGAGAAGAGGAGCAGGGGCAGAGAGAGGGAGAAGCAGACTCCCTGCTGAGCAGAGAGCCTGATGGGGGGCTCTTGGGATCATGACCTGCGCCAAAGGTAGATGTTTTAACCCACTGAGCCACCCAGGCATTCCAGTAGCATAAATTACTTCTCTTTTTTTAAGTACACTTCATCCTCAATATGAGGCTAAACCCATGATCATAATAAGGTCAAGAGCTACATGTATCATGGTCTTGAGCCAGTTACTCACCCCTCTTTCTTAAAGGTTTATTTGGGGGAGGAGGGGGAGGGAGAAAGGATCTTAAGCAGACTCCCTAGTAAGTGCAGAGTCCATGTGGTGCCTCCCTCTCAAAACCCCTTAGACTACAACCTGAGCCTATATCAGGAGTTGGGTGTTCAACTGACTGAGCCACCCAAGCATCCCTGACTTTTTTTTTTTTTTTTTTTAAGATTTTATTTATTCATTTTACAGACAGAGATCACAAGTAGGCAGAGAAGCAGGCAGAGAGAGAGGAGGAAGCAGGCTCCCCACTGAGCAGAGAGCCCGATGCGGGGCTTGATTCCAGGACACTTAGATCATGTCCTGAGCTGAAGGCAGAGGCAGTTGATTTAAGAAATTTCTCTGTAGCCAACATGGGGCTGGGACCCACAGCCTTGAGCTGAAGGGTCACACGTTCTTCTGGGTGGACAAAGTGCCCACATAACTCTTAAGTCCCATAATGGAAACAACCAAAATGTCCATCACCTGATGATTGGATAAATAAATCGTGGTGTGTCCATGTGATGGGATCTTACTCAGCAGTAAAAAGAAACAATGCTGATGCCTTCTACACTACAGGTAACTTTGAAACTGTGCTATGTGAACAGAGCCAGCCACAGAAGGACATGTGGTGAAGTGCCCTGAGTAAGCATAGCCATAGATAAGCATAGCCATAGATGAGTGAGTGACTGTGTTGGAAGGGGCTGATCTTAGAGAAGTGAGTGACCTGGCTATAGGAATATTGGGGTTTTTTTTAGGGTGGTGCACACATTGTAATACTGAGAGTGGTGTGATGGTTGCATGACTGGGCACCTGCCAAGACACTGTAATTGTTGCTTTTAAAATGAGTGAATCACTCAGTATTAAGTATCTTAAAGCTCTTTTTTAATGTGAAAATTGTGTCCAGCCCCAGTTGTCACCTAATAATGTTAGTTTCCTTCACCCTTTCTTTATAACACATTGCAAATTAAGACCTTAGTCTTAATTTTAATTACATTTTCCATCTAGAACCCAGAAGATGGAAAAACTTAAGTATGAAAAACTAACATGGAGGGTAGCGGAGATTGGGCAATCCCCCCAACCCCTTCTGAAGTTCTTATAGTTTGACTCCAGTGATGTTAAAGGTCTCGAATGGCTGTGCACCTGTATTCAAGTACGAACAAAGCTGCTTTTGGTGTCAAATTGGGAACATCTTTTCAGTTGGCTTGTGAACGGTCAACTTGAAGTCTTTCATTATTATTCAGTGACTTGATGACACTTATCTCTCCACTTTTTCTAGTCTTGCATTGAGGCCCATGAGAAGGACATGGAGCTCTCATTTGCTGTCCAGCGCAGTAAGGACATGGTGTGTGGCATCTGCATGGAGGTGGTCTATGAGAAAGCCAACCCCAGCGAGCGCCGCTTTGGGATTCTCTCCAACTGCAACCACACTTACTGTCTCAAGTGTATCCGCAAGTGGAGGAGTGCTAAGCAATTTGAGAGCAAGATCATAAAGTGAGACTCCTCCCCAATCTCCGTTTGTGCTTTCTATTTTGGGGAAGAATTTAGTATCTTGTGCCAACTTTCAACCAGATGGACCGCATTTAAATGCATGCATATTCTCTTGAAACTGGGGTATTCTAATGGGGATTTCTTTGTATTTCAGCTAGCTTCTAGGTTAGTTGGTATATCTACTTTTTATTTGAATGAGGAAACCCTATGTATCAGTTAGTAGAATCTTCGTGCTTTTTCTGAGGAGATTGTGTTTAATGGATTAGCCAGTTTAGGCTCCGTGAACAAACTTATTAGCTCTGAATGTATGTTTCCTGACATTTTACATTTTCCACTTTCCTATTCCATCCATTAAGCTAGCCAATAATCCACCATCCTTTAAAGATTGTTCTCATAACTGAACAAAAACTACATAATCTAAACAGAGCAAAGTTGCAAGAAATAAATTTATTTAAACGAAAGAAAAAGGAGTCCGTGTGAAATGTCTTCTTTTATTTTTGTTTTTGGTTTTTTTTTTGTTGGTTTTTTTTGTTTTTGGTTTTGTTTGTTTTTTAACAAAGTCACTTTTTTGAGTGAACTGGCTAGCCATTGAGTTGAATTTATCAAGGACTTGTCTTCCCTCACAAGAGATGGCAGTTGTGGGACAGTATGTGGAGCCCTTTCAGGAAATCCCCACTTGGCTTTCAGTTAAGTCTTTTGAGGAATGGAGGGGACACACCAGGGTGTGTCCTTGCAGAGGAGTGGGCCTATGGAGGGGGATGTGCATTGCAGCCTGTTCATTGTTTCCCAGGTCCTGCCCAGAATGCCGGATCACATCTAACTTTGTCATTCCAAGTGAGTACTGGGTGGAGGAGAAAGAAGAGAAGCAGAAACTCATTCAGAAATACAAGGAAGCAATGAGGTATGAGCACTGCAGCCTTTTCTCAAGCTAAGATCCCAACATAGCTTGGGTTCACTTTGAAAAGAACAGTGCTGCATTACACAACTCCTACCTCCTTCCTACCCTTTCTTTGACTTCACAGTGTGGTTTCCTTTTGTCATCCCTGATAACACCTCGCTGGGGCCGTACCTGATTATAACACAGTCCTTGGGGTGCATGCCAAGGGGCTGCGTTATAATGAAGTCTGTACTGCTAGCTGATGCCCCATGAGTGGGCTGCTACCTCCTCCGTCTGTGCTGCAGTTGTCCGATGTGCTCGTGTCTGGGCCTTCTAGGAGATTCTCTGTCTCTACTGGATCTACGTTACTGGAGCTGTTACAAACAGCAAGGACCTGAACAGAGTATCTGTTTCTGTAGTCGGTGCTTCATGCATTAGTGCACACGTATTTGAGAACACACCTTGGGGAGGGCTGGAAACAGGTGCTGGTTCTATCCTTCCCTGTTAAAGAAAGACCGGATGATAGTCAAATACAGACCTGAAGTCCACTGTGAATAAGGGTTGCGATATTTTCCTTTCCAGCAACAAGGCGTGCAGGTATTTTGATGAAGGACGTGGGAGCTGCCCATTTGGAGGGAACTGTTTTTACAAGCATGCGTACCCTGATGGCCGTAGAGAGGAGCCACAGAGACAGAAAGTGGGAACATCAAGCAGATACCGGGTAACTCTCGCTGTTTTTTTAAAGGAGGGGAAATAGCACGTGATCAGTTGAGCCCCGCACAGATTGGGGTAGGGGAAGGAGATGAACACTCAGGTCTGGGAGTGAGACTGGCGGATGAAAGGAGCCCCGCCACCCCAGGAAGCCGGGAGGGCTAGGCGAGGGAAAGCTAGATAGAGCTCGTGGTTTCCCTCCAGCAGAGGGGAGGAATTGGTAAGGTCGAAACCCTAAATAAGAAGTCTGGTTCGTCATGCCCTCTGGTGTGCTGGACGTTTTGCCTTAGAAACCACAGACTAGAAGATACTGCTCGACAGTGCCATCCCTATCATGGCCTTGTTTTTTACAGGCCCAACGGAGGAACCACTTCTGGGAGCTCATTGAGGAAAGAGAGAGCAGCAACCCCTTTGACAACGAAGAAGAGGAGGTTGTCACCTTTGAGCTGGGCGAGATGTTGCTTATGCTTTTGGCTGCAGGTGGGGACGACGACCTGACAGACTCTGAAGACGAGTGGGACTTGTTTCATGATGAGCTGGAAGATTTTTATGACTTGGATCTATAGCAGCTTGGCGTGGCGGGTGAACTGGTCTGCTGGGCCTCAGGCAGTGGCTGTCCCCGGTGGTGTGGCAGTGCCCAAGTTTCTCTCCTAGGCAGGCCTCGCAACTCCAGGTGCTGTCGTGATCCTCCTTACCCAGGGCCTGTCTTTTCAATCCCTCACCTTTCCCCAAGGAGTGTGTTGTTTTCTCTGTTTAAAAAAAAAAAGTTACAAAAATAAATCTTAAAGCTAGTTTTTTTTTTGTAACATGAATTTAACTGTCAGACAGTTAGCGTAGGTCTATGGGGTCACCGGTTTCCCACCAGAGTCACAGCGTTCTAGGGTAGAGTTGATGGAGTCGCCACACTCGCTCGGAGGACCCAGGTTCAGAAGGAGTAGCAGTGGGCCCTGCTCTGGGCTCGGAGAACACAGGTGATGGGTGACGGATCTGCGCTGTGGCCCGTAGCTGGCCACAGACTGACAGGCAGATCTGCCAGGTTTCTGGTGAAGTCTGCACATCCGAGTTTTATCTCCGTGCCCTCCCCCCTGACCCCCCACCTGTGCACTTGTTTGTGGTTTTGGTCTCTTGTTGAATTGCACACACGTCCGACTACTACTGGGTAACCAGAACCAGGTGCGAATGTGTTGAGATGTTGACTGTCGCGTGTGATAGAATTGTGAAGGAGCACACAGCAGATGCAGTGGCATCGACGAAAAGCCAAGCCGGAAGCGGATTCCTGAGGGTGGATAGACTTGGTGTGGGTGGGTGAGAGCGTGCGAAAGCTGCTTGTCCCTGTAGATGTTGTGTTCTTAGCCTTAGTGGGTAAACAATGGGTTTTGTGGTTTCAGCTTCGTATGGCACGTAGATTGTACGGGACAGAGCAGTATGTTGGTAGCTGTCAGTAGAGCAGTGCTAGAGCTCTGTCTTTTTATATAGAGCAGTGGGCATAGCCGCAGAGGTTTCAGCTGTCTGGTGGTCCTATATGTTAACACAAACCAGGGCTCGGACACACGGTTGTATTTAATGTTTTAGGGTTTCCCAGCCTTTCTAGCCCAGGCACTTTTTGGACAAACGTTTGTCCTCGTTTGAGGTTTTGTTGTCAGGTTTTTGTGTTCGTTTTTGTGGGTATTGGCCTCCTGACATCCCTGAGCTTTGCAGGTAGACAGATGTGATTCAGAACTTAAATTCTAAGGTGTTTTCTTGGTGCGGGTCCGGGGTTGGCAGGAGTTAAGTCATGCTTTTTCCACTAAAGGGGGGAGGGAGTGGTAATCCACAAGGTGAGCTAAATGCTAAGTTGTTAGAAGAATTTCCCGATTGGAAATTTTAGCTTTTGAGTTTGGTCTCGTTCCTAAAACAACTTGGAGATGCTCCTCATTTGTCGCATTTCCTGCTTTTGAGTCCTGGATCCTACCCATTTCTTCTCACTCAAAGAAAAAATAAGTAATTGTTGCAGAGGTCTCTGTATTTTGCAGCTGCCCTTTTGTAAGAAGCACTTTTCCCAAATAAAACAATTAAAAAACCCAAATTGGCTTTGTTTTGTGTAATACATGTAATGAGCTGTTCTGAAATGTGGAGGTGTCAAAACATAACATTTGTTTCTCTCATGGACTCTGATCAATTCATCAATAACTGGATGTAGTTTCCCTAATAAGACCTGGCCCGCTGAGAAGCACTACTTGAGAAGAGCGAAACTTCCTGACCAGCTGGGATCCTTAAACTATTGGTATTAGAATTACTCTCAGGCTGCCTTGCCAGTTTTCATCTGCCGCCCGAGCACTTGCGTGTAGGAACTTGCCTCCTACCCACAGATAACAGGTAGGTCACAATGTAGTGCTTTGGAAGGCTAGTTGACTCCCTAACTATCCGATCTTCGAGTAAAAATCATTCTGTGCCTGTTGGTAAAAAGTACTGATGGCCTGGGAGACTCACTCAAGTCTTCAGCATCAGCCCTTGGCTCAGAGGGCGGCACGATCCCTTGTGCTCCCTGCTCCATGGGGAGTGATCCTCTGCCCCTCCTCTTTGTTCTCACTCTCAGACAAGTGGAATCGGAATTCCAAGGTACTGCTCATGATACTGGTACTATGATTTAACAGTGTTCCATGTTTCCATTTCTAGAAACTGTATTGTGACTTGGTGTAGTCACACTAACAGCTGTAGGTCCCGGAGGAGTCTGTTCAGTCAGTGAGTGCACATACCCACTGCTTTCTCTGTAGTGTTCAGTCTGTCTGCAGCTGCTAGTGACCAGGTTGTGGTGGGGATCACATGAACTCCCAGAATCGATGGAGAACCTCCGAGGCCAGGGAAAGTGTGGATGTTGGAGCTCCGAGTGGGGAAGAGAGACTTGATGAAAGGCACTACATGTTGGTGTCCAGAAAGCATGCTGGCTCCCATGGATAGCTGTGCTGGTGTGTGTGTGTCTGGCTGGGAAGAATGGTCTGGGGAGGTGTTAGCTTCTGCAGTAAACGGAGGTTTGTGTCGGGAGATGCTCCCTTTGCCTCTTGGAAAAGGTAGTGGACGTTTCTTTATCTGCCAGTTGTAATGTGTGTGGCTGCCCTGTTCCTGGCTGGAGCAAGTGCATTCTCACTGCTTGTTGGCCCCAAAACCCTGCGCTCCTTTGCCCAAACCTCTTTCTGCCACCACACACAAGTGCTATCAGTTTCTGTCCTTAGCTCATATGAACATGCACAGGTTCGTTCCTTAAAAAGAATCTGGGGGAAATGAGAAGCAAATACTAGCTAAGACTTGAGGTGGAGCAGGTGCAGGGTGTGGGTGAAGGTCTTTGCTGTCAGGGCACACAGGTGGAAACCCATCATACAAGGAAACCAAGTGGGGTACTTCTCTTCAAAGTACTCGGTTAGGTTCGGAATTTTAGGCATCGTACTTAAGGTAATCAAGTAAAAACTGTTGACCGACTAAATTGTCTTGCTGAACCAACATAGACTTGGTGTTTTAAAATTGGTATGAAAAGGGCGCCTGGGGGCGCCTGGGTGGCTCAGTGGGTTAAGCCTCTGCCTTTGGCTCAGGTCATGATCTCAGGGTCTTGGGATCAAGTCCCGCATCGGGCTCTCTGCTCAGTGGAGAGCCTGCTCTCCTCCTCTCTCTCTGCCTGCTTATGATCTCTCTTTCTCTCAGATAAATGAATAAATAAAAAATCTTTAAAAAAAAAAGAAAAGGGCGCCTGGGTGGCTTAGTGATTGAGCGTCTGCCTTTCGGCTTAGGTCGTGGTCCCAGAGTTCTGGGATTGAGACCCGCATCGGGCTTCCGGCTCCCTGGGGAGGTGGCTGCTCCCTCCCTCTGCCTGTTGCTCTGCCTCCTTGTGCTTACTCACACTCTCTGGCAAATAAACCTTAAAAAAAAAACAGGTATTGTTAGGTAGACACTAGTAGGGAAAATGCAGGAACTGTACTTGGTTTCTTGCCTTACCCATTGATAGTATTACTGAAGAAGATTGTTGGGTAAGTTTTTTAAGGATTCTGTCAGGGCACCTGGTGGCTCAGTTGGTTAATCAGCTGCTCAGGTCATGAGTTCTGGGATTGGGACCTGTGTCAGGGTTCCTGCTCCGCTGAGGGCCTGCATGCTTCTCCCTTTGCCTACTTGGTGCTCGGTTTTTCTGACAAAAGTTAAAAAAAAATTTTTTTTTTTTCTCAGAGGGACCAGAGAAGTAGGCTTCCACCTGAGCAAGGAGCTAGATGCAGGAGGACCCTGGCATGACCTGAGCTGAAGGCAGCCGCTTAGCTGACACAGGCCACCCGGGTGCCCCAGGAGACCAGTAGTTTCCAAAAGGGCAAGCATTGGAGCACCTGGCTGGCTCAGTGGGTTAAGCCTCTGCTTTCTGCTCAGATCATGATCCCAGGGTTCTGGGGTCGAACCCGCATCGGGGTGTCTGTGGGAAACTGGTTTCTCCGTGTCTCTCCACCTGCTTCTCTGACAAATCTTGAGAAAAAAATGTCAAGCATTTATTTAAATTGGTGCTGGCTCAATCAGTAGAGCATGCATCTGAAGGTCCAGGGTCTTGGGTTCAAGCCCCACATGGTGCTTAGAGATGAGTTTAAGAGAAAATTCTTATAAGTAGGGTAGAGACGGAAGGTAAGTTCTAAATGTCCTTCAAACACCGGAAGCAGTTTCTGTAGGCATTTTTGAGAGTGCACGTGAGTGGAGGCAGAGAAGCCGCCAGCTCCCCGCTGAACATGGGCCTTAATCCTGGCCACCCCATGCAGGCCTCTTTGGTACAAAACTGGGCCTCTGAAGTAACTTGAGCAAGGCAGTGCTTGCTGCTTTGTATTAAATGACAGGAGGAGGGGCGCTGGGGTGGCTCTGTTGGTGTGTCTGCCTTAGGTCATGATCCCGGAGTCCCACTATAGGCTACTCTGAACCTCCTCTTTCCTGCTCTCACTTCTCCAAAATTTAAAAGGAAAAAAAAACGCCCATTGCTGATACTAAATATAAAATACTGAAGATCCTTCCCAAAACGAACCAGGTCTCCATTAGACCACCTCAGCTGCGCATAGACACAAATTCACCATGGAGTACCTAATAAACTGGTTAATTTTGGGGTCCAGTTGATGTGCTAATTTCCTTTTAATCAAAAGCTGCTTCCCCCTCAAATGTAGACTTCCATCCAGAATGCTTAGACAGTCCTGTCTTGGCCAACAGTGAACATAATCTATAATGTAAAACTGGATTTGAAAAAAAGGATGTGAAGACTCCTTCCAGATGGCATGCTTACAGAAGGCTGGCTTTTACTTAGGGCAGACACAGCCTCATCACTCTCCCATGGCCCTTGCCTTTGGTGTTCGACTCTGTTACTGAATAACATTCTACAGAGCACTTGCCAGCTACTGGGCCTGCCCTGGGGGGCGTGAGCACAGAGCTCTGCAAAGTGGTCCTTGTGGTCCCTCCAGATCCCAGACTCCTTTGCAGTTCATCCGGTGCCATGGAAGTCCCCCCGGGCACCTGCTCCAGGCCTCCAGTCCAGTCCCTCTTGCTGTCATGGAAATGTTACCTGGATCCCTAAGTCTCCGGAGAGAGTCTCTCTATCCCAAATGATACATTGAGATGTGGGAGATTTTTGAGGTTGGGGTTTGGTTCTCATTTTCCCAATGTATCCTGGCATGAACACTTGTTTTTTCATGAACTTAGCATATTCATGTGATTTTCTTACTGCGGATCTCAATTTTTTGAGTAAATACTGTGTTTTAGTGGTTTATGATTAATTTTGAGTATTATAAAGGTGTAGATGAAAATGAGCTTTCGAAAGATAACGTGTGAGCAGAAAGGGGGGGGGGATGTCAAGCAGGCCTCCCACTGAGCAGAGCTGCAGAAGGCCTTGAGATCATGACCTGAGCTGAAATTAAACTTAACAGGCCAAGTTCCCCAGGTTCCCCTAAAATGAGAGGTTTTGATAAGAGGCCTGGCTCCCCTCTGGCCAGAGAAAGCGCTGACAGCAGAGATGGGGTGCGGTGCAGGTGGGGAGAAAGGCATCCTTCAGAAGGAAGAGCTGTGTGGAAGCCCTGAGGCAGGCACAGGCAGAGCAGACAGCAGTTCTTAGATCCGTTCTTGGCGTCTGGTGGCCCCTCAAGTATCGGTAACCCAGTAAAGGCTGCATTGGTGAAGTTCGGTATTGCAGTAAATAGTGACCTCCTGACCCTGCTGTTGGAACCAGCCAGCAGAGCTCAGACAGTAGGGAGTTCACCAAGGGTCAGGAGAGCTGGAGCCTGTAACGCGGTAGTTCCTGAGTGGGGGGGTCCCTTCCTGCTAGCGTTGGGACGGCTATGGGAGCCTGAGAAGTTGACACAAGGGTGTGTGTGTGTGTGAGATTCAACAGGCAGCACAGGCCTGGTTGGGATTTAATGTTTGTGAGTTTACAGGTTCAGGCATGTGATAGGGGAAAAACTAAGTGGCCATGGGAATGTGGAGTATTGATTTAAATTCACAATTTCCAACCAAAAGCATATGGAACTGCAGACTTAACTAACAGAGCAGCAATGCATTGAGATCCACAGAGAAAGCATTTTTTATACCTCGTTCTAGTGTTTGATAACCAGCAGTCAAGCAAATCAGTAAACCCTCCTGCATGCAACTTGAAAGGCCCAATCCTTTGTTAAGTCTAGTTTCGATCTTCGAGTATTCTAATACTGAAGCTGAGCACACTGCTGTTCTGATCACTGTTGGATTTGTGGGGACGGGTGCAGTAAGCTCTTCTGAGTGTGGCCTTGTGTCATTTTAACCTTCAGCCTCAGAAAAACTGCAGTGATAGTGTATTAAACTTCAAATTCACCGATTATCCTTGAGTTTTCATTCTGCATCTGTCTGACCCTGTGGATCCATTTGTCACCCCCTAAGTACTCAAGAACATACTTTCTGCTCTGCAACCCCACTACAATTACCAGGATATATCCTGGCGACACATCTCTCTCCTGCTGTTCCAATAGTCTTTCAGCAGGAAGGGTCCAAGTCCAGTTAAAGACACTATACTTTCTAATCTTAATTTAATGAAATTTTGAGCCTCCAACTACTTTCAGTGACTCGGTGTATATAAGAAAGAACAGATAGTAGATGTCTCCTTCCTAAGATTTACATTCTAACTGATCCTTTTTTTTTCCAGTGGGAACTACCTTCTGTCCTTGAGATCAGGACCTGAGCTGAGATAGAGTAGGATCCTGTAACCGACTGAGCGCCCCTAGGCTATTCTGACATACCCATAACTGGTTATTCCTCTGGCTCATCTTGATAGGTGAGTTGCCACATCTTGTAGACTCCCGCTTCTAGGACCGCTTCCTCTTTGCTCTCCATGGCAGTCCTTGATCGTCTTGGGCACCTGTACAGGCTGCTGGGGGCTGTCCATGCCTGTGCTGACATCGCATTCCCCATCCACCCCTGCCACTATCCTGGTAGTGCTGTTCATGGCCGCCCATCACCCCTACAGACCGCCTTTGAGAAAAGCCTTTATCTTCATCCATTTCTCATGCCATTATTTCCTTTTGTTTTTTTTTTTTTTAAAGAATGGGTTACAGTGCAGTTTAGTGTTTGTTCCAATACGACATTGAGCAGTCCTCAACACAGTCTAGTTGCAGACCATTTTCATCTTTCCCAACAGAAACCCGATTCCCACTAGTCTCTTCCAACCCTCCCTTGCCATGACCCCCAGCAAGCACTGGCCTTTGGCGTTCGCACCTGAGAGGGGCTTGCTGTCTCTGGCCAATTGGCCGCTTCACACAGAATCATGGTATGTGGCCTTTCGTGACTGGCATCTTTGACTTCCCATAATGTTTTTGAGGTTTATTAACAGCGTGTATCCGTAATTCTACTCCTCTTTAGGACAGAGGAGTTCCACTGTGTGGCTGGACCATTTTGTCTAGGAGTTGTCAATGCCTAGATACTTGGGTTCCCATTCCTGGCTCTGAATGCTGCCGGGAACACTAAGCATATACAAGTTGTGTGGACACATTCTCATTTCTTTGGTATATATACCTCAAAGCAAAATTGCTGTTTTTTTGTTTTTAAAGATTTTATTTATTTATTTGACAGCGATGACAAGGAGGCAGAGAAACAGGCAGAGAGAGAGGAGGAAGCAGGCCCAGCAGAGAGCCCGATGCGGGGCTTGATCCCAAGACCCTGGGTTCATGACCTGAGCTGAAGGCAGAGGCATTAACCCACTGAGCCACCTAGGCATCCCAAAAATTGCTGGGTGTTGATAATTTTATGTTTGAACATCTTGAGGAACAACAACCTTTTCCGAAGTGGCACATGCTGGGTTCCTCAGCTGATAACGTGTCTGACGTGTCTGCCTTCTCAGGTCATGGTCCCAGGGTCCAGAGATCAAGCCTTGTATAGGTTGTATAGGGCTCGCTGCTCAGGGGGAGTCTGCTGCTCTCTCTGCCTTGGCCTGTCTCTTCCCTTCCTCTCGCCTGCTGGTACTCTGCCTCCCTCCCTCCCTCCCTCTCCCAAGTAATGAAATAGAAAATGGGTTGTGTTTTACTGATCTTACAAATTTTATTTTTGTAATTGGAATTTTGCTTCTAAATTAGATGAGAAGGTTTCAGATAGCTGTTTGCAAGCGTTTCTGAGAATTGACAGAGTGTGTGGATAATTTTATTCCCAGTAAATGAAAACACTAGTTGGATATAATCATCACTTTTTTGTTGTTGTTTTAGGGTCTGTTAAATTCTAGGGATGTCCTGCTACACCATATAAGAGTACGTAATTTCAGGGGCACCTGGCTGGCTCAGTTGGTGGAGTGTGACTCTTGGTCTCGGTCTCGGGGGTCATGTGTTTGAGCCCTGAATTGGGCTCCTCACTGGGTGCAGAACCTACAATCAATACCTTAAAAAAAAAAAAAAAAAAGATAAGTAGAATTAAGTAATAATGCTAAGTAAATGCAACTAAGTGCAGCAGGATTATCACCCACTACTTGTGCTCCTTATTAACTTGTACTTGACCTCCAATTCCTGGTGCCTCCAGTCTTTGGCAATTGTTTTTGGGTATAGATGAAGCAATGTGTTTAAGAATGAACACAGAAGAAGCTATGTTGTCAAAACCACCTTAACATCTATCAGGATTCTGATGTTCCCGTAGGCCAACTAAGTGAATTTTGGGAACATCTGCATGTTTGCTCAATAATTGATCACAGGCTCTTGAGCAGACACTGGTATTTTTTGTTTTTTTTTACGATTTTATTTATTTATCTAACAGATCACAAGTAGGCAGAGAGGCAGGCAGAGAGAGAAGGGGAAGCAGGCTTCCTGCTGAGCAGAGAGAACCCGATGTAGGGCTCGATCCCAGGACCCTGCGATCATGACCTGAGCTAAAGGCAGAGGCTTAACCACACTGAGCCACTCAGGTGTCCCAACACTGGTATTTTGGAAAATGGAAAGGTGAAGCAGGCACTACTACTACCTTCGATGTGAATCCCCAGAACCTCTTCATTCCCTGGAGGTTTGTAAGCGACCTCCAGGGACCACTGATAAGTTGCTTGCCTCCATCCTCCCCATCTAACCCTTGTACTAGGGTAGAACTCTGCCTACTTGGCCTTGGGTCCCCCAGATAGCCTTGCATAGGAGCTAAGTGGACTTTCCACATCATCCCTTTTCAAGAGGGAAGTGGACTCTGGCTGGGCCAGGCATCACTCAGGCACGGCTCCTCCGTAATCAGCCTGTGGCCCCATCGGCCACTTGGCCCCTGGCCTCTCCCACACGGCCTCCTCCCTCCCTCCAGCTGCTTCTAGAGAGAGCTGCATGACTTCGAAGGATTTTGAAAAGTATGTTTGAGAGTGTAGTGTAGTTTAGCATTATTTCTCTGTGTTTGTGTATTAACAATGAGGGGTTAATAGGACGGAACTCAAGTCTGATACTGGTCATTATCTGCTGGGGAGGTAGAGCCTTGCTGCCGAGAGTGGGCCCTGGAACCAGATGGTTTAGAATCCTGGTTCTGCCACTTAGAGCTGTGTGACCTTAATCCCTCAGTATTTTATATCATCATTTAAAAATAGGAATTATGAATAGTACCCACTTCAACAGATGGTAGCCAGGATTTACTGAGTTGGTATGAAGTGTTTGGTATGGCACTGGGCACATAGTAATTGCTCTATGTGTTTGCCATTACTAATACCGTTGCAGTCCTATTCCCATGACTACGAATGGACCTTTCCAGTAACAGAAGGGGAGAGAGGTTCAGAACTTGTCTCTGAATAATGAAATATTAACTGAAAGATTGCCTCACACATGGAAACGTACTTGACATTGGCAGACAAAATATTGAGGCCTTTGCCATCTTACTATCTTTCCAAAGTGTCCCTTCTAGAATTTAATTTCACATAACTCATCACCAACTACACAATTTTGGGGATGTGAAAAAAAATAACCAGAATTCAGCAACACACAGCCTTCCTGGGTGCCACGCCCTCTAAAGGAGAACCTGCCAAGCTGGCTTCACTGGGTTACGACGCTGCCCGGAACCCCAGGAGTTGTGCCCCTGCACTCAGTGACCCCATCATTCCACGCTGGATACCCTTTAAGTCCCTTTCCATGAGGGTTTCTGTGGAAGTCCTGTAATTTCAGCAGAAGCCCGGGTTGGTGAGTTACAGTATGATGGTGTTCAGGGGGCCGTGTTCTCACACGTGTACCCTGCTGGAAGGAATTGTTTAATTCCAGCTCATCCCCAGAGGGCGTAACCCGCGAAGTCGGGGATGTCTTGAGAGCATTGGGATTGACGTGCACAGAAGCAGTTAACTCTCCTATCATTCTCAGCCCCTTCTTCACACCGACTCAGTTTTCCTTACTTCCGTAACAATTATCTGCTGCTCGCCTCCTCGGAATGTCCTGCAGAGGCTCCGTAGGGATACATTCCTGATCTGCCCGTGAGAGGCTGCTGTGCCTCCCCCTTCCTCTAGAACAATAACAGGAAGATGAAAGTGGTCGATCTCCGATGCATGTGTTCTCTCTGGCCTGGAGCTCGATTTCCCTCATGCTTCCTAAAGGTGAGTTCCAACAAATACGGAGTGAAATAGAGTGAAACGAATTAAAACATGATTAATTGGGGCACCTGGGTGGCTCTGTTGGTTGGGCGACTGCCTTCAGCTCAGGTCGTGATCCCGGAGTCCTGGGATCGAGTCCCACATTGGGCTCCCAGCTCCACAGGGAGTCTGCTTCTCTCTCTGACCACCACCTCGCTCATGTTCTCTCTCTCAAACAATTAAGTAAAATCTTAAGGAAAACAAAATAAAGTGTGATTAATTCTCTATGATCTTCCTCCTAACTGTGCTGCCTTCCCCATCTCTACACAGGAACAATTTGAACATTTCAGTGTGGGGAAGACCTGGCCGGCAAGCTTGGGTGAATGTGGATTTCTGAAAAAGATCTTGATTCTGTCCAATCACGGAGCTCAAGAATTGGCACCGAGCATGGCCTGGCCAGTCTCACACGTCCGGTTGGTGAGCTCCACTTCGAGGAGCATTGCTTCATTGTATTGCCTGATAACATACATGGTGTGAACCACATGCGTGATTTAAGTTTTTCTAGTAGCCACATTTTAAAAAGTGGGAAAAAAAAGGTGAAACGTTACTATGTTCATGTAACCTAGGATATGTAAAATACCATTTCAACATACAATCAATATAAAATGATTGTAAGATACTTTACTCTTCTTGTGTATGTGCACTAAGTGTTCAAATTCTGGTGTGTATTTTACAATTAGAGCTCAGCTCAAATTCGAACGAACCACATTTCAAGTACTCAGGAGCTGCCCATGGTTAGTGGCTGTTTGTGCTGGTCCCAGGGTCTGGGTGGTGCTCTGGGGTGCGTCCCCACCCCACGGATATTGGTTGTGGCTGCTCTAGCCCTGTGGGCCCCAGCAGCAACCACCAGGGAACTTTGAAAAACAATGTTGTTTATTCACAGGTTCTATACATAGCCCGCAAGGAGGGGGGCACTCAGTGAGGCCAGTATTGGCTTGACATTCATCTAGGACTCAACTGGATTTCAATTCAGAAGTGAGTTTTTGTCTAACAGGTACTGTAGAAGGAAATTGTCCGCATCTCCCACATTCTAGGAGGGTGGGCACATCAGCCCCACTAGGGTAGAGTGAGATCAGTTCGGTCTCCATCTCATGGCTCCTGACCCTTCGGCTAGACAATATTGATGGTCTTGATGTCAAGGCTTTGCTCCTCAAACTAAAGACCTGAGGTGTGAACTTGAGGAAGCAAAAGTTGAACAGCATTCTGATTTTCCACGTCAGGCTCCCCCTACACACACCCTCCTCTGCACCCCAGCTATTTAAAACCGCTCTGGAATGTTCTAAACATCTCTCCCCTCTTTTGATATCCCTCCTTTATTCTTTCTTCACTACCTTCAAGCAAGAAGCAGAATTCAGTAGGAAATGGTTGGAAGGGTTGGGGAGACAAAATGGAAGTATAAGGAAGAGCAGACCTTGTCTTCCTACCCACCCCTGCCTTCAAGTCCAAAGCAGAGCCAAGAGAAAACAGTGGTGTGGCTTTGCGCAGAGGCAGCAGGTCTGGCCTGGGGTGTGAACCCAGGCACAGTGGTCCCCATCTGGGTGGGAAGGGTTAAGGACCAGCGGCAAGTCTGCTTTGGTTTGAGATGCTGCGTGGCCGACGACAGGGTATCCGGCTACTTTCCATGTCCAACGTGGCGTCTCCTGGCTGCGGCTGGCCTCGTGCACATTTCAGCACGAGCAGTGGGTCTTTTCCCTCGGATCCTGGGCCACAAGGATTGGCCTAGAATCCAGGGCCAGGCTGTTCACAGGGCTCTCCCCAAATAAGTGCAGGCTGTTGCGGGCGATCAGCTCCCTGGCCATCAGCATGAAGACCTCGTCTATGTTCTTAGACTCCTTGGCAGATGTTTCTAAAACAGCAAGAAGGCCGTACTTCTCAGCCAGGGTGCAGGCATCCTCAAACAGGACATGCCGTTTCTCCCACAGGTCACACTTGTTCCCTGGGAGCAAGAGAGAAGCAGATGTTCCATGGGTGAACTGAATCTGAGTTGTTGTTTTTTTTTTGTTGTTTTTTTTTTTTTAATGAACCTTTAATAGAAACAGTTTAGTTCAGTAATAGGCATGCATGATTCATCCCTGAACAGCCATTGTGGGCAGATTTACTGAAGATGAAACCCCTGATGATGAAAACAGAGCCATTGTCTTAATTCACTGTCAAATGAGATCTTGAGGAGCTTGGAGAAATGGGCTGGAGGGGGGTGTTTTATCGGGAGGGACCCGTGGAGCCCCTCCGTTCTAGGGAGCGACAGTCATTCCTTCCTTCTAAGTCTAACAAGGTAAAAACAGTGCCAGAGCGGGTGTCTTGGGCTTTTTGCTGCTTCCTTCAAATCTTGTTTCTCTTTCTGCTCCCTTTCCCAAACCACAAAGGGTTGCACACTGTGGGATGGGCCCTGGGCTAGCAGAGGGGATTGTGATTAGGATTTGCGGGATTGAAGGTGTGAGATGAACACAGGATTTAGCTGTGACTTAAATACAGTCTGATGCAGACTGCCAGTGTGCAGTTCGTGAATGCTGACAAACGGACATGCCCTGTAACCATCATTCCTCTCAGGATATAGAACATTCCCTATCACCCCGGAACGTTCAGTGACGGGTTTTGTGAACACGGTTACAGAAGGAAGAGTGACCCATCTCTTGAATTCCCACTTACCCCCACAGACCTCCAGTCATTGGACTTGGATTTCTCTGAGGCAGTAAGCCAGAGGTAAAATTGTTTTCCACAGGATTTTTTCTACAAGACCTCAGGATTTATTACAAATCTATGGTAACTGAGATGGGCCAGACTGGTGTTTCTCAACTGGTGTTTTTTCCTTTAAAGGAGCATCTTAGACCCTTTTTCCCATAATTAACTGTCCCCACCAAGAAAACCTTGAAAATTTTTCATTTTGAAACAATTACAGGGGGCGCCTGGGTGGCTCAGCCATTAAGTGTCTGCCTTGAGCTCAGGGTCCTGGAATCAAGCCCTGCATCAGGTTCCCTGCTCAGCGGGGAGCCTGCTTCTCCCTCTCCAGCTCCCCTTGCTTGTGTTCCCTTTCTCACTATCTCTCTCTGTAATAAATAAAAATCTTAAAAAAAAAAAAAAAAAAAGGAACAGTTAAAGACTCACAGGTTGTTGAAGGAGGACCTTCAGGTCAGGGAGGTGTCTAGCATACCGTGAACAGTATGCAGAGGTGTGCACTGGATCACTGGGGAAAGATTGATGGAGTGACAGATACTGAAATTAAAAATGTCTGTTTAGGGGATGCCTGGGTGGCTCAGTTGGTTAAGCGGCCAACTCTTTTTTTTTTTAAGATTTTATGTATTTATTTGACAGGAATCACAAGTAGGCAGAGAGAGTGGGGGGCGGGGGAACAGGCTCCCTGTGGAGCAGAGAGCCTGATGGGGGGCTCAATCCCAGGACCCTGGGACCATGACCTGAGCTGAAGGCAGAGGCTTTAACTCACTGAGCCACCCAGGCGCCCCTAAATAAAATAATTCAAAAGAATACCTGACTCCATCCCTCTGTCAGGCAGCGTCGGCTCAGGGCTGAGGGAACCTCTCTACAAGTGTTCAGTCTGAGACACCACCTACCTATGGAGCTCGACTGAACACTTGAGTCACAGAGATAACCAGGTTCTAATCCCTGGAGACTAAATACTACTTTATTTGGAAGAAAGGTCTTTGCAGATGTTAGGAATCTGGAGATGGGGGGCACCTGCGTGCCTCAGTGGGTTAAAGCCACTGCCTTCAGCTCAGGTCATGATCTCGGGATGCAGGGATCGAGCCCCGCATCAGGCTCTCTGCTCAGTGGGGAGCCTGCTTCCTTCTCTCTCTCTGCCTGCCTCTCTGCCTACTTGTGATCTCTGTCTGTCAAATAAATAAATAAAATCTTAAAAAATCTGAAGATGGGGAGAGGGTCCTGGGTTAGCTGCCTGGGCTCCAATACAGCCCCATGTAACCTGCTGCGTGGGCTGGGGGAGGACTTCACAGGCACAGGAGGGGAGGTGGAGAGGGACGTACACACTGGGTGTTGTGGCCACAGCAGAGATCCGTGGCAGCCGCCAGAAGCTGAAAGAGGCCAAGAACAAATTCTCCCCCGGAGTCCCCAGAGCCCCTGGAGCGGTGTGGTGTGGCCCTGTGGATGCCTTGGTTTTGGCCCACTGATAGCGGGTTTAGATTTCTGGCCTCCGGAATTGAGCAAGAACACCTTCCCACAATTTTGAGCTGCTCGGTTTATGGTTCTGTGCCCCAGCAGCCACTGGAGACGGACTCAGGCAGGCACGGATCTTCAACACAGCTAGCTGCACGCGCGTCTCCAGCCCAGGAGGCCGAAGCTCAGCGCACAGCGCTGCCTCTGGAAGGCAGGTGGGGGAGGGGATGCCAGAGGAGCGAGCGTCCCCGAGCTGGAAGTGTGGTCTGCTCCTTGCATCCCTCCCTCGGAGCTGTGGGTGCTGGGCTCAGGTGCATTGGTTCTGCTTTTTAGGACCTGCTCCCCGCCAGCCTGCCCCATGGCCATGGCAGGTCAGCAGCCCCCTCTGTCCAGGGCCCGGCCTCGCCGCTGCTGGGGGTGGCACACGTGGAGATGCGCCGGGACACCTGGACACGGAAAGAAACCGTGTGTTCGCCACTTGCGGGCTGAGCCCTTGCTTGCTAAGGGCTGTGTGTGGGGCACCCAGAGAGATGTTCCTGCCCAGAAGGAAGGCGTTCTCATCTTGTCAGGGAGACCGGACAGACACACAGTTGAGTCAATCAACTACAAGAACTTTCTGAACCGACACAAGCCACGAAGAAATACAGGCAGAGGACCCGGTGAACGGTAACAGTTGTTCATAGCACAGGTGTATAATCCCTTGTCCACATTTCCCAGATCCAAAAACCTGGGAAACCCCTAGGTGTATTTGGTCATTCCTCTGATGGTAAAATCTGCCCCAAACTGGCATTTTTAAGTTTTTATGCAACCTGCTTTGTATGACTAGGTTGCACATTGCACTGCACTGAATAAATAAGGATGCATTAGACTTCGGGGTGTTGGCCCAGACCTACTCAGGGTGTCACAGAACACAGTCTTCTGAGATCTGACAGATCTGAGGGCTGAAATCTTAGGCATGAAGAGTTCTTTTCTGAGAGGCTGGGGACCTGGAAATAGAACAGCAGTGGAAGTGGGACGTTTGCCTGAAATCCTAAGGGGACAAAGCAGGTGCTGAGGGAAGTCAGAGAGCATCCTGTGTAACCTGTAAAGGAAGTTGGCTTCTGAGTTTTCCCTCTGATGGGGGGTACCAAGAGCCAGGAGGTCACAAACAGCAGACGATGAGGAGAAGGTAAGAGCCAGCCTTCTCCAGGGGGAAAGCGGGGGGTCCCAAGGATTTTAAACACAGGGACACTACTGAGGGGCTGGTCTTCCACTAAATGGCTGGAGAGGAGGAGTACAAATCGGGGCACAACCATCTCTGACCTTTGTAGGAACGTCTCCGAGAGGCTGTGGTAAACTTGTGAAAGAGAGAGACACCTGTGTGAAGAGAAATGTGGAAACAGGAAGGAAGACAGTGGGGGCAAGGACACTTCTGTGAGGGAACAGCAAGTTGACTTTTCTAGATTAAGGCATGGAGGCCACAGAGACAAAAACAGGAAGAGCCGTTGTGTCAGCCCTGGGGACTGGACACGTCATAAGCTGACACATCGTGGCCATCTTTGGGGGCATTCCTAGAACCGGATGATTGCGAGGAATAACAGACTGGGGAATAAGTGCCACCACAGCTGTGAGATTCCTGGAAATCCTGCAACATCTTAGCATTTTTAAAAAGATTTTGAGACAGCAAGAGAAAGAGAGCAAGCACGAGAGGGAGGTGGGGGCAGAGGGAGAGGGAGAAGCAGACTCCGCTGAGCAGGGAGCTGGATGTGGGGCTCGATCCCAGGACCCTGCGATCATGACATGAGCTGAAGGCAGAGGCTTTAACCCACTGAGCCACCCCCATCCTAGCCTCTGTTACCCCCTCCTCTGCCCCATCTGTGTCTGCAGCAGAGAAATTAGTTGAGGGTGCTCTGGGGAGAGACTGCAAGGGAGGCCCAGCATGGTGGAGAAAGACAGCTCAGAAGGGAAGGGGCCCTGGGGCATGCAGCTTTTCCTTGCCCAACTTCCAGGCCCCGAGGAAGAACTGCTTCATTGTGGGGAGTACACGCATTTAGTGGAAAAGAGATTCAGTCCATCTTCCTGGGGTAACTTCAAGTGTGATTAGAATGGCTTCATTCGGGGCGCTTGAGTGGTGCAGTAGGTTAAAGCCTCTGCCTTCAGCTCAGGTCATGATCCCAAGGTCTTGGGATCGAGCCCTGCATTGGGCTCTCTGTTTGGCAGGGAGCCTGCTTCCTCATCTCTCTCCTGCCTGCCTCTCTGCCTACTTGTGATCTCAAATAAAATCTTTAAAAAAAAAAAAAAGGAACATCTTCATTCCCTTCAATGAGATGCACATTTTCCACCCTTGAGTGTCCCTTCTCAGGGAGCTACTACCTCTGGTGGGGTTTCTTTCAGCCCCTGAGGTCATGGGTGGCCTTCCCCATCGGCTCTGCTCTCCAGCCACGGGGCCTCTTACTTAGCCCCTCTGGCTGGCACAGCAGACCCGCCTCTTCGATCTGGAAATAACAGCTTCCCCTTACTGAGGTGTTAGCATTGTGCAAGTGCTTCCCATATATCCATTCAACCCAACAGTGCACCTGAAGCAGGCATCAGTTTCATAGATGAGGAAATAGAAATTAGAGTAATGAGCCCAAGTTCAGAGGGGAAGGGCAAAGGTGGGGATTGAACCCCAATCGGTCTGACTGAAATCCAGGTAAATGCAGCGACTCAGAGGGCTCAGAATCGTAGCCGGAGTCGGGTAAGCAGTTCGAGTCCCCTGTCACCAGCAGCTCCCTAGCACCAGCCCTGGACCTCAGGTGGGGCCCCACCCGTCAGGGAGCTGCAGTCCTGAAGGATGCGGGACACCTGCACAAACATCCTCCTCCGTGCTCCCCAGAAGTGGTTGCTGGGGAAGACATGTATGGCTATTTTGGGGTCAGTGCTTACTCCTCAAACTCTGGACTCTGCTTATAGAAGCATTTATATCAAAAGTCAAATTACAAAAGTTTCTGGTCCTAAAGGGGGCCTTCGGTGAGAAGCTACAGGAGAGAGCGGGATCTCAGTCCTCCCAAAGAGACCAGGTGTCTTCTGCGGGGAGGCCTCACTGGTCTCTCCTGCCTGGTTTCTGCCATGTGGGAACCCCACTCTGAGAACAGGAGTGTACAGGAAGGGAGGGGCATCCACTTTGGCAGCAGACTGTGGAATCGGGGGCTTTTGATCTGAGGTAGCGGGAAGGAGGGAGCGTGCTCTAGGCTCTGGAATGACTGTTTCTCAAGTTAGGAGGAGTGGTGTGAGCTTCAAAGCAGCATTCCCTTCAAGTCTGCATATGAGAGGCCAAACTACGAATCAAAACACCCTTTCTGCAATCATGGCAGTAATAAGGAATGGGCCCGATGTGCTCAGAACACGTGCCAGTGACCTCCTACCCGTGCCCAGACTTTGCATCCTGTGACCGCCCTCACCGCCGGCACCCGGCTCTTAGTCTCAGGTAGGCACCTCGCCCAGACTCGCCCGTCCTCGGGGTGGCCAGCAGCCTTGGGTCATCCTTTGCCATGAGAAGAAGGAACGAACAGGACAGTGGGATTTGCTCGTGAGTGAATAGATAGAGAATGAGGGGGCTTGTGGCAGGAGCAGGTGGGGAGGTGATGCTTTGAGAGACTCCACGAGTAAGGCGTGAAAAGCAGCTCTGAGGGAGAGGAAGCAGGTGCACAGTACAGAACAAGGAGGCTGGTTCCCAGAGCCCAGCCCTGAGAGGGGGGATGCATAGATCCTGCCTGTCGGGGCGGGGGAGGGGGTGGGCGAAGGCGGCTGGCTCGACTGTGGCTCCTGTTCTGACCGGGCCTCAATGCTGGCTTTTCCTAGGGCCTAGGAAGTTGCACCCTCACCATAAGCCCTGAATTATTTGGAACATAGAAGAGACAGTTCCTCAAACAAACTTCCTAGAACACATCCTACGGTTTATATTAAACACTTACTTGGTGCCAGGCATTGCTAAGCAATGCATATACAGTATCTCATTACATTTTTTACCACAACCCATTGAGTATTAGTCCCATTTTACAGACCAGGAACTGAGGCTCAGAGACTGGCCACAGAGCTAGGACCTGCTTGTCAGAGGATGAATCAGCCATTAAACCATGGTGTGTTTACTTAGCTCCTCCTCAATCTCACAGCTAGACCTGGTGCTGCGCAAACTTCCATTTGCCTACAAATCTCCTTAGGATCCTCTTAAGATGAAGATTCTGCTTCAGGAGGTCTGGGATATGGCCTGAGATCACCGCATTTTTTTTTTTTACAAACTGCCGCTGATCACTGCTGGCCCTCAAACCACACTTTGAGTAGGTAGCAGGGGCCCAAACCGTCTTGCTAAAATGAAGCAGCCATTGGTTAGCAGTTGTGTTCATAGGAGGGAGGAAAAGGCAGCTCCGATCGCAGAATTGGAACTACAGACTTTGCATTTGGAAATGTTACCGCCTTCCGAATGTATAGTAGGGCCTCTCTCCTGAAGCCGACCGTTTCCTTTGCGCGGTTCAAGTTGCTGTCCTTTTTGAGGGGGGTTGGTCATCAAAAGTTGCTTAGGATCCTAGCAGGTGTGAGGAGTCATTCATGGGTACGGTCCCATGCCTCCGGACAGCCCCCTTGGGGATTTGGAGTCATCTGTTACCGTGGACCTCAGCCTACAGGGTATTTCCTCTGTGGTCCACAGGCATTTGCATCAAATCAGTTGGGGTGTGATGCCTTCATCGAGAAGCCTGGGCCCCATCCCGGGCCTCCGGGACCAGACATTCTAGGGCAGGGCCTTAGGTGGGAATCTGTATTATTAACAAGTTGACACCCCACCCTCCACATTCTCAAGTGAATCTGATGGGAGTTTGGGGGCCAACCACTTTCTGAGGCCCGTCCACCACTAGCACTTTTGTATGATTCCACGTTCCCTTGCCATCAGAAACACCCAGAAAGCTGAGCATCTGCAGAGGGGGCCAGGGAAGGATATCGAAATGCTTGGAAAATGCCGTACCAATCAGCATGATGACCAAGTTCGCCGCTCCGTATTTTTCTATCTCGTGGATCCAGTGAGGCACAGACTCGAAGGTGGACCGTCGGGTGAGGTCGTAGGCGATGACGGCGGCGTGGGCACTGCGGTAATAGCTCTGAGTGATGGTCCGGAAACGCTCCTGGCCCGCCGTGTCCCACACCTGCATCTGGAAGGGGCAGGAGAGGGGGGTCCACATCAGGAGTTCCTGTGTCTGACGGCACCTTGCTCACCTGAGTTGTCTACAAAAGGCAGCTTCCTGAGTCTCACTTGGAGACAGACACTCAGTAGGTCAGGAGTGGGGCGCAGGGATCCGTGTTAACCTTTGCTTCTCAGGGTGATCTGGGATGTGCTTTCAGGTTTGGGACCCACCACCCAAGGGACACTTCAGTCGGAGAGGTGGAGTCAATGTCTCAGGTCTGGTGTTGACCTTTTGCTTACCTTTTTTTTATTTTTTAAGATTTTACTTATTTATTTGACAGAGGTCACAAGTAGGCAGAGAGGCAGGCAGAGAGAGAGAGGGGAAAGCAGGCTCCCTGCCGAGCAGAGATCCCGATGTGGGGCTCCATCCCAGGACCCTGAGATCAGGACCTGAGCCAAAGGCAGAGGCTTAACCCACTGAGTCACCCAGGCGCCCCAAGATTTTGTTTACCTTTTGAACCTGCTCGTTGATCCCACCCAAGATGAGAGCACTGGCTGACCCGTCTGATTTTAAAGGATCGCTCAGTTGTGTCTGCTTAGGAGTGTCCTCAGAATACCTTCTCAACGACCATCCCACACAGGGACACCCACCGGCACAGCACAGCCTCCCACCATGTCCAAAGGTACCTTTTGTTCACTCTCTCACACTATTGTACTCATTAATTAATGAATTATTTCATTAAGTCAGCTTGGCACCCAATATGGGGCATGTACTCGTGACCCTGAGATCAAGACTCGCACGCTCTACTGATTGAGCCGGTCAGGCACCTCCGTAAAATGAATTTTTTAAAGATGCAAACATACCCCAAACTAGAGAGAATAAAACAAACAACCATCACATAGACATTATCCAGACAAGATTTCACATTCTTGCTTTATCCAGCCCTTTCCGTTGATTTCTTTGAGGTGTTATTTTAAAGCGAATCCCAGGCTTCATGTCATTTCATTTGTCTCAAAAGTGGGCATTTTCTTATATAAGCACGATGCCATAATCATAGCTAATCAGCTTTCCAAGAATTCCTTGGTATTACTTAATATTCCTTGGTATCGGGCACCTGGGTGGCTCAGTGGGTTAAGCCACTACCTTCAGCTCAGGTCATGATCTCAGGGTCCTGGGATCGAGTCCCGCATCGGGCTCTCTGCTCAGCAGGGGGCCTGCTTCCCTTCCTCTCTCTCTGCCTGCCTCTCTGTCTGCTTGTGATCTCTCTCTGTCAAATAAAGAAATAAAATCTTTTAAAAAAAATATTCCTTGGTATCATCTAATAAAATTTTCTTGTCTCCAAAATGTTTTAATACTGTTATTTTTATTTAATTAAGATTCCAAGCATGACCGTGCTTTACACTTTCACAAACACTTTCTGATCTTTTCTAATCAAATGGGTAAAAGATAGTCTCTGTTATTCAGATTCGCACTTTTCTTTCTTCCCTTTTTTTTTTTTTGGTAAAGATTTTATTTATTTGACAGAGATCACAAGTAGACAGAGAAGCAGGCAGAGAGAGAGGAGGAAGCAGGCTCCCTGCTGAGCAGAGAGCCTGATGCGGGGCTTGATCCAGGACTCTGGGATCATGACCTGAGTCAAACGCAGAGGCTTTAACCCACTGAGCCACCCAGGCACCCCAAATTTGCACTTTTCAAATTATGAGTGAGGCTGGGCACCTTTCTATCTAGACATACATTTCTAAGCTGGTTCTACCAAATTTATGAAATAACAATTGTGTCCAATGAATGGATTGCCTACTTTTTGTATTTGGTTGTTAGTCTTTTCCCTAGATACTTACTGGGGCTCCTTTCACATTAAAGAAATTAGCCTGGAACTTCTTTCCAGTTCGTCATTCATCCTTTGACTTTGTTTATGGTATTTTTGTGGATGTAGAATTTGATCTTTATATCATTATATAGAGATGTATAAATTTGGCCTTTAAGTAGTTATGATTGAGCAATCTTTTCCTTTATGGCTTCTGGGTTCTGTTCTTAAAAGCCTCATTTCCCAGGGCACCTGCATGGCTCAGTCAGTTAAGCTTCTGATTTTGGCTTGGGTCCTGATCTCAGGGTCTTGGGATTAGCCCTGCGATGGGCTCTGTGCTTAGCAGGGAGTCTGCTTGTCCCGTTCCCACTGCCCCTGCTTGTGTTCCCTTTCTCTTTCAAATAAATACTTAAACGCATTTAAAAATAAAAATATATATATAAAAAAAATTAAGGCTGCTAAGCTCCTAGGTGGCTCAGTCAGTTAAGCGTCTGCCTTTGGCTCAGGTCATAATCTCAGGATTCTGGGATCGAGTCTGTTTTGGGTTCTTTGCTTCACGGGAAGTCTGCTTCTCCCACTGCCCCTCTTCCCACTCGTTCTCTCAATCTGTCTCTCTCCCTCATATAAATAAATAAAATCTTAAGAAAAAAAGGCTGATTCCCCCACCCTACAATGATAAATATTTCAATGATCTTTTTTCTGGTGTTCTTATGATTTCATGTTTTATATTTAAATCTTTTATTCCTTAGGCACATGTTTTGGTGTTAAGAACTCTGGCTAAGGGGTGCCTTGGTGGCTCAGTTGTTTGGGCATTTCCTTTCGGCTCAGGTCAAGATCCCGTGTCCTGGGACTGAGCCCCACATCGACTCCTTGCTCAGCAAGGAGACTGCTTCTCCCTTGTCCCTACCCCTACTCGTGCTCGCTTGCTCTCTCTCTCTCAAACAAATAAAATTCTAAAAAAAAAAAAAAAAGAAAAAGAAAAAAAAAGAGAACTCTGGCTAAGAGAGGAGGAGCCAACCCCAAGCCTTTCTCACCTTCACTTTCTTGCCATCGATCTCAAGGGAGCGCACAGTGAAGTCCACCCCAATCGTGTTCTGCTGTGTCTCTGTGTAGACCCCAGATTTGAAATGCTGCACCACACACGTCTTCCCCACATTGGAATCCCCAATGAGGATGATCTTGAACAAATAGTCAAAATTCTCATCTGCTCCCCTGGAGGAACTAGAGAACTGCATGGCTCCTGCCCTAGAATGCACCTGGAAGAAAAGAAGGAATCCATCATCTCTCTAGTGAGCTAGGCACTGTTCTAGACACTCGGGATGTAAGACAGAACAAGAGAAAGGGAGGTTATTCATTCATTGAACTCACATTTTTTAAAAAACATTTATTTATTTATTTATTTGACAGAGAGAGAGGGAAGCAGGCTTCTGGCTGAGCTGAGAGCCCGATGGATGTGTGACTCAATTCCAGGACCCTGAGATCATGACCTGAGCCGAAGGCAGAGGCCCAACCCACCGAACCATCCAGGTGCCCCAGCACTCACAGTCTTGTGGGAGAAGGATATTAATTCCTGGTCAGGTACAGAGGAGCTGTCCCCACACGCCCACACCTGGCTTACGTGGGTTGGCATTACTTTAAAATGAAGAGGTTTGGGGTGCTTATGTGGCTCAATCGATTTAAGTGACTGCCTTTAGCTCAGGTCAAGATTGCAGAGTCCTGTGACCGGGCTCCCTGCTCAGCAGGGAATCTGCTTCTTGCTCTGCCCCTCACCTCTCTCTCTCAAAGAAATGAAATCTTTTAAAAATAAAAAAATCTGAAGAGGTTTAACTGCCATTCTCTTTTGGGCCTAGCACACAAGCGACACTATCAGAGGACAGCACTGACTGAAATCTTTGTCACTGAGGCAAGGAAGTGCCCCAGGCTCTGTCAAGCGCCCTGAGCGCAGCGGAAGGCAGAGGAGATGCCTACAGGAGGGTTCTAGCTGCCGTTCATCAGCTGGTGGACACGTCTCGCTGTCATCCTACATCCTTCTGGCGGGGAGGAAAACCCAGCAGCAAGGACCAGCAAGACGTGACAGAAGTCAGTTTGGGGAATAATGATGTGGCCTTTTTCTTTTGGTTTTCTTGACCAGGAAAGGATCTGGCTGGCTCAGTCGGTAAAGCTCGTGACTCTTGACCTCAGGGTCATGAGTTCAAGCCCCACATTGGTAGAGAAATAACTTAAAAATAAATAAATTTTAGGGGCGCCTGGGTGACTCAGTGGGTTAAGCCTCTGCCTTTGGCTCGGGTGATGATCTCGGGCTCTCTGCTCGGCAGGGAACCTGCTTCCTCCTCTCTCTCTGCCTGCTTGTGATCTCTCTCTGTCAAATAAATAAATAAAATCTCTAATAAATAAATAACTAAATAAACCTTTAAAAAAAAAACCCTCAAAATGAAAACTATGGTTTTCAAGTGTTTATGGCATATTTTACTATAGGTTGGGAAAGAACTTTAAAGTTCCTGATGACAGTGTTTTCCAAACTAACTGATTATGTCACAACTGTTGGGAGGAGATAATTAGATCTATGGCTAGAGCCCATCTGAGATCTGCCGAATATATTTAAAGACACCCCCACCGCCCCCGCAGGCATACACTCCCCGGGGGATTCCGATGACCATCCCAGTTTGGGGAGCACTGACCAGCACACTGACTCACCCGAAACTTCATTCCCCTCAGCATTTCTGCTTCCATATCTACCTACACTTGGGATGTTCGATGACCGGGAACTCCCTACCTCCTGCAAAAATCCGTGTGGCATGTCCCGCTCTAGCTTACATGGGGGTGAACTCCATCTCCCTGGGGTTTCCATCTGTATCCCCTCAGGCTGTGCCAGGACTTGGCAGATTCCTGTTTCACATGACAGCCCAGCAGAAATCCGAGGCGGCACACACAGTTCCCTCAAGGCAAATATCCCCAGGCCTTTCAACTGCCCTTCATGCTGGCATGTTGGGTCGCCTCAGCCAGTGTTTCATAAAAATACATGAAAGCTTCTCCCATTCACTGATTAAATTTGACGTGCTTCCCGTTGCTCCTGCCTTACGACCCCTTTCTCCATTTCTTCCAGTTTTATTTTTCGGTTTTCTCTGAAGAGGACAAGTCTCCATCATCACACAAATTAAAAAAGCACACAGACCCACAATCTGTAGTGAAAACCGTGCACTTTAAACGGACCAGGAAGGCTCCCAGCACCTGTCTTGGGCGCCTCTGAAACCACCTATGGCAAATGACCTGGCAGATAAAGACACAATGAAACTACTTTTTTTCCCCTTCTGGCTTTTCAAATAAGGAAGGCCATTCCACTTCCGGTGTCATATCACTGTAACTTGAGCGGGGACCTTACTGCCCCCTTCCCCCAGCAAGTCCTCCAGGGTTGGGGGGGAGGGGGACTTTGCCAAAAGCCCTCTTCACCTTAGCCGGTGCCCCCTGCAAGCACAAACGAGCAGTGCGCACCCACCCGATGCCCTCCGTCCCGCATTCTGCAGCCTCCACCTTCCTGGCTCACCTGTCGCTTACCTGGCTGGCTCGCTCACCTCCGCCGGCAGGTAATGTTGACTTGATTCTCGTTTTCTTTCCCGGCCCTGCGCGCCTGCCTTCCTCCTGCCGGGCGGGCGTGGTGGGAGGTCTGGTTCAGTCCCCAGGTGTCGGGTTTGGCGACCTGAGAAAGTGAAAGGAAAGCTCGAGTCCTCCCACCGCCCCTGAGCCGGGCGCCGAGCTGCCCTCGGGTACAAGTGCAAGGTAAGGGGCTGTGGCCAGCGCGCCCCGCGCACGCAGCTTGCCCTCCCAGCCTGCGTCTCCTCGCAAAGCCGGACGAAAAGGACCCTTAACTATTCAGCCGCCCCGTTCCTTCCTTCTACTCACCTCCTCTTTTGCAAACCTTGCCCCCGGTTTTTCCTGGGGTCCCTCGTTTGGCTGGGATGGGGGTGGGGCGGCAAGTTGAGGGGGGCAAGGCCAAGGAGAATACAGCTCTAGGTCTTTTTTTAAAAAAATATTTTATTTAAGGTGCTTGGGTGACTCAGTGGGTTAAGCCTCTGCCTTCAGCTCAGGTCATGGTCTCAGGGTCTTGGGATCGAGTCCCATATCCGGCTTTCTGCCCAGCGGGGAGCCTGCGTCTCCCTCTCCCTCTGCCTGCCTCTCTGCCTGCTTGTGATCTCTGTGTCCAAAAAATAAATAAATAAATAAATAAAAATAAGAAATAAAAATATTTTATTTATTCATTTGACAGAGAGAGAGCAGGAGCAGGGGAAGTGGCAGGCAGAGAGTGAGGAAGAAGCAGGCTCCCTGCTGAGCACGGAGTTGGATCCCAGGACCCCAGGATCATGGCCCCAGCAGGAGGCAGATGCTTAACCCACTGAGCCACCCAGGCGGCACCCGACAGCTCTAGGTCTTGACTCTTTTGTGGACTTGACTCTTTCTGGAGAGCCATGGAGAGAAAGGAGGCGACCCAAAGAGGAGATTTAAAAAAGGGAACAAAACAAAACTCTGAACTTACATGGGAAGAAAGAGCTGAAAAACATTTGTTTTCCTTTCTCAAAAAATCTACGGCAGATGGAAAGTTAATTTCCAGGTCTGAGAAAACCTGGAGTTTATCAGTCTCCTACTGGCTGTAGAAACCTACAGTTGAGGCGAGTTTTCCTTAAGTTTTTCCTCCACAGAATCTGGAAGAGGGACTGCTTGTCATATCTTACGGACTGCATTTTCTCTATGTTGTGGAATGTGAGGTGTGGGCAGTTCAGCTCTCCTGTGCAAAACGGAAACATCGGGTTGATAAAATATTTAAACTGGTATTGTGTTTTCAAACTGTGGGCTGAGACCTGTTAATGAGTCATAAAATCCATTTTTGTGGGTGGCAACCAGCATTTTTTTTTTTTTTTAAAGACTCCATGCTGGGGCGCCTGCGTGGCTCGGTTGGTTGAGCGACTGCCTTTGGCTCAGGTCATGATCCCGGAGTCCCGGGATCAAGTCCCGAATTGGGCTCCCAGCTTCATGGGGAGTCTGCTTCTCCCTCTGACCTTCTCCCCTTTCATGCTCTCTCACTCTCTCTCTCAAATAAATAAATGACATCGTTTAAAATAAAAAAATATATTTAAAGGCTCCATGCCCAGCATGGGTCCTTAACTCATGACCCTGAGCCTGAAAGTCAGTATTCTCTGCCTACTGAGCCAGCCAGGTGGCCCGCAACCAGCATTTTTACAGAGTAAAATAGGACAAAATTTCAGAAGGTATCTCCAGCAGTGGGGCTAAGTGGTGTTTTGTACACTGTTTGGGTCAGGCGTGTCCAGGCATGGATGTCCCACGTGATGTAAAATGTATCTCTTACTGTGGGTTGAGTCTAAAAACATCGTGAAGCCCTGAGAGTTTTCCAAGAGCATTTCTTCCAATGATTCCTTCAGAAAACCTGTAAGTTATAATTTATCTTACCTCATATTCCATTTACACATCACTTTTCAGGAACCTCTCTCTGGAGTCATAAACCCAGTGCTGGCAGGTACAGCACGAAAACAAAGGCCCTGCCAAGGTCATCACTGCCTGTCATTACTTGGAGAGCCACAGGCAGAGGTCCACCAGTGGAAAAAGATGGACAGGTCAAGATCCACTGCCCTGTATGGGCGGGAGGCAGGAAATAAAACCCACTGGACGCTCATGTCAGCGAGGCTGGGTGTCAAAATGGTTTCTTCTTCTGGTAATGGTTACTGGAGAAGGAAAAATAAAAGTCAGCTGACTCGGCCCCAGTACTTGGAGATCATCTAGAAGTAGAAATCAAATAGTAAAATGTCTAGGGCACCTGGGTCGTTCAGTCCATGAAGCCTCTGCCTTTGGCTCAGGTCATGATCTCAGGGGTCTAGGATCAAGCTCTGCAGGCTCCCTGCTCTCCCTCGACCCCCTGCCATGTTCTCCTTCTCTCTTTCTCACGAATAAATAAATAAATAAAACCTTAAAAAATAAAACAGTAAAATGTCTGTCTGGTTATGGAGATTGAGAGAGAGATTCTGACCTCCTCCACCAGACCCTCTCCACCAACATGACGTTGAGTGCAGAGAGCATGGTGTGGGCTTCCTGACCTGCGTGGTAGTGACATAAGTTGTATACTTATTTTATTTTATTTTTTAAAAAGATATTATTTATTTACTTGAGAGAGAGAGTGAGAGAGAGAGAGAGAGGGAGAGCATGAGCCGGGGAAGAGACACAGGGAGAGGGAGGAACAGATTCCCCACTGAGTAATGTGTCCCCCAGGACCCTGGGATCATGATCTGAGCTGAAGGCAGACACTTAACCAACTGAGCAAACCCGGCGCCCTATACTTATTTTATTCACACCCTCTCTGCACACACATACATATACATACACATCTGTACATGCAAACAGATGTTTCACAATAGGTACACGTTACCATTTTAGCCATTTTTTTTTTTTTTTGAGAGAGAGTTCGAGCTGGTGTGGGGAGGGGCAGAGAGAGAGGGAGAGAATATTTTTTAACAAATTTTAAAATTTTTAAAATTAACATATAATGTATTATTAGCCCCAGGAGTACAGGTCTGTGAATCACTGGGTTTACACACTTCACAGCACTCACCATAGCACATACCTTCCTCAATGTCCATAACTCTACCACCCTCTCCCTACCCCTCAACCCCCAGCAACCCTTTGTTTTGTGAGATTAAGAGTCTCTTATGGTTTGTCTCCCTCCCGATCCCATCTTGTTTCATTTATTCTTTTCCTACCCCCCAAATGCCCCATGTTACATCTCCACTTCCTCATATCAGGGAGATCATATGATAGTTGTCTTTCTCCGATTGACTTATTTCGCTAAGCCTAATACCAGAGGGAGAGAATCATAAGCAGACTCTGTGCTGAGTGATGGACACTGGGCTCAGTCTCACGACCCTGAGATCACCAGCTGAGCCAGAATCAAGAGTCAGATGCTTAACCGACTTAACCCACCCAGGTGCCCCCATTTTAGCCATTTATAAGTGTTCTGTTCAACGACATTAAATATATTCACAGCGTTGTGCAACCATCATTGCTACCCAGCTCCAGGACTCTTACGTCACCATGAAACTCGACTCATTAGACAATAACTCCCATTTCTCTTCCCCCTCAGCTTCTTGTAACCATGATCTGACTTTCTCTCCCTATGAATTTGATTACTCTAGCTACTTCATGTAAATGGAATCGTACAATATTTGTCCTTTTGTGATTGGTTTATTTCATTTAGCATAATGCTTTCAAGTTCATTTATGGTGTAGCATGTGTCAGAATTTCATTCCTTTTAAAGGCTGAGTAATATTCCAACACGTATATGTGGATTTTGTTAAGTAATCTCTACACCCAATATGGGGCTCGAACTCACTGCCCCAAGATCAAGAGTTGTACACTTCACCAACTGAGCCATCCAGGGACTCCTCCACATTGTATTTTTTTAAATAAAAGTGAACTGGCTGGGGTGCCTGGGTGGCTCAATGGGTTAAAGCCTCTGCCTTTGGCTCAGGTTATGAAACCAGGGTCCTGGGATCGAGCCCCACATCGGGCTCTCTGCTCAGCATGGAGCCTGCTTCCCTTCCTCTCTCTCTGCCTGCCTCTCTGCCTACTTGTGATCTCTGTCTGTCAAATAAATAAATAAAATATTTAAAAAAAAAAGTGAACTGGCTGGTTTGGTTTTGCTCAACCTGACGTCACATTTTCCCAGTCACACTCTCCAACGGCTGGAAACAGAACTACAATTGCATTGTGTAAAGGCAAACAAAGTGAAAATAAGAGGTTTGATTTTCCCTTAGAATGAAGGGAAGAGAAAAACTAAGGAAGAACTCCCACCTCCATCCTGCTTTTTTTTTCTTTAACAATTTCTTTATTGATCCCTTTCAAATAGACGAATAGCTTCATAATGGCTAAATAATCTTTTGTCAGTCTACAATCAGGAGCCTTTCCAGGACCCGGGAGCCATATTTTGAAATAAACATCCCAGGAGTGCTCCAGTCTGCCAGTTCCCAGGGTGGCTAAAAGCCTAACTTCCCTGGGTGCCTTCCTCCAATTTGTAACACTATCTCTTATCCTAAAGATACAAGAGCTTTGTTTCTCCTTTGGATAAGCCAACCTAAGCAGTCTCCCCAGTTACCACGATAAAGCTGGGACCAACTATATGTAACAAAATGTCCTGTCAAGTCGTCTTGTTTGGGGACTGGTGATTGTTTATCCTGAGAACACACATGTAAGGGAATATCTGCTTGGCTGTATATACGGGAGATTCCTTTGTCTTTTTGCAATCTGTTTGTTCATTGTTCGCCACGAGTGTTACATTTCTGGTTTAATGCTTACCCAGTAGTAAACCCATTTTCTTTCTCTGCTCTCTTTATGGAGAGGTTTCCTGGGTTGGGAGATTTTTTTTTTTTTTTTTTTTTAAAGTTGTACTTCCCCAAGCATTGAAAGAGAGCCCAGGAGGGCGGTAGACTCCACTTTTAAGTCCTGTGTTCTAAGGCCTTTGAATTTTTTGAGAGGCTATCAGGATCTTCACATTCATCTGTTTGTCTGGGTTGGTGGGGTGGAGTGCAGAATGGTGAACGATACTGGCAGATTACAGGGGCCACTGCATTTAATTAACTTAAACAAAGATCTAAAGCTTATGCCCTTATGGCTGGCTGGTCAATAGCAAACTTAGCAGAATGTTCCTTTTTTATTTTATTTTTTTTTAAGATTTTATTTATTTATTTGACAGAGAGAGAGAGATCGCAAGTAGGCACGGAGGCAGGCAGAGAGAGAGAGAGAGAGGAGGAGGAGGAGGAGGAGGAGGAGGAGGAGGAGGCGGAGGAGGAGGAGGAGGAACAGGCTCCCTGTGGAGCAGAGAACCTGATGCCAACCTGGATCCCAGAACCCTGAGACCAGGGCCCAAGCCGAAGGCAGAGGCTCAACCCACCGAGCCACGCAGGCGCCCCAGCAACATGTTATTTATTATAAAAAGAAATAGCAGAGTAAAGCTTTCCTGAAAAAAGATGACCTAGATAGCTGTTCTCTCCAGATTATATCTTATCTCTCACTGCCATTTTCCAGTTTAGGCTCTTGGCCACGGTCCCCTGCCCCAGCCTGGCAGCCAGGTTCCCCGAGGCCGCAGTGCTCCCTCTCCCTCCGCCTCCCCCAGCTACCCCGGCGGCCCGCAGGTGAGGCCACGGTCGGACTACAGCTCCCAGCATGCCTTGGGGACGGGCGGGTCACGTGAGCGTCCGGAAACCCTGGCCGCCAAGCGGCGGGTGAGGTGGCGGCGCGGGCGAGGGGCTACGGGCAGCGGAGCGAGCGGGCCGGTGGGCCGCAGCACGACGACTGCAGCGGCTCTCGGGTGCGCTAGCCCGGGCGCGCGGGGGGGGCCGACCGAGGAGGGGCCGGAGCCCGGCTTGGGGTGAGGTGTGGGGGCGCCGCCCGCGAGGGCGGTCCGGGGGGCTTCCATGGAGGGGAGGGCGACGACGCGGAGATGCGGCGGGAGCGGCCGGTGGGTGTGGCGCCGTGGGCTGGGCGGGCGGGCAGCCGCTCCCGCCGCTTCCCGGGGTCGTCCCTCGGTGCGGGCTGTGCGGGGCCGGGCCGGGCGGGCGAGGACCGCAGCGGGAGGGGAGCGGGAGGAGAGCGGGAGGAACGCGGAGGGCCCTCGGGAAGAGTCGGGAACGGGCCGCGCCACGAGGGCTCCCGTGCGGGAGCAGGGCTGTCGGTCAGAGCCGGGGAAGGGAGGCTTTTCAGGTAGGGGGGGAAGGGAGGCTTTTGGGATAAAACGCGCGGAGGCCAGAGGGTTTAGAAGGATCTTAGTGGAGTTTCGTGTTCTGGCAACTGCTGTGGCCTCAGTCAAGGAATTTGACCAAATTCCTTGGTCACATTACTTATTCGTCATTCTCCCAGTATTCTTACTTGCAGAATGTGGTCTGTTTATTCTCACTTTTGGCAGGGGATAATGGGAACGCGTCCACAGGGTTTTTGGCGTTTCCTGAAATATAAGATGGTAGGTGAGCTCATAGTAACATTACTGAATGTTTATAGGGAGAAGAGTATGTTCCTGGGGTGACGGAAATCTGAATCTTAATTGCTCCCTTTCTTCAGTGTCTTGGTGCTGGATATGCCTTTGCCATTTGGTGGATGTTTGCTGTGTGCCAGGCTCTGAACTAGGAACTGTCTGAACTTCTCTCGTGTAGTTCTTAAATGAGGGAGTTGAGGCCCATTGAAGGGTCTATGGTTCCAACTTGAATTTTAATGCCTTTTTATGGGCTACACATGGCTTCACCTAGTATCATTCTTCTGTTAATCTTCTTCTTCTTTTTTTTTTTTTTCCAGTATGTTCAGTTAGCCAGTATATTTCTTTTTTTAAGGTTTTTGATTTGTTTGAAAACGAGTGTGAGAGCATGAGCAGGAGGAGGGGCAGAGGGTTGGGGAGAAGCAGACTCAACGTTGAGCAGGGGCCAGATGCAGACCTCCATCCCAGGACCCTGGGATCATGACCTGAGCCGAAGGTAGATGGTTGACTGACTGAGCCACCCAGGCGCCCCCTCTCTTGTTAATCTTTGATTTCCATCAGAAAATGACCTGAAACAGTACTTTTATAAAATTAAAGTGAGGGATGCCTGGGTGGCTCAGTCGGTTAAGCGTCTCCCTTTAGCTCAGGTCATGATCTGGAGTCCCAGGATCAAGCCCAAGTTCCTCTGTCCGGCTCTGTGCTCAGCGGAGAGTCTGCTTCCCCTTCTGCCACTCAACCTGCTGGTGTGCATGCTCTGTCTCTCTCTCAAATAAATAAATAAAGTCAGTGCAATGTCTTGTTCTCTCTAGCTTTCAGGGTCGAGTGTATCATCACAGGTTGTGTTTTTTTCCTCTTCATCACAGACAAAATGAAATGTCACAGCACTGACCGTTAACTGGAGTATAAGTCTTTGGCTAGGAGAGGGCAGGCTTTTTTTTTTTTTTTTTTTTTTTTAAGATTTTATTTCTTTATTTGAGAGAGAGAGCGAGAGAGAACACATTTGGGGCAGAGGGAGAGGGAGAAGCAAAGTCCATACTGAGCAGGGAGCCTGAGGTGGGACTTGATCCCAGGATCCTGGAATTATGACCTGAGCTAAAGGCAGATGCTTACCCAACTGAGCCACCCAGGCACCCAGATTTTTTTAAAAATACAACCTATCCCCCTGTGTGGATCTCAGACTCATATCCCAAGATCAAGGGTTGCATGTTGAACCTATTGAACCAGCCAGGTGCTCCAAGAGGGAAAGATTTGTATCTTAGAAACTTCTTGTCTTTGGAATATGTTTAAAATGTAGGAAGAATGTAGTTTTAGGAACCCTAGAATAAGACAAGAAAATTTTACAGGTAAAGGTTAAGTACTTTACATATGTGGTAATGCAACAATTTAAGAAGAGAGAAAAATTACAGAAGACTTCAGTTTTGAGTAAAAGGGTTCAGGTAGTACAAGTAAATGGCATCAAATCAGATAATGTGGGATGAAAAGGATATTTGCATAAGTGTCAAGCACTGAGGTGCTAAATTACAACATACGCAGTACTCTCAAAATAGCGAAACTCAACTATATGTTTAATACTCTTCCAGCTGCCTTTCTATATTTCAGTACACATAATCTTTTTCCTTTGCAAATATAAAAACTGAAATCTGAGAAGTAAGTCGTTGCCTATCTAATGTGCTACACCTTGAATAATAGGGGTTACACTGTTACTGATAAAGTGTGGGTTTTGGTTTTTTTGTTTCCATTCTGAATTTATACCTCTAAGCTTAAGGTGAGCTATTTCTGATTACTATGTTTTACCCAACTTGGGATATTTTAACCTTTTTTTTTTAAATACAGTATAGCATAGAGACTAGGGTCAGGTCTGGGTTTGAATGCTAGCTTCGTCTAATGAGAGATACTACTTTAGGGGCACCTGGGTGGCTCAGTGGGTTAAGCCTCTGCCTTCAGCTCAGGTCATGATCCCAGGGTCCTGGGATCGAGCCCCACATTGAGCTCTCTGCTTGGCAGGGAGCCTGCTTCTCCCTCTTTCTCTGCCTGCCTCTCTGCCTAGTTGTGATCTCTGTCTGTCAAATAAATAAATAAAATCTTTTTAAAAAATTTTAAAAAAAAGTGATACTACTTTATAAAATCTGTTTTCTCATCTCCAAGATGTGAGAACTATATGTTCTAGTTCAGGGCAAGTACCTAGCACAGTGCCTGACACTTTGAAACTGTTCATTGTTGGTTATGGTCAAAGGATTCATTCATTCACAAAATCTTTATTAATGCTTCTTCTTCTTTTTTTAAAGATTTTATTTATTTATTTGACGGAGAGAGAGATCACAAGCAGGCAGAGAGGCAGGCAGAGAGAGAGGGAGAAGCAGGCTCCTTGCCGAGCAGAAAGCCTGATAAGGGGCTCGATCCCAGGACCCTGAGATCATGACCCCAGCCGAAGGCAGAAGCTTAACCCACTGAGCCACCCAGGTGCCCCTTTATTGATGCTTCTAAAAGCATCAGTTGATACAGGGTGCTGGAGATACAGCTGTGGACTTAAGACAGATGAGCTCACTGCTTTTGGGGAGCTTATAGACGAACAGTACATATGTAAACAGTTAAATGGGAATAATTCGATTGGTAGCAATGCTATGAAGGGAAGAAACAGAGACAGAGATGAGAGAGGTCACTGAGTGACTGCCCCAAGCGTTGTAGAGAGAGGACGGTCAGGGCACACAATGAGGGAGATGACTTGAGGATGAGCCAAGAAAAGGAAAGAACAAGCCATTTGCAAGGAACCAGGGGAAGAGCATTTCAGGCAGTGGAACAGCAAATGCAAAGGCTCAAAGCAAGAAACGGCTCAGGGACAGGAAAAGAATTAGGTGTGGGGAGGTTGCCATGAATGGGGAAGAGTGGTACTGGCAGGGGTGGGGAGGAGGGTGGGCAAAGAGGAGGAAGGAAATGGGTTAGAGCCTCACCGTGTCCAAGAATGGCGGCTCCATCCTAGCAAAGGATTGGGAACCACCCAGATACCTGGTAGGAGATTGGAATGTGCTAACTCTGTAGGTGTGGATAAGGAGAGATCTCTAACTTCTGGTAAGTGAAGAAAAGAAAAAAGTGCAGAATAGTGCACGTAATATGCTCTTTTGTGGATGTATGGGTCTGAGGGGCTCTGCCTGGAGTGTATGCACAGGGGTAGATTCTGGGAGGATGTAGGAGCACAGGGTGATGAGACCAGAGAGGGAGACATCACTGTATATACCTTTTGCTGTCTTTTGATTTTTCTGCCTTATGTACGTATAACCTATTGAAAATCAATAAAACAATAAAAAAAACTCTCAAAAAGCATTGCCTCAGGCAGTCTCCTCCTTCATCTCCAGCCTCCTTTTGCCAGCCACCACTGTCAGCTCCACTGCTCTCCCCCACCTTAACCTTCTTATTGTACACTGGAGGACTGGGGGTATTCAGGCTTTGAAGGCCATGGTAAAGAGTTTTGTATTTTTATCAGAGTCTTGGAAAGCCATCAGTGTGTTTTGAGCAGAGGAATTAGAGCTGATTTATATTTTAAGATCTATTTCTGGAGGCGCCTGGGTGGCTCAGTCAGTTAAGCGTCTGCTTTGGGCTCAGGTCATGATCCCAGGGTCCTGGGATCGAGCCCCACATTAGGCTCCCTGCTCAGTGGGGAGGCTGCTTCTCCCTCTCCCTCCCCTCCCTCCCCCATCCCCCGCCCCGCTCCTGCTCTCTCTCTCTCAAATAAATAAAATCTTTAAAAAAAAAATCTATTTCTGGGGCGCCTGGGTGGCTCAGTGGGTTAAGCCGCTGCCTTCGGCTCAGGTCATGATCTCAGGGTCCTGGGATCGAGTCCCACATCAGGCTCTCTGCTCAGCAGGGAGCCTGCTTCCTCCTCTCTCTCTCTGCCTGCCTCTCTGCCTACTTGTGATCTCCCTCTGTCAAATAAATAAATAAAATATTTAAAAAAAAAAAAATCTATTTCTGGTTGATGTGTGGAGAATGAGTTGGGGGCAGGGTAGATGTAGAAATCGTGAAGGCCTGCAGGAGGCTGTTGCAGTAGGCTTGGTGGGCCGTACGGGTGGTTCATCTTGGTGGTGGCAGTGGGGATAGAGAGAGGAGGACAGATCTGGGATGTATTTTAAGAGGTAATTAGAAGCGGGGTGGATGTGGAAGCTGAGAGAGAGAAGGAAAAGTGAAGGAAAAGTCCTGGTTACCTTGGGCCACTTGGAGGAATGGTGGTATCATTTAAGTTGGGAAATACTGGGGGAAGAATGTAGGTCTGGATGGAGGACACGAAGAATCTTGCTTCAGATCCATGGAGGCATATCAGGTGGACAGTTGGCTGTACTGTGGGGTCCACGTTAGAGCCCTGGTTCTGGGGGGGGGTCATTGGCCGAAAGCCATCGTACAAGGTGAAGGAGAGAGAGGGATGCTGGAACTTTAAAGAGCGAAGTGTGAAATTGTCGTCTTAGAGGTTGAGTAAGCAGAATAATTGGGGAAGTGTAGACATGCTGGGCAGTGTTGCATGTTCTTTGAGGTTTGTGGTTTTGAATCTTTAAGTGAAAACAGCCTGCTTGTGTGATTTTTCTCTGGCAAAACTCAGCTACTTGGATGCAGGGAAGGAGGACAGAGGCAAGCAAGTAGGTGCATGTGCACGCTCTTGCACACACACGCACGCACACGCACGCACAGCCTGCGAGGGAGTTGTTAGATTCTAAGTTAGTGAAGACTGAAATGAGGACCAGAGGAGGGTTATGGATACCGGGGGAATGGTGAGGTGACCGAGCTGGGAGCCTTGTCGAGGTAAAAGGACTCTTGAGTGGAAAGTGGGAGAGGGACGGAATGACGGGTGTTTGCGGTCTAGTTTGGGGAGGTGACGTAGGCACTGGCTGGGTCTTGACCATGGAGGGGTTTTCAGTGTGGGGCAGAGGCAAAGATTGGTGGTGGAGAAGAGAGGGGAGGTAGTGCTGAGCCACCTGGCTCTTGGGCTGGGACCGAGGCCGTGGTTGAAGGAAAGAGAGGCAAGGGTCTGTGCCGGAAGGTCAGGAGGTGACAAGGCAGCAGCCAGTAGGGGGCCCTCTTCCCCCGAATCGCCCTTCCCGGCCAGCCTGAGTTCAGAGAAGCTGGAGTCCTCTGAGGAGGAAGAGTGACCGTGAGAAGAAAGATGACTTCTCCTTGAGAGACCCTGGAGGAGGCAGGGTCATCTGGGGGTGGTCAGGAGTCGGAGGCAAATATCGCTCAGAGGAGGGTGACCATGTGGAGAAGTTCACTTGCCTCATATCTAGATTTCTAGAGAGCAAGATAAGAAGTTGGGGTGGGGTGAAGATTGGGTCAGGTCACATGGGCATGGGGGATGAGTTGCTTTGCACATGCCATCTTTCCTGCCAGCCTTCCCCCCATCTTTCTAGCTGTGTCTCCCACAGTGTTCCCAATACATGACAACCTGAAGTCTTACTGATGTGGGGTTGGAATGGTCTCTGAATATCTATAGAAAGTGACAGTTTTGGAGGGCTTCATATCCCAAGACGTTGTTTGGTAAGGGGAGATTGCCTTCTGTCTGGACATGTTACATGTGAAGCCATCTTTTACATTGATTATACAGTGTGGAGTGTTCATCCTGGAAAATATCTTGTATGCGTGATCTTCTAGGACTCAAAAAAGCTTCAATATGAATCATATGAGTTAATGATTATCAGCTTGTTTTGAAAAGTGGAACATGGCTCAATGGTTCCAGATCCTTCTTGATGGTAAGGATCTTATTTTTAATAAGTTTTGTTTTTAAAAGCTAGTTCTTATTCCCATATGATAGTTGTATATTCAGTATCCATTAACTGAGAAAATACGAAACGGTAAGCTACTATGAATTTAGGAAAACTTAAATGGATTTTTTAAAAAATTATATCAGCATTTACTTACACTTGAAAAACGTTAGACATTTGTTCTGTCTGTATTTAGAGCAGGAATGAAAATGGTCTTCAGAAAGTAGGATGTGCTTGGTGGATTCAGACTTGGCAGAAACTCTCGACACTTCCCCAGGGTCGCAGAGCTCACGGATGAGTAGAAACTACTTCTGTGATGCAGGGAATATAAGTGCAAGGTATTATTATTGTTATTAATTACTGTAATTACTTAGGACCAGATGCTATAATAGTATTAATTTTAAGTGGCTTTCTGCCAATAGCAGGTGAATATTTAAAACTATTTTCCCGGTGTACTTATTAAGTCCTTTCTCTCCTGTCACGTTAGCTAAGGAAAAAGTGGTTTGTTTAGAAATGAAATCCAGATGGTCTCAAACAGCTTGGTAGTTGTGTAAAGTTATTAATGTAACTACACAACCTTGAAATACACAGCCATTATTGCCAGAGCAGTGCAATCCCAATCCAGTAGAGTGTACATTTTTGGAATTATTATTTTACCTGATAAATTACTGAACTTCATAAATCATATCCTTTCCTGAAGTACTCAGTACACTGTTTTGAGGTGTGAATGTGTTCAATTCATAGAGCTACAATTTCCATAAAGCTTTGAGTTGTTCCACTGGGGTTTCATGTTTAATTTAGGGGCTGGAGGTAAATTTAGCAGTGACACTAATAGCTCTCAGGTTTGTAACTTTCTGGAATTACAGACAGAGTTTATTTGTTATGTCTTGGAAGTGGAATTTTAATATCCTACTTGGCTCATTATATTGTGAACATTTTCAGGCAGAAAGAGTAAGTGAAATTAGCTACATTCTACTGGTGTGGGACTGATTAATCCTGGGCAGGTCAGTGGCTAAAATAATTATCTTACGTATATAATTACCTTACATACATTGTTTATTTTAATCTCCTAACTCTCAGAAGAGATATGCCATTTTATAGATGACCATCTGTGATTCATAAAGTTTGGCTTAACCAAGGGCTTATGGCCAGTAAGTGAAACAGCTGTAATGTTGATATAATTTTAACCACCTCAACTTTGTACCTTTTACCCAAAAGTTTCAGGAATGGCCTTTTGGCTGGGTCTTTGGGCATGTAAGGTTTGCCTATATCTACCAAGCTACTATGGCTAGTGAAAACATGAGTATAATGGCAGTTACAAGGAGCATGGCCTTGAAAGCAAAGCCCTGTGATTTGCCAGTTTTAATACTGGAAGTTCTTTTTTTTTTTTTTTAAGGTTTTATTTCTTTATTTGACAGAGAGAGAGATCACAAGTAGGCAGAGAGAGAGGGGGAAGCAGTCTCCCCGCCGAGCAAAGAGCCTGATTCGGGGCTCAATCCCAGGACCCTGAGATCATGACCTGAGCTGAAGGCAGAGGCTTAACCCACTGAGCCACCCAGATGCCCTTCAGTACTGGGAGTTCTTGAGTTTTTCTCCTGCCTTGACTATAGTAGTACACATAGCATACAGGTCATTTCATTAATTAATTTTTTTCCTAATATGCAAGTGAATTATAGGACTTTTCCAATGATGTTGATGTTTTCCCTTCTGATCGTAAATACCCACCTTTATTGTAGACTTTTTAGGGAAGGGTATAGAAAATTAAAATTACCCATAATGTTGCTACCCAAAGAGAACTAGTATATCCCCTATTTATTTGTAAATATTATGTAAACATAGAGTTGAATTGATTATGAGTTGTATCTTACTTTTTTTTGTAAGTAATCGACACCCAATGTGGGTCTTGAACTCATGACCCTGAGATCAAGAGTCCCATGCTTTACTGACTGAGCCGCCAGGCGCCCCATTTTCTTATGTGACATTTTCTCATGTCATTAAAAAGCCTTAATTTGTCATGTCAAATGATTATAAACTATTCAGCATGTGGCTATACCATAATTTATTTACGCATTCCGCTTTCATTGCATCTTTAGGTTGTGCAGACTAATAACTGAAGGCATGAAGTTTAGATGCTTAGTTTGTCAGGGCAGTGCTCCTTTCAGAGAGGACCAAGGAGCACTGACAGGAAGTCGTGGAGACAGACGGGCTGGGAGTGGCCCTGCCTCTTTCCCCATTTCCTTATGACTGACACAAAGTTTATTTCTTTAATAGAAGAAAGCTCCTTTGACAAGCTGTGAAAACTACCTTTGTTTATAGACCTGAATGTACCTTGTATTTCTTTAGGAGTAGATCCCTGGAAATTGGATTTTTGTGTCAAAGGCTGTTTATGAACATGCTCGATTATCTTCCTGTAATATGTTTCACATCGCTTAGCAGCATACGAGAGTTCAGGAGTCATTAGACCTTGAACTACATTGGGCACAATCTTTTTTTAACTTTGCAAAAGTTTTCTTGCCTTAACCAAGCAAGTATGCCTTTCTTGTGTTACTGGTAAGATTGGAGCTTTCAGCCATTTCATTTCTTCTGAATTGCCTATTCATTTCCTTTCCTCATTTTTCTGTCAGAATTAGAGATTCTCTGTCTCTCTCTCTTTTTTAAAGATTTTATTTATTTATTTGACACAGAGAGAGAGAAAGCAGGGGGAGCGGCAGGCTGAGGGAGAAGGAAGCCCAAGACGGAACTCCATCCCAGGACTCTGGGATTGTGACCCGAGGCGAAGGGAGATCCTTAACTGACTGAGCCACCCAGGTGCCCTCCTTTTCTTATTCTTTTAAGATTTTATTTTTATTTTTTTTATTTTTTAAAAAATTTATTTATTTATTTGACAGAGATCACAAGTAGGCAGAGAGACAGGCAGAGAGAGAGAGAGGAGGAAGCAGGCTCCCCGCTGAGCAGAGAGCCCGATGCAGGGCTCGATCCCAGGACCCTGGAATCATGACCTGAGCCGAAGGCAGAGGCTTTAACCCACTGAGCCACCCAGGTGCCCCTAAGATTTTATTTTTATGGTGCACCTTGGTGGCTGACTTGGTTAAGTGTCTGCCTTCAGCTCAGGTTGTGATCCCAGGGTCCTGGGGTCAAGCCCTGTGTTAGTCTCCCTGCGTAGTGGGGAATCTGCTTATCTTTCTCCCTCTGTCCTCCACCCCGCTCATGCTCTCTTTCTTGCTCATTCTACTTCAGATAAGTAAATAAAAATCTTAAAAAAAAATTTATTTAACAGTGAGAGAGGGAACACAAGCAGGGCAAGTGGGACAGGGAGAAGCAGACTCTCCACTGAGCAGAGAGCCCAATGCAGGGCTCAATCCTAGGACCCTGAGATCATGACCTGAGCCGAAGGCAGATGCTTAACGGCTGAGCCACCCAGGCGCCCTAAAAGATTTGATTTTTAAGTAGTTTCTACATGCAGCTTGGGGCTTGAGCTGACAACCCCAAGATCAAGAGTCATATGTTCTTCTGACTGAGCCAGCCAGGCGTCCCTGAATTAGTGACTTTCTTATCAGTTCGTATGAGAGTTCTTTCATTAGAATCTAATCTTTTGTTAAGGATTTTTCTTTTCAAGGGCTTGTTATAAACATAATTATCAATCTAGTTTTCTGGAGTCACTAGCTCAGATAATTATTTTCAAGGTCTGATAATATACTGACTGGCTGGCTATAAGTCTAAAAATTCAGTTTTTGGAGAGACTGCCTATTTTAAGTAATGATGATAATGCATTTTGTCTTTTCAGAAAGAAGAAATGATGTAGATAATTCACTATTCGAACTTCAAGGTCAGAGGTGGGAAGGAAGGTCAGGAAGACTATGGCCTGGCCGAATATTTTTCGAAGAGGGACTGCGTTCTCCCGGTTCAGCCATCATCATGTTGTTGTGTTCCTGCTCACCTTCTTCAGGTAGGTTCGTTGCTCAGACTGTGCACTCGTGTTTTTTGGGCTTATTTATTTGAGGGAGCTTATTTGTTGGCATGGCAAGTACAGTGATTGATTGGTATGGGCTCATGAAATAGCCTAGTTATTCCTCCTGTTGTGCTTTCTGGTACCTCTAAGTAGTTTCCAAGGACCATTTTGCCCATGTTTCCTCCATGTCTGGAGGCATTTTTGGTTGTCACCCTGGGAGCAGGGGTGCCACTTGCAGTGGGCAGAGACCAGGGATGCTGCTGTAGGTCCTGCAGTGCACAGGCTATCTTTGCATGATAGAGAATTTGGGGGGCCAAAAATATCACCAGTGCCATGGTTGAGAATCCCTGTTTTAATATACAGTTTTTTATTTGTTGAAACCAGGAGCTTCAGAACAAAGGGTGCATGTATTTAGGGAGTGCCCTGTGCGTCTTTGAGCAGTAAAGATGGACTGAGACAATTGGGAGGAGCTCTAGGAACTCCTGTGAGTTTCCGAGCGTTAGCACGACTAAAGGATCATCTGTGTTTATGATTCTGTGGCCCTCAGTGTCTCTCTTTAGTGGTTGATAGGTGCCACAAACGAGGTTGTGTGGTTTTAGGAGCCGTGTTACTTATAACACTGTGACTCAGTTATTTTGATGATTTCTTCTGGGTCGATTTTATTATTAATCTTTACTGAAGTCACCACACATGATGTGATTTACTTGTTTTAAGGCAGAAACTAAGAGATGGGTCTCTGTGTAAGAGTTGATAGGTAATCTTGGATGCTTGCTTGAGGGGTGAGAGGGGACATCAGAAGGAGGAAAAGATGGGACTCAGGAGGCAGCTACTTACTGGCTAATGCATCAAGGGGCCAGCAGTTGTTAAAAGACTTAAAATTCTTTACAGAACTGCCGCCATGATTTAGAGTGGTTTGGGGTCAGTCACGCATCTGTCTTCTAGGTGGAGGGATAAGTTAGAAGTGAACACAGGTTCATATGGAAGACAACTAGTTAATTCTTTCTTTTGCTTGGGAGAGACTGTTCAGTTGATAGTTCCCATAAAGCAGTACTTTTCCTTTTTTTTTTTTTAAGAGAAGAATTCTAAAATTGAATAAAACAAATGGGATTATATTCAGGATTTTATTGAATGCCGTTTTCTTTGCTATTCATTCAGCCGTGTGTCTTTTCTCTTTTGCAGTTATTCGTTGCTCCACGCATCAAGAAAAACTTTTAGCAACGTCAAAGTCAGTATCTCTAAGCAGTGGACCCCAACTGCTTTTAACAAGTCAGCTGGACTGCCTGTAGAGGTAAGCAGAGCAAAGGCAGGGGTGGGTTCAGGAAGGGAGCTGTGCCCACCTCCTAAGTTCTTCTCAAGTTCTACTTTGTTTCATTCATCTGCTTAGGACTCTGAAATGGATGTTTCCTATGGCATAAAACCCAAACTGTTCTGCCCAATTTCTTAGCTTGCTGTGATTCAAGCTTGTTCTCCCCTTCTGTGCAGTTTCCCTCTCACTGTTTTGAAGTGATACATTTCTAGTGAGGGGTTCTTTTAAATCAAGTTTCACAAGTACCTGTACTCACTTCTGCCTCTGAGAATTTGCTTATGTTCTTTTGTATGCTCTTGCACTTTCTTCCCACCCGTTTAAGTCTTGCTTTTCCCTCTGTGGCAAGATGAAATGCTGCTGCTTAAAATTTCTTTAAAGATTTTATTTATTTGTTTGACAGAGAGAGACATAGCGAGAGAGGGAACACAAGCAGGGGGAGTGGGAGAAGAAGAAGCAGGCTTCCCGCAGAACGGGGAGCCCAGTGTGGGGCTCGATCCCAGGACCCTGGGATCATGACCCGAGCTGAAGGCAGATGCTTAATGGGGCTGAGCCACGCAGGTGCTCCCACCTTTTTTTTTCTTTTTGACAGAGAGAGATTACAAGTAGGCAGGAGGCAGGCAGAGGGGGTGAGGGGAAGCAGTCTCCCTGCTGAGCAGAGAGCCCAATGTGGGATTCAATCCCAGGACCCTGAGATCATGACCTCAGCTGAAGGCAGAGGCTTAACCCACTGAGTCACCCAGGTCCCCCCCCCCCCCGCCCTTTTTTTTTTAAAGTAATCCCTACAGCCAGTGTGGGGCTTGAACTCACAAACCTGAGACCAAGAGGTGCATGCTGTACTGACTGAGCCAGCCAGGGCATCCCTAAAATGTTACTTTTCCTATCAAGTTTCTTCCCACCTTCAACTGATTTTTTCCCCCCTCTGAAAGGTGTACACCATGTGTTACATAGTTTAATGTTTCAGTATTTACATACTTTTTAATTGTTTCATTTGTTTGTATCTTGTTTAAGAGTCTAGAAGTCAGAGAATGTGTATCCACTTCCTTGAATTCATTATGGATCAGGTGAATCCTTGGATGACAGTTTGGAAGGGAGATGCTGTTGTTTATGTCTTTGGTCAATACAAAAGTCCACTCCACTCATTCTTTACCACATTGCTTGAGTTCTGCTTATGTGGGATCATACATACATATTAATATTCTTGGCATGTCTTTTTTTAAGATTTTATTTATTCTTTTGAAAGAGAGAGAGCGGATAAGCTGGGGGTGGGATGGGGCAGAGGGTGGGGGGGAGCCCAACATGGGGCTGGACCCCGGGACCCCTGAGATCATGACCTGAGACAAAGTCGGATGCTTAACCGACTGAGCCGCCCAGGTGCCCCAACATGTCTTATTTCTTTTCTTTTTTTGTTTTTAAAGATTTAATTTATTTATTTGACAGAGAGAGCAGGAGAGTATAAGCAGTGGGAATGTCAGAGGGAGAGGGAGAAGCAGACCCCCACCAAGCAGGGAGCCTGAGGCAGGGCTCGATCCTAGGACCCTGGCCAGAGCCAGAGCCAAAGGCAGTCACCTAACCAACCGAGCCACCCAGTTGCCCCAACATGTCTTATTTCTTAGAATATTTCCCCCTATTTAGATCAATTAAAAGGTGATGGATATCTGAACGTTATAGGACTATCCCCTCAAAATGTGATTAGGTTACTCAGTCATTTGCTTCTTGAGGGTCTGTCTTGCATAAACATTGTTCTAGGCAGTGAGCAAAAAAAAGCCTAGGGAGAGGATTAAACGAAAAAAAAAGAGCCTGTCCTCACAGAGCTCATGTGTTGAAAATGCTCTTGCACAGTTTTTCCTCCCCACCCTCCCTTTATTTAAAGTTTATTTTTGGGCATCTTGGTGGCTCAGTGGGTTAAGTGGCTGCCCTCAGCCCGGGTGATGATCCTGGTGCTGGAGGGGCCTCTCTGCTAGCGGGGAGTCTGCTTCTCCCTCTGCCCCTCCCCCTGCTCATGCTGTCTCTCGCATGCTCTCTCTCTCTCCCTTGCAAAAATAAGTAAATAAGTAATCTTAAAAAAAACAAAGTTTATTTTTTTTTTCGTAATCTCTACACCCAACGTGGGGCTTGAACTTACAACCCCGACATTGAGAGTTGCATGCTTTTCTGACTGAGCCAGCAGGCAGCCCTTTTGAATGATTTTTCTTGAATTTAAGTTATCAGAAACTATTAAAAAGAAAGATGTTAGGAGGGGTGCCTGGGTGGCTCAGTGGGTTAAGCCGCTGCCTTCGACTCAGGTCATGATCTCAGGGTCCTGGGATCGAGCCCCGCATCGGGCTCTCTGCTCAGCGGGCCTTCCCGCTGCCTCTCTCTGCCTGCCTCTCTGCCTACTTGTGATCTCTCTGTCAAATAAATAAATAAAAATCTTAAAAAAAAAAACGTTGTTAGGAATAGATGGCTAGATTTCACACTGACTGTTGACTAGTGCTGTGTGCACAGTGCGTGTGTCAAAACGATCAAGTGACTTGTTACAAACCTTTAAGATGGAGTGGCCTTAGAGGGGTTGTGTGCTCCAACCTCTCAGCCACAGTGGAATTTTTCTTTTTCAATATTGAAAGATGCTCACTGGCCTTCTGCTTTAATACTTCAAGGAAGTTCTTAAATGGAGGGAAAAGTGTTCTGCTGTTTAATTTTGATATTTGGTTTTCTGAGCTGGGCACAGTAGTTGATTCCTCTGCATGATGGTTTGCTGGGTATTCAAAGAAAACCTGTCTCCCTAGGTTTCTCTCGTTGAGGCTGGAGGAGAGATACAGTCTGACTCATATAAAGAATGACCGGATTTGGTTGAGGCACTGGGTTTCTGGTTATGCTGCACAAGTCTGTGTTTGTTTTTTAGGTAACTGAGTTGGGGGTTCCCAGGACCACCCCCAGGTTTGATTCACTAAGAGGACTCTGCAGGACTCAGCTTATAGTCCCACTTATAGCTACGGTTTATTCCAGTAAAAGGATAGAGAGCAGAGTCCGCAAAGGGGAAAAAGAGCGCAGGGGTTGAGGTCTGGAGGAAGTCAAGTGCAAGTTTCCAAGAGTGCTTTCTCGGTGGAGTCACACAGGATGGGTGTAATTCTTCCAGCAACACGTTGTGACAACATTGGTGGAATCATGTCTGCCAGGGAAGGTTATTAGAGACTCAGCGCCGAGGGTTTTTATTGGGACTGGTCATGTAGGCACCTTGTGCCTGGCACATACAAAATTGCTGGCTCTCAGAAGGAAAGCAGGTTCGGCATAAACCACATTGTTTGTAAAAACAGTTTAGGTACAGTGAACCACTCTTAGCAGGAAAAGATGGGAACCCTCCCAAAATCCCAGTTCCCAGATGCCAGCCAGGGCCTCGCCTCACAAGTAGGCCCTTTGGAGGAGAGCAGTCTCAGGCCTGCTGTGTTAACTCTTTCCTGCCAATAACCTATGTCACATTATTCGCTCTTTTTTTTTTTTTTTAAAGATTTTATTTATTTATTTGACAGAGAGATCACAAGTAGGCAGAGAGGCAGGCAGAGAGAGAGAGGAGGAAGCAGGCTCCCCGCTGAGCAGAGAGCCCGATGCGGGACTCGATCTCAGAACCCTGAGATCATGACCTGAGTCAAAGGCAGTGGCTTAACCCACTGAGCCACCCAGGCGCCCCACATTATTCGCTCTTAATGAGACTCGAATTAACTTCTCTGCTTCGATGTTTGCTTGTTACTCTAATTGCTGCTAAAACAGGTTTCACCATTCTGGTTTATTCAGAACTATGAATTAAATAGTTTGGATGGATTGGTTATATAGAAGTCAAGTTCAGACTGATCCTGGAGATCTTTGTACTTCCATCTCTGTCTTCATGGACAGCAGTGCTGACTTTCCATTTGTTTAGACCTTAAGGTCTGGGTTTTTTCCTTCCTGAAGTCCACTGCTGGGAGTCGGGCTGCTGTCTGTGCCTTTCATTCCTCCTGTGCTTCTGGGTCTGTAACTGTCAGCCTTGGCCTCACTTTGAAACTTTGCTTTCTTGTCCAAAGTGGGAAGCATTCTTAGAACCAGCAGTTTATGTGGAATTATTCTGAAAAATATTTAAGTGTCTTGAACAGCATCATCAGAAATTACTCATGATGCTTTACAAAAAGAATTGAGCACCTACAGTCTCTTTACCTTGAGAATTTATAATGGATCCTGCTGATTCCGATGAACATTGCAGCCAGTGAACACAGCATAAAATCTATGTTTAAAGATAATAAGGAGGTAATGGTTAAATTTGACAAGTCGGACAACTTGACTGAAAATTGTGAACAGAATTGTGTTCACTAAATCAAAAAGCCTTGCCTCTCCAGCCAGTACAGTCTTCCATGAGAGTAGTGTGGGGGCCTCCACTGTCCAGGAGAGGGAAGCGGAATTCAGGGTGTCCTCAGCTTTCTGTCTCAAGCTCATCCCCAGCCCCTCTTCCCCTGAAGAACCTCTTGTCAACTGATACCACTCTGGGTAGGCAGAGGACAGACCCCTGAATGCAGGTCAGCCTTAGCTCATCCTCTGCTCACCACTGCTGGAACCTTGACGTCCCCACCGCATGCCTCGCCCTCACTCGGTGACGAACCTTCTCGCTTAGGAAACCCACACTGTCACTGTTGGTATAAGCAGGAAATTTTGTGTTTCCAGGAAGTGCCTCAGCACGCAGCTGTTCTCGTAGGTTCGTGCAAACCCTCTCCACCAGACACAGGAAAACCCCACATTTATACAGGCTGGTGGGTTCAAATAATTGTACATATACGCAGGCCAGCTTAAACCACTGAAGTGTGTGGGGTTTCAGCACGGTAAAGTCATTTTGTCAGTGACTTTCACGAGACATTGGATGATTCACTGTGTTTGACATGGACCGTTTCTCACTTAGTATATATACTCATCTTGATCTGACTTCTATGATTGTAGTAAATATTCTTTTCTAGATTTTCTGTTATCCTATTTTCTGTATCTTTGTGTTAGTCCTAGGTTGTTTTTTTAGTTTTCGGTTTTGTTTTGTTTTGTTTTTTAAAGATTTTGTTTATTCATTTGACAGAGAGAGAGCATCCTCACACAAGCTGGGGGTGGGGGCAGAGGGAGAGGGGGAAGCAGACTCCTCGATGAGCAGGGAGCCAGATGCAGGGCTTGATCCCAGGACCCGGATCATGAGCAGAGCCAAAGGCAGACACTTAACTGACTCAGCCACCCAGGCACCCCTGGTTTTTGTCTTCTACTTGTTAAGTAAGCCATCCAAAGTATATTTCAGCTGAATTCTGGCAGTGAAGCAGAAGAAAGCTGTTTAAAATCTGTGAGTTCTTGTGAAAGCCACCTGTGCAGGGACTTTTGGTGACATCTTGAGAGAATAAAGAAAACTCCAGAAACTTTGAGCAGCTGCTTGAGTCTGCTGTCTCTAGCTCACACTGGTGTGTACCCAACAGGACTTGGCCCTGGGTCCTGATGAGTATCAGGGTCAAAGATTGTGGTCTGAGGGAAAATGTGGCAAAATAACTAACTGGAGAACTTTAGGGCCCTACTTAGTGCACTGAAATACTGATGGATCTTAGCTTTGTAGGCTCTTCTCCCTGACGACAGTAGTATGTGAGGTGGTGTTAAAGGAGCAAGACCGGTGCCATAAGCCACATAGAAATGAGTCCCAGTCCTTTAGAATCACACTTTATATATTCTTTTATCATTTTACTTTCTTTTAAAGATTTTTTCTTATTGCTGATTGTGATTTTTCTTCTTAATACTCTAAAGTCAGAATTTCCTTCCTGTCACACCTATCTCAGAAATCATTTGTTCCAGTAGTTCTCTGAATTTTTGCTGTGAAGATCCCAAAGAGCTTTCGGTTATGTGGGTTTATATTTTTAGATACTTACTGTTTTAGAAATTAAAACTGAGAATTTTTTTTTTAATTTTAAAGATTTTATTTATTTATTTGACAGAGATCACAAGTAGGCAGAGAGAGAGAGAGGGGGAAGCAGGCTCCCTGCTGAACAGAGAGCCCGATGTGGGGCTCAATCCCAGGACCCTGGGATCACGACCTGAGCCAAAGGCAGAGGCTTTAACCCACTGAGCCACCCAGGTGCCCTGAGAAATTGAAAACAAAACAAAACAAAACAAAAAAACACATCCGTTTTCTACAATAAAAAGGGTAGGGATGCCTGGGTGGCTCTGTTGGTGAAGCATTCACCTCTTGATTTAAGTTCAGGTCATGACCTCAGGAGCTTGGGGTTGAGCCCTGCATCGGGTTCCACACTCAGCACAGAATCTGCTTGAGATTCTCTCCTTCTTCCTCTTCCTCTCCCCCACCTCTAAAATAAATAAAATCTTAAAAAATACCTTGGTTTTTTAGTTATTTATAAGTGAGTGAAATAAACCCATAATGTGTTAACATAAATAACATTTTACGAAAAATGATTTTTTGAAACAAAAGCACTTTGTGAGGAGAGTGGCGTTGATTTACATTTTTCAGATCTCATGTCTGGCTTAATAGAAGGTAGATTTTCATGTCTGCCTCTGAATTCGGTGTCTTGCAACATGATCCTTTGAACTATAGGAAGAGAATTTGGCCTTTGACAGATAACATAGTGGGAAGGGGAGAAGTATTTTAATAGCTTTTTCAGTTAATTGTGGGCATTCATCTTTGATACTACACCAGAATTTGACAAGGGGCAATTTCTTAAAGGTTAGTTGCCATGTGGAATCTGAAATTGTATCAATTAACTTTTTATACCCTTACTTAAATTAAGATCCATTGGTCTGTCTTTACTTCCATTGGATTCTGAAGAAGTGATAAGCTTGTTTCATTCTTTTCTGAGGAAGTATCTGCCAGATACCCAAATCTGAATAACTAGAGCTTGTCTGTCAGTCCTTCTTTCTAGTAGGAAACAGCCTCCTTGCTCGCCCCTGCACAGCTGCCCAGGTGCTTTCCCTCAGGACAGCCCTGGGAGTTTGGTGTGCGGAGTGCTGGTGCCCATTCTCCACTCCAGCACACAGAGTTCATTACTAAAAAGAAGTACACTTGGGCCACATTTAATAAAATTAATACTTCTCACTGCTCAAGAAATTTTTTAAAAAGATTTTTATATATTAGCATGTGTGTGAGGCAGGGTGGACTACAGGGAGAGGGACAAACAGAGTCTTTGTTGAGCGTGGAGCCCACGGGGCTCAATCTCATGACCCTGAGATCATGACCTGAGCTGACATCAAGAGTCCAGCGCTCAACGGGTCCAGCCACCCAGGCGCCCCGCCCCCTACTCAGCAAATCTTTATTGAGCATCTAGCATGTAGCAAGGATATGCTCAAGTGAAATTGGCTTTTTTTTTTTTTAAGATTTTATTTATTTATTTGATGGACAGAGGCTGAGTGAGAGAGGGAACACAAGCAGGGGAAGAGGGAGAGGGAGAAGCAGGCTTCCCGCTGAGCAGGTAACCGGTAGGGGGACTCAATTGCATGGCTGAAGGCAAACTCAATGACTGAGCCACCCAGGCGTCCCTGGCTTTTTTTTTTTTTAAGACTGTGACCATGGCGGGGTGCCTGGGTTGCTCGGTGGGTTAAGCCTCTGCATTCCGCTCAGGTCATGATCTCTGGACCTTGGGATCGAGTCCCGCATGGGGCTCTCTGCTCGGCAGGGAGCCTGCTTTCTCTCTCTCTCTCTTGCCTCTCTGCCTACTTGTGCTCTCTCTCTGTCAAATAAATAAATAAAATCTTTAAAACAAAAAGTAAACTGTGACCATGGCAATAAATATAGCGATTACTATTACTATTTTTATAGCAGTGAATGGTACGATGGGGTGTAACTGCCTTGACTCCTGCTTGAGCAAAAGCAGATAACATTTTAGTATTGTGCAAATAGCTTTGACCTTGCAGACCTTTTAGCATGTGTGTTTCCTTACCTACGGAGTGCAGGTTTCCTCTCTTCAGCCTTTGCAGGATTCTGTGAGGGTGGGCAGAGGCTGTAGATGCGGGCGCTCTGAGGAGGACAAGGACAGCCTGGTACCAGCGGGGCCTGACGGGGTTCTTGTGTTGCCGTAGATCTGGAGCCGCAACCGTTTGTTTCCCAGCGCAGAGGAGGCCACTCTTTTCCTTGGGACCCTCGACACTATTTTCCTCTTCTCTTATGCTGTGGTAAGTTTCGAATTTGGAGGGTTTAGGTGGAGAAAGAAGTAAGTGGAAATGACTCCAACCTTATGAAGTTTGTAAGGGATTCTAGAATTTGCTGAAGTTTATGTTCTGTGTCCCTCCCATCCAGCCAGCCAGCCAGCCAGCCATCCGTTTGACAGATACTTGCTGAGCACCTAGCACATGCCAGATCTGTGGGAGCTCATCGGTGAGCAACACAGGAAAAATCCTCAGTTTACAAAACTTACATTCTTGAAATGGGATCTAAGGAAGACAAACAGTAATGCGGTGCTGCACATAAGCAAATAGAGAGTATGGTTGAAGGGGGTAGGTGCTGTGGAGAAAAAAAACAGGAAAAGGAGAATAAAGAGCCCTGGGTGGGAGTTGTAATTTAAGTAGGATAGCTGGGGAAGACCTCAGGTAGGAGGGGCTGTTTGAGCAAAGACCTGAAGTGGAGTACCAAGATCTGCCCTGTGTTTGGACAGGTGCACTTGCTGCCCCAGGAGAGCAGACGGAAGGGCAGAGACAGCCCAGGGAGGCAGGTTAGGCTTTTCCAGTTTTGAGGTGAAGGGTGATGGTGGTTTAGATCCAGGGTGGGAGTAACAGAGGTGGGAAGAGGAGGGTTGGACTGTGTTTTGAAGGTAAAACCAATAATTCTTTTTCCTGTTGAATGTGGAACGTAAGAGAAAGAGGTGTTGAGAACAACTCTAGGGAGGAAGTGTCACAACAGAGTGGAAGACGACAGGGAGGGGAGGCTGTGGGGGAAGTGTCTTTTGGACATGTTACCTGTGAGTTACCTGTTATTGTCCAAAGGATGAAGAGTAGACCCTTGGTTAGGGGAGTCTGGAGTTCAAGTAGAGGTTCAGGCTGGTAGTATGAATTCTAGAATCCTTGGCACATAGATAATTTTCAGAGTTACAAGACTGGATGACATCATCGAGGGACTGGGTGAGGATAGGGAAGAGGAGTGACAGCTGAGCATAGGGCTTCCCTTAGAGGCAGGAGCTGTGAGGAATGGGCGAGCAAGGCCAAGGTAGAACAGTAAAGGAGGAGAACTGTGGGATGGTGGTGTCGAAGAGCCATACCAGCAGGGCAGGGGCTAGTTCTCTGTCTGAGGTAGTCTTGGAGGGGACAGCTAGGATCTCCTTGAGGTTGTAGGGGGCAAGGGTGGCTGCTGGATTGAGGCCATGGGAAGTGGTGGTAGCCACTGGACACATGCACCATCAGTGGGCCTCCCTTTCCTCCCAGTGTCTCCCGTGTCTGACCGCCTCTCTTGAAAATGGGTACAGTTATATAGATGCCTTTGTCTTTTACAGTTTCATTTCTCTGAGAGAGTGAAAGTGCACATGCGCACACACAAGCAGCGGGGTTGGGGGGGGGCAGAGGGAGAGAGAGACTGGCAGCCAGACTCTCTGCCTAGCTACAGGGGCTCAGTCCCACAACCCCGAAACCACGATCTGAGCCAAAATCAAAAGTCAGACACTTAACAGACTGAGCCACCCAGGCGCCTCATAAAAAAGCCTTTTGATTATGAATGTCCAGGTGATGTGAAATACCCGGAGAAAGTTCCAGAGTACTCTCTGCATGTTTGTTTGGGCAGTTATTGGATTATCTTCTTCAAAGAGGAAACTTGTAGAAACAACTGGAGCAGACCGTGGCTTCTGTAGCCATGCTCTTCACCCTGGGCGTTTTCTGTATGAAATGCCCGTATGGTCATTCGGCTTTGGCTGGAGCACTCCCGGGGGTGTTTCTCTTTGAGCCTTTTATGGAGTATTTTAAGAAGCGGGGTAGTCTAGTGCAAAGACCAGCTCTACCACCATCAACTAGCTGTGTGAAACTTGGCTTTGAAATGGAATTTGACCTTTTTTGATCTTTAGTTTTCTCTTCTGTAGAGTTGTGATAATGCCTGTCCCTGGGATTAAACAGGTTTAGGAGATAAAATGCGCCGTGAAACGTCAATGATCATACTGCTTCTTTATATTGAGCTGCACGGCCTTCTGTAGCTTCCAGGCGTCATGCAGGCATTTGGAACAACAGGGAATGGATTGATTGCCTAATCTGAAACACTGGGAGAGTTTCTTCACCCCCTTTGCTATATATAGCATAAGGCTTGGGAGTGGCAGCTGTAGAACACATCATTGAAAGCTTACAGGTACCTCTTTTGAGGTAGTGACAGGTTCACCATAGTGAGACACATCATCTGAATTTTCTCTAACGCAGGTGTCAGTTGATAAAAAACACTTGTATCTGGATTTAGGTTTTCAGTCAGGGTGTTTATTTATTTTATATATTTAGGGAGGAAACCTAGTGTATTGCCCTGGGCTCTTTAGTCTGCCTTGCTACCGTGACGCAGGTTTTCATTTCCTGCCACTCATTGGGAGGAGAGCAGAAGGCAGAACATTTGTACTTAACCTTCAACTGATGACTGTCTTTGCGCCCCTACTCTCCCTGCCTAGTGAAGTCATGAAACCCAGGGGCCAGATTAAGCAGGCAGTGCCCATGCCCCAGAAGCTTCTTTTGTGCAGGATGCGTTGTAATACATCTTGATTCAGGATGCAGATGGCTAAGAGCAGCCCCTCTGGGAATGCAGATAACTGATCTGTGGATCTGTTCTAGAAAATGAAATATATTTGTGTGCTTGTTTTATTAGTATGCCTGTTTTTTTTTTTTTCTTCTCATTTTGTTTTTATTTTTGTTTTTCCAGTCTCCTCTTAGGCAGTGAAGGGAATCTACTTTTGGTAGAATCCAAGTTTACACTGGATTACAGAATTCTGGTGCATGAGTTTGTTTATAGTATAGCGTGAGTTTGTTTACAGTATAGCTTACCAAAGCGCACTGTCATTTCATGAACCATGTGTAAAACTGATGGAGACAGCTAGTCTGATGTAGGAATGAAGTGTAGTTTTGAATCGTGTTGGTGTTTTAATTCCCTCTTGCTTTGCAACCCATATTCCTTTTTTCGGACTGTGTTATTCAGAACTGTAAAAAAAAATGTTTTATTTTTAGGGCCTTTTCATCAGTGGAATTGTTGGAGATCGACTTAATTTACGATGGGTTCTATCTTTTGGAATGTGTTCTTCTGCACTAGTGGTAAGTTGAAGAGGTATTATCATCACCAATATCATCATCTTGGTTGGGTATATTAGAATCCAAGCACCGATCCCCATTGCTGTATGTAGAATAGAAAAGTAAAATTAATCTTCTGTTTTTTAATATTGTATGTGTGTTTTCAGTTGGGCAAGTCTTTTTTTTTTTTTTTTTTTTAAGATTTTTATTTATTTATTTGACAGAGATCACAAGTAGGCAGAGAGGCAGGCAGAGAGAGAGAGAGAGGAGGAAGCAGGCTCCCCGCTGAGCAGGGAGCCCGATGTGGGACTGGGTCCTGGGACTCCAGGATCATGACCTGAGCTGAAGGCAGTCTCTTAACCAACTGAGCCACCCAGGCGCCCTGGGCAAGTCTTTTTATTTATTTATTTATTTATAAAGATTTTATTTATTTATTTGACAGAGAGAGATCACAAGTAGTCAGAGAGGCAGGCAGAGAGAGAGGAGGAAGCAGGCTCCCTGCCGAGCAGAGAGTCCGATGCGGGGCTTGATCCCAGGACCCTGGGATCATGACCTGAGCCAAAGGCAGAGGCTTTAACCCACTGAGCCACCCAGGCACCCCAAATGACCTATAGCCGAAGGCAGAGGCTTAACCCACTGAGCCACCCAGGCGCCCTGGGCAAGTCTTTTTAAAGTGAGTTTTGGATCCTGCTCCTTCCATGACTCAGCACCAGAGCCTCCCATCAATAATACATGTGCTGCCGAAGTGGGCACAAGAGCCAAGCATAAATAGCATGGCATTCTGTGCTCTCGAGAACCGGGTCATGGCCTGCCTTGACAGTCATGTCTGTTGCTGTACTTCACCCCCGGGCTGTGACCAGACTATTTTCCATGGTCCTGCCATATCCTGTGCCTTCCCACCTCGCTGTGTTTGCTCTTGCCCATCTTCTTGCCTTGGGTGGCTGTTTTTAGCTCTCCATAGTCTCACTCAGTGTCGCCAGCAAGTTATGGGTCAAGTGGCACTTCTTCGTGGTACTTCTTTACTGACCTCCTTCATTCTTTTTTTTTTTTTTTAAGATTTTATTTATTCATTTGACAGAGAGATCACAAGTAGGCGGAGAGGCAGGCAGATTGAGAGAGGAAGAAGCAGGCTCCCCGCTGAGCAGAAAGCCCGATGTGGGGCTCGATCCCAGGACACTGGAATCATGACCTCAGCCAAAGGCAGAGGCTTCAACCCACTGAGCCACCCAGGCGCACCAAACCTCCTTCATTCTTGAAGGGAATCGGTTCCTCTTCTGTGCTTCCCCGCCCGTATTTCTTTGAAGGCACTGAGGTTGTGGACCACTTAGGCCACTCATTTCTGTGTCTCTCTTGCTTTCCCTAGGAGTCTGTGGCACAGTGGTTGAGGTCACAGATTTACCAATACTTGACTCCCGGGGTGTCTGTCCCTTGTCTGCCATTTCCTAGGTGTGGTTGCTGTGTGCTCCAGCCTCCTTGTTTGAAAGCCTCCCACCGGGGCTGGTAGGGACGTTTATATGGGCTTCTCTGTGTGAGGCATGTGGACAACACTGGGCTAGTGAGGTGTGGGAGAGCCCAAGATCCACATCTGATGCATCTTTTTTTATTTCCTAGCTCCTAGTGAGGAATTTTTGTTGGTTGAATAAAAGCATGGAGTTCAGTTAGACCCAATTTTATTATTGTTTTCCAGTATCTGCTCTTTGAGAGGTTGATTCACTAAACCTATTCACGGCCTGCTCACCCACACATATATACATATTGTTTTAAAGCCTGTGTACATTTTTGTTTTGGTTTTTTTTCCACATTTTTTTGAAAACTGAAGTATGTGCATAAACTCGCCCTTCTTGGTGTAGAGTTTTGCCAAATGAGTCTGGTTCTGTCACCACCACTCCCCTCCCCCTGGCCCCAGCCTCTGGCAACCACTGACCATTTTTCTTTCCTTATAGTTGTGCTTTTTCCAGAATGGAATCCTACAGTATTGTACATACTAGTTTTTAATATTCCAAAAGAAACTTCAATACTGATAAAACATCCACTTGAGCAAAATGCCAAAAAAAAGCAGTGACTTGGCCTAATGCTCCTGAATTCCAAGCAGATCAGAGGTTACAATGGTTCTCTCAATGGCCGTGATAATGACCATAGCTGGTGCGCCCTGGTCCCCGTGGCGTATGTGGCACTGCCCTGAACACACAAACATGACCTCAGTCAGGCCCTGCAGTGGTCCTCGCTGCACCTGGACCCGGGGACGAGAAAATGGCAAGAGTTGTCTCATGAAGTCCAACAGTGAGGACTTCTTAGAGGCTAAAAGACGAGTCAGGTGGGGGTAATCATTAATGAGCGTTGTGTTTGGTGTCGCTGGTCTGTGCTGATGGCTTGGTGGGTGTCCTACTCAGTGCTGCTCTGAGCGGAAGCACCTGAGGAGTCAGCCCAGATCTCTTGGGCCCTAGACCTTGGAATGTGTTTCTTCATGCACAAACGTGTGTGTGATAGGCAGTTTGGTGTCCCTGAAAGCGTCTGTGTGGATGTCACATGTCCCCTTTTCTTCCCTTCGTCTCTCAGGTGTTCATCTTTGGCACAGTCACAGAATGGCTGCATTTCTACAACAAGGTGCTCTACTGCTGCCTGTGGATTGTGAATGGCCTGCTGCAGTCCACTGGTTGGCCCTGCGTCGTGGCTGTCATGGGCAACTGGTTTGGGAAAGCTGGGTATGCTATACATCCTACTTAGTTTCTCCTTTCAAGTGGTTTTAATATCAGGTTACTCAGACTTGTCATCAAATTGATCTTTTTGACACTACCCACATCTTTTCTCTATTTTAGAAAGTTAGACTAGTTGAGGGAGAAAAGCTTTCATGTCTGAATGTATTACGGGAATGGTGTGGACTTGGGGAATGGCCAGCCCAGTGAGGCACATTCTTTTTCTTATTCTTTATTTTTTATTTTTTAGAAGATTTTATTTATATATGTATTTACTTTTTCTTTTTTAAGATTTAATTAATTTATTTGACAGACAGAGATCACAAGTAGGCAGAGATGCAGGCAGAGAGAGGGGGAAGCAGGCTCCCCGCTAAGCAGAGAGCCCGATGCAGGGCTCAATCCCAGGACCCTGAGATGATGACCTGAGCTGAAGGCAGAGGCTTTAACCCACTGAGCCACCCAGGCGCCCCAATTTACTTATTTATTTGGTAGAGAGACAGCAAGAGCAGGAACACAAGCAGGGAGAGCGGGAAAGGGAGAACCAGGCTTCCCTCCAAACAGGGAGCCCAATGTGGGGCTTGATCCCAAGACCCTGGGATCATGACCTGAGTGGAAGACAGCTGCTTAACCAGCTGAGCCACCCTCATGTCCCAGTGAGGCACCTTCTTAATACTTCACTGGCCATGGTCAGATTTTGAGTGTGGCTAAGGCATTACATCTCAGTTTTTAATAAAAATCTTCCCTTTACAGAACATAAGTAATATAACCTGATAAAATAAATCTCACATGCCATCCCATCATGTGTGTTCTGTGGGTTTTGCCTTCCTTTGCCTTTTTTGATACTTTTGAAGGTCTAGTTTTATCTTCTTAGAGTAGAGGTGAAGAAACTGAGGCCAAAAATCATCTATAGGACTTAACCAAGATTATATAACAAAGACTAATTAAAGATGTGGATGAAGGGGCGCCTGGGTGGCTCAGTGGGTTAAGCCTCTGCCTTCAGCTCAGGTCATGATCCCAGGGTCCTGGGATCGAGCCCCGCATCAGGCTTTCCGCTTAGCGGGGAGCCTGTTTCCTCCTCTCTCTCTGCCTGCTTCTCTGCCTACTTGTGATCTCCGTCTGCCAAATAAATAAATAAAAATCTCTTAAAAAAAAAAAAAAGATGTGGATGAAGAATGCCAAACTTTGGGACTTAAGAGCCCAAATTGGACATTTTTTCCCTAAAACTTCAAGTAGTTGTCGGAAGGTATGTGAGTTTATGTGTGATGTAGGCCACAGCCTGAGGGTGGACCTCTGCTACCATATCCAGGCCACCAGGAGGAAGAGCCATATGTCATTTATAGGGGGGAAAAGGAGTTGAGATACCCAAAGACTTGGCTTTGCTGTTTGCCTTTTTGGTGACAGTCTGATCTCAGGAATATTATTAATTTAGATTTCTTTCATTTTTCCTGGATAAACATTTATATATTGTGAGATATACATTTATTTCACCCATGGCTCAATCTTTTTGATTTGTTTACTCCTTTACTGTAGGCCAGTGTATACAGCGGACATTATCCACCCACCAAGTGATCGGTGGTTGCTCTGCCTGGCTCCCCTCGGGTTTCTAGCCTCCCCAGTTTCACGATGGGAGTCCTGAATGCCTAATGTTCTGCAATGTCATGAAAGTTCGCCTATGAAATGTCTTGTGGGTAGAATTAGAACCAATTCATGAGCATATGCTGACTCTACTTCAGTGTGCTCGTGATTTCTGTTGAATTCTAACTCTGGCATTACTGGTTTAACAGAATTAATTTTAAGAGGTTCTTGTTCCCATTGATACTTTAGTTTCCTTTTGGAGTAGGTGATGCTATATGCTCATGTGCTGCTTTTTTTGTGTGTGTGTGTGCTGTTTATTTTTTATCAAGATTTTCAAAGTAATTTTATTCCCCATTCATGTTTTTAAAAAATTAGACAAAGGCTTCATGTTTATTGTGGATAAACCAGATAATATAAATGAACAAAGAGAAATGAAGGTCAAACCACTTGAAATCCTGTCACTCAAAAATAATCGCTTGGACACATATTTTGTTTAATTTAAAAAATTTAAAATTTTTAAATTTTATTTTAAATTTAATTTAAAATAATTTAATTTATAAATTTATTTATTTAAATAAATTTATTTATTAAACAAATTAAAATTAAATTTAATTTTTAAATTTGTTTATTTATTTTTAAAAATACAGATTTTATTTATTTGAGATTGAGAGAGAGGGCATGAGCTGGGGAGGGGGCAAAGGCAGAGGGAGAGGGAGAAGCAGGCTATCGACTGAGCAGGGAGCCTGATGCAGGGCTCAAACCCAGGATCCTGGGATCATGACCTGAGCCGAAGGCAGACACTTAACTGATTGAGCCACCCAGGGGCCCCTTACTTTTTTTTTTTTTTTTTTTTTAATTTTATTTATATGAGAGAGAGCATGAGCCAGGGGAGAGGCAAAAGGAGAGAGAGAAGCAGATTCCCTGCTGAGCATGGAGCCCAACATGGGGGTTGATCCCTGGACCCCATGATCATGACCTGAGCTAAAATCAAGAGTCCGCTGCTCAACCGACTGAGCCACCCAGGTGCCCCTGAACTAGTTTCTTCTAAAATCATATTTGGTCAGCCAGTGTTATTTAGAGCCTGACCTTCTGACTCTTCTCCAGGACGCTCTTGTTAGGCTTTATATATTTTAGAGGAACAGGCAGGGTGTTTGAGTACTGGGGAGAACATAGAGATTATCTAGTTCAAATTATTTGTTTTCCAGGTAGAAAAATTTGGGGCCTTAGGGATCTAAGTGATCTGTTGACATTGCCTTAAATTAAAGCTGTTAACTTCGGATGAATCATGCTCCTTTATCAGGGTCATAGTTTTTATTTATATTTATTTATTTATTTGTAAAGATTTAATTTATTTATTTGACAAACAGAGATCACAAGTGGGCAGAGAGGCAGGCAGAGAGGGAGAGAGGAGGAAGCAGGCTTGCCGCCAAGCAGAGAGCCCAATGCGGGGCTTGATTCTAGGATCCTGAGACCATGACATGAGCTGAAGGCAGAGGCTTTAACCCACTGAGCCACCCAGGCGCCCCAGCATAGTTTTTATTTTTTAAAAAGGTTTTATTCATACACAGTCTCTACACCCATTGTGGGGCTCAGACTCCCACCCCTGAGAGTTCATGCTCTCTACTGGAGTCAGCCAGGCACCCCCAGGGTCAAGTGTTTGAGTGGATTTGGGCTAGGTCACACTAACATGTATACTTGGGGTAGCACCAAGCTTGATGAGATCGTGCACCTGGAAGCCACAGAACCAGGACTTCTGAACCAAGGCTGAATTTTTCACTCTGCTGTGTTATCTTCCTGTTTGTTTCTGGGACCCCTTCTGTTTTAGTAGATTATAAAAATGTTTAAGGAGCTAAAAAATCTAGACATAACATAGTATGTTATTAATAGAGGGGTGCCAGCCTGGCTCTGTCAGAAAAGCAAGCCACTCTTGATCTCGGTGTTGTAAGTTTTAGCCCCATGTGGGGTGTAGAAATTCCTTATAAATCAATAAACACATTTGAATATATGTGTTAAATAGAATAAAATACAAGTTTTGGTGTTAAAAAATTAATATGGGGCACCTGGCTTGCTCAGTCAGAAAAGCATGTGACTGTTGATCTCAAGGTCGTGAGTTTGAGCCCCACATTGGGTATAGAGATTACTAAAATAAAATCTTTTAAAAAAAATTAACTCCTCTTTCTTTTACTAGCTCTACTGCCATTACCTATGTTCAGAGCTAATAATTTTTCTCCAGGACTGTTGTAATAGCTAGTTTTCCTTCTACTAGATTCTCCGTCTACCCATCCTTCTTTTCCTTTTGTTTTTAATGGTTTCATTATAGTATGTGATAAGCTGCACATATTTAAGATGTACCATTTGATGAGTTTCAGCCTGCATACCTTCCTAAAACCACCATGGGGCAATGGACTTACCCATCACCCCCAACAGTTTCCTCATGCCCTTTGGTAGTTCCTCTCCCCCACCTCCTGCTGTCTTCTTCCTCCCTCCCACTGCCATCTCCAGGCAGCTGTTGATCTGTTTTCTGTCCCTGTAGATCATTACTTATTTATTTATTTTTAAAAGATTTTATTTATGTATTTGAGAGAGAGAGTGAGCAGAAACAAGGGGACAGGCAGAGGAGAAGGAGAGGCAGACTCCCTGCTGAGCGGGGACCTCCCTCCCGCACCGTCCCCCCAACGCAGGGCTCTATCCCAGGACCCTGAGATCATGACCTGAGCTATAGGCAGATGCTTAACTGACTGAGCTATTCAGGTGCCCCTGTCACTTTAGATTAATTTGAATTTTCTCACATTTCATATCTGTAGAGCCATACAGTATATACTATTTCTTATCTGCTTAGTTCAGTGTGATTATTCTGAGATCCAGTCATGTCATGTCCCTCGATAGTTCATTCCTTTTTATAGCTGAGCAGTGATCTGTTGGATCACAGTTTATCTTTGCACCTGTTGATGAACATTTGGATTGTTGTCGCTTTTGGGCTATTACAAATAAAGCCCCTGTGAACGTCTGTGTGCAAATCCTTGTAGGAACATATGCCTTCATTTTCCTTGGATGAATATGTCAGAGTAGAATGGCTGGGTCATGTGGTAGGTGAATGTTTATCTTTTTAAGAAACTGGTGGTCGGGACGCCTGCATGGCTCAGTCCATTAAATGTGTCTGCTTTAGGCTCATGTCATGATCCCAGGGTGGTGGGATCAAGTCACACATCATAGGGCTCCTGCTTGGTGTGGAGCCTGCTTCTCCCTTTGCCTGTCACTCCCCTGCTTGTGTGCCGTCTCTCTGACACATAAATACATAAGGTCTTTGAAAAAAAAAAAATCAAAAACTGGCGTTCTCATCTCCAAGTGGTTTTACCATTTTAAATTCCCATTAGCAGAGTGTATGTAAGGGCTCTAACTGCTGTGTATTCTTGCCAACACATGTGTGGTCTTTTCACTTTTAACTATCCTAGTAGGTATGTAGTACATCATCGTGGTTTTAATTTTTATTTTCCTAATGTCTGACGATGTTGAACACCTTTTAGGTGCTTATTGGTGTCATGTTTTTGTCTTCATGAAGCCTCTTTTCAAAAACATTTTTATCTTGAAATGATTGTAGATTCATACTCTTTAACATTTTATTGGGTTTTTTAAGATTTAATTTTTTAAAAGATTTTATGTATTTGACAGAGAGACAGCCAGTGAGGGTACACAAGCAGGAAGAGTGAAAGAGGGAGAAGCAGGCTTCGTGTAGAGCCTGCAGAGCCTGACGTGGGGCTCAATCCCAGGACCCTGGGATCATGACCTGAGCTGAAGGTAGAGGCTTAATGACCGCCACCCGGGCACCCCGATTTAATTTTTTTTAATTTTAATCTAATTTAATTATTTTTTTAAGATTTTATTTATTTATTTGACAGAGAGAAATCACAAGTAGATGGAGAGTCAGGCAGAGAGAGAGAGGGAAGCAGGCTCCCTGCTGAGCAGAGAGCCCGATGCGGGCCTCGATCCCAGGACCCTGAGATCATGACCTGAGCTGAAGGCAGCGGCTTAACCCACTGAGCCACCCAGGCGCCCTAATTTTTTCTAAAAAGTAATCTCTACACTCAGTGTGGGTCTTGAACTTATAACCCCAAGATTCAGAGTTGCATGCTTCACCTACTGAACCAGCAGGTGTCCCAGATTGTTTGTTTTGTATAATTGATTTTTGAGAGTTCTTTATATTCTGGAAGGGGGTCTTTTATTAGGTAAGCAATAAACAAATATTTCCTCCTAATCTGTAGCTTATTTTCAAATTTCTCTTAGCAGTGGCTTATGATGCGCCCAAAATTGAACTTTAGTTTAATAGCTATCTTTTTTTTAAAAGTTTTTATTTATTAGGGAGAGAGTATCCACATGAGAGAGAGAGAGCAAGGGAGACAGGGCAGGAGGAGAGGGAGAAGCAGACTCCCTGGGATCATGACCTGAGTTGAAGGCAGATGCTTAACCAGCTGAGCCACCCACATGCCCCTAGTTTAATACTATCTTTAAGTGACCTGAATGTTTTGTCGTTTGGGTGTACTTTAAAAAAATCTTAAGATAGAATGTTGATTTTTGGAATGTGAACTTTCAGTGTTTTGGCCATTTTGTATTTGACCTGCACCAGAATTCCTTCTGATTCTGTTGTCTTCTTTGTGTCCCTGTTCTCTTAGACGAGGAGTTGTGTTCGGTCTCTGGAGTGCCTGTGCTTCAGTGGGCAATATTTTGGGAGCGTGCCTGGCCTCTTCTGTTCTGCAATACGGTTATGAGGTAGGTATTTCCTTCTAGCTTTTTCTTGAGTACATATAATATGTTTTTTTTTTTAAAGAAATAATACTGTGGCCATTTAGAACTGTGTAGAGCTGTGTTTGGGTGGGCAAGGCTTACATTGAAAATGGACAAACTTTTGAGAATTTCAAACACAGAAATTATTCACGGGAAAAATACCCAAGTCTGAAGACAGTATAATCAGTTGGGAAAAAGTATTTGCAACTCATGTTACAGTTCAAGAGCTAATCTTCCTAATAAGTAAAGCATGCCTGCAAATTGATAAGAAGACCAACAATACACAGAAAAAGAGGTGAAAGTTTTGAATGTGTAGTTTTTGTTTTTTTTAAGATTTTATGTATTATTTATTTGACACACAGAGATCACAAGTAGGCAGAGAGGCAGGCAGAGAGAGAGGAAGGGAAAGAGGCTCCCTGCTGAGCAGAGAGCCTGAGATCATGACCTGAGCCGAAGGCAGAGGCTTTAATCCACTGAGCCACCCAGGCGCCCCGAGCTCTGGGTCTTGGTAGGGAAAGTTCTCTGTGGTTTGTTCAGTGAGGAAAGCCAGGGTGCAGAACAATGTGGGCTGAAGGATGCCATTTTTATTTTTTTTATTTTTATTTTTTTTTATTTTAATTTTTTTTTTAAAGATTTTATTTATTTATTTGACAGAGATCACAAGTAGGCAGAGAGGCAGGCAGAGAGAGAGAGAGGAGGAAGCAGGCTCCCTGCTGAGCAGAGAGCCCGAGGTGGGGCTCGATCCCAGGACCACAGGATCATGACCTGAGCTGAAGGCAGCGGCTTTAACCCACTGAGCCACCCAGGCGCCCCCAATTTTTATAAAATAGAGAAAGAATCAGAGTATGTATTGGTATTGGCCTGTATGTTTCTAAAACAGTCTCTGGAAAGTAGAAATCAAATAGCAACAATGGTTATATGTTAAGAAAATGGGAATTAAGTGGATGGGAGAAGAGGTGGAAGGGGAGGTTGTTTACTCTCCATCTACTTTTTGTTGCTTGGATCACGTGAAAGTGTGATGTATTCAAAAACCTAAATAACTAAAAGTAAGTAGGTTGCTCATTTAAAAAGTAGGTAAATCTTGAACTAGTTGATCAAGTGTTTGGTCTCAGAAGAATGGCTCGGTAAGGCCTTCCTGTATTCCCACTCCCCTTTATTCCAGGCTTCTTGGCTTTGCATCTGGATTATACTCTTTGGCTCAGATGGGAATTTTGGTTCACCCCAGGTGCAGCTCCCAACTTTGATTTCTGGAAACACTAATTTTGTCACTGTCTTTTCCAGAAATTTAGACCGTCTGTTCTCATCAGGCTCCATTCCCTAATAAATAAAATTCCTCTGTGCAGCCTGGTTTTTGAGGTTCTTTAATTTTTTTTTTTTTTAAGATTTTTACTTATTTATTTGACAGAGAGAGATCACAAGTAGGCAGAGAGGCAGGCAGAGAGGGTGGGGGAGGCAGGCTCCCTGTTGAGTAGAGAGCCCGATGTCGGGGCTCGATCCCAGGACCCTGGGATCATGACCTGAGCCAAAGGCAGAGGCTTTAACCCACTGAGCCACTCAGGAGCCCCCGAGGTTCTTTAATCTTGATTGCACGTTTTCCTAGCAGTTTTCTCAGCTGTCCCTCAGTAGAAGCCCCTGCTTTGACCACGCAGGAGGCTTTCTCTGTCATTCGCACCCTGTCGCGTTGCTTCAGGTGTGCTGGGACAGGCCGTCAGTTGCTTTCTCAGCTCTTCCTATGGCCACTGTGTTGCTGCGCCAGCATCATTAGCTGTTTCCTTCGGTCTGTGTTTTTTATTAGGACTGGGCCTTCTCCTTTATTCTCCTCCTTGAAGCCTTGTACTATTGTTTGGTGTATTGTTTAATCCCTTCAACTGGAGAGAATATTTTCGAGGGCAGATACTGTCTCTGGTGGGAGGCTCCGTGGGACAGAGAATGAGGTTTTGGAGCCAGTCCCGATTTCACAATTGTGGTGGTACCACTCAGTGTGGCTGGGACCTTAACTGGCCTCTCTGAGCCTCCAGGGCACAATGCATGGAAAACACAAGTGAAACAGCTCCGTGCCTGGCATGGCCTGAGTACTCAGTGTTCATTTCCTTCCCGATCCCCCGTCCCCTACTCCCCGTCCTGACCTTCCCCACGTGTGCTTCTAGTGAACGTGGTCTAACCAGTATCCCAGATGTGTAAGCAATACCTCTTTCCTCCCTTTTCCAGTATGCCTTTCTGGTGACAGCGGCTGTGCAGTTTGCTGGTGGGATCGTCATCTTCTTTGGACTCCTGGTGTCACCAGAAGAAATTGGTGAGGAGAAGCTGTCCTTCCCGTTCAGCACCTCTTTGCTGTTATGGGCGAAGAGAAATCTGAGGCCAGCACAGCCAGTGTCTCTTTCCCTAGGAGAACTGTGAGGTCCTTTCAGGGGGTTGAAGGAGTGGTATTTGCTGTTTGTGTCCCATAGACACCGGTTGATTGACCGAGCACAGCTGCAGATGTTTGAGGGGAGCAAGGCTCACCTTCCTAGATTCAGGGAAAACTCTCCATTTGCAGATGAGTTTTGTGATTGAGACACTGACTGGAAATTAGCATGATCTGTTTCTCATTTCACTTCTTCAGACAGATTTGTTTCCCTTCATAAAAGTAATTAATTTAGTTCGGTACTTACCTGAAAGTAATTTAGTTTGATACTTACCTGTGGTTACATACAAGCAAAACCACAGAAGCAAATAGATGTACAGTTCTGTCTTTTGCGTGTAATTGAAGAGACATGTCAGTTTAATAGTGTGTAATTTACATTTTCTTAAATGCAATAGAGATAGTGTAATGTCATTGAAAAAGGGCCAGGCGTCTAGAAGGCACGCTATAAATCGAGGCTGTTATTGTTTTAGGTCTCCCAGGTATCGAGGCAGAAGAAAATTTTGAAGAAGATTCACACAGGCCATTAATTAATGGTGCGGAAAATGAAGATGAATATGAGCCCAATTATTCCATCCAAGAAGGCAGTACTGTTACCCAGGTCAAGGCAATAAGCTTTTACCAGGCCTGTTGTCTTCCTGGAGTTATCCCGGTAAGGACTGTTCAGATCTTACCACAGCTCCTGAGATATTAAATCCTGGATATTACCTCTACCTGCCATAAGGCATCTTGAAGAATTTAGCTTCTTTTTGATACTTTATTTAGGAATATACATTCAGAGGAATACTGGGTAGTGCCTCTCAGCTTGTATCTAGGGTGGCACAACTTGAAATTTTATGTGCATTCTAATGCAGGGTTGGGTGTTCCTTTTCTGTGAAGAGCCAGATAGTAAATGTGTTCAGCTTTCTGGGCTGGGGCAGGGGGTGGGAGGGAGGGGGGTGGTTTGCACAGTCTCTGCCACAGCTGCTCACATCTGTAGAACACAGGAAACTCTGGATGGTATGGAATAAATGGGTGTGGACAGGTTTGGCCTGTGAGCTCTAGTTGGCTGACCCTGACCCTGCATTCAAGTAAGAAGGCAGAATTAATGTTTTTAAATATGCTCTTTCTGACCTGTTGAAATATTATAAATTACATGCGACCAAGAGGGGTTTTGAATGGTTCGTTTAAGTCTGCCTTATTTGCCTGTATTCTTATCATTCTAGAAAGAAAATTACCCTTTTATTCAAAGGTGCAGAACACAGTACTCCACAGTATTTCTTGGTAATGCATTCCAGTGTTTCCAAAACCTTTACAGTCAGGAAAACTTTCTAACATCTGAACTAAATCCCTTCTGCTGCAGTTTTTCTGTCTTGATGTTTCGGGCGCGCAGGCACGAGAGTGGAAGTTAAGAGGCCTAGGTTATATTTCCAGCTTACCCACTAACTCTCTGTGAGGCCTGGGGTAAGTCACTCAGCCCATCCTTGTGTCTTCAGTTCCCCTTCTCACGGAGCAGAAAGTAAACCGGGCTACCCCTGGGTCTATAACATTGGGTCCCTGTATTGTGAATAAGCACCTGGTTTTGTTTATGTTATCGTCTAGTGGTGCTTTACAAATATCACCCCTCAGCTAGATTCAGAGTCTGCAGGTGGTTGTCCTTCGCACTTATTAGTTCCCTCTGCCTGTGCCCCCAGGCTGCCAGGACTGACATTTGCAAACAGTAGTGAAGTATGAGTTAGAATGTAAGTCTTCGCAGTTCTGTAACCGAAGGACAATGTATTATTATACAAGCGAAATGCAAGTTTCTCGAGGCCTGTTCTTATGCTGAAGATTAGTAGTTTTTAAGTAGTTGTTAAAATATTCTGCTGGTAATAGTTTACTTTCTGGGACAGAGCTTACATCTGTTGTGACTAAATATGAAACTCCTGCTACTCCTTTGTATTTCACAAGCAATTGTTCCCTGACACGGGCAGGGACGCAGAGGAAATCGAGTTCACTTAATTCCTTTGTCTTTGTAGGAGGCTGTCTGGACAAAACGCCCTCATGATTGGGATTTGGCTCTCTAGGGGAAGCTGTTTTAAAACAAGTGATACCTAGGGAGTATAGGCCGCTCCGGGGAAAAGCATATACTAGCCAGACACCCTTTGAAGTCAGCCTCTCTGTTCCTCCCCCTTTTTCCTTTGATGCTGAATGTCAGGATTTCCTGCTAATAATGTGTTGAATATAGGAGTCTTAGCACTGCTGCCTTCCTAAGACAGCTGCAACTTTTATTCCTTAAAGTAGAGCCGCAAGGCCCGGGACGGTCATGTTCTTTCATTTCTGACTCACCAAAGACGCTTCTTGCTTTTTCACTGGTTGTTGGCATACCAGGCTTTTGGAAATCATAATGTGAAAGTAGTTATAATGTCGGTTCTTTTCTTAGACCTTGAAACTACAGTTTTGTCCCATTGCTCTCCACTGATCATAATGTTAACGTCGCAGGAAGTAGAAGAACCAAAAAAGTGGGGCTGCTTGCAATAAAAGCTGTGACATTTACTGGCTTTCTTTGCTTATGATTAATCATAGTTATAGGTATGAATATCTTTTATCTTTGTCTAAATAAATATGAGTGTGTACTCTGCTTTGAGGTTCAAAACACTGGTTTGCTTCTACCGGGGGACTGAAAGGAGAAGAAACTGGAGACAATTAAGAAATAGTCATATGTATTTTTATTCCAGAGGCCTGCCGCACATGCCTTTCTGGAAGCTAATGTGGATAAAGAGAAGAGGGAGACTAGGTAAAGTCAGGCAAATGGGAATTTATAGATGTGTGTAATTTTAAAATCACGTACTCTTTTTCCCAAACTTCTGTGTATGGTTTTGCTTTTTAATTACATTAAGAATTGTGTCGTGCTGTGTGCTCTTGTTTGTTCCTTATCGAAAGTCGAATGTTTTTCTTGTAGTACTCACTGGCCTATGCCTGCCTGAAGTTAGTAAATTACTCCTTCTTCTTCTGGTTGCCCTTTTATCTGAGTAACAACTTTGGATGGAAGGAGGCTGAAGCTGACAAGTTGTCCATTTGGTACGATGTTGGAGGAATTATAGGTAATGCCAGATGCATCTTTTCCTATAATGAGAGTTAGTCGCTAGTAATATTTTACTGGATTATGAAATCTGACATCATCTTAAGTTTTGTTACTTAGTCCACAACCATTTTTTCCTAAACCGTCCTACCAGTAAACAGCTAAACTCTGAAAAAAAAAAAAAAAAAAGAACCCATGGAAAAGAAGAGCCAGCCCACGGCAGCCCTGTGATTTATAGGGCTCTTTTTTTCTCAGTTCTTTGTTTATGGATCAGTTCTTTTGTGTTGGGAAGCACAGGGATGTTTCCCTCTGTGATCTCTTGAAATGTAACCCTTTCGCACACTTTCAGTGGTATCTGAGGTCTAAAGCTAATTGAATACTAGAGATCCAAGTTAAAATGTGAATGTGCTCATGTTATCTATTTCCCACCTTTCCCACCACCCATAGCCAAAGAGGGAAAATACTAGCTTAGTGTGTAGATTTTGTCAGATCACAGAGGTGGGGATAATAGTGGGGATTGATTTCTGTGAGTATTTTGCAACTGCTCTGTTGCACACAGCAGATTTTTATAGTAACTTTTTGCTGTGGCTGGAAGCATAAACAAGTACTTAAGAAACTTTAAGACAGTTGTACAGAATGAATTTTAGTGGGTGTTGCATATATGGCTATGGCAGAATCGTAACATTCTTTCTGAAATGTTTGGATTAGAATTGTGGTAAGGCTAAGCTGCCCTAAGCACATGACAGCAGGGAGTCCTCAGGTGATACACTGTTACTGGACTTGAACTTGTTTGCACTTCTTAGTTACAGAGCTAAAGGTGAGGCTGCTACCTTTAGACCTGAACTTTGTTCTGGGTCTTGCTGTCCATTGAGGATGTACCAGATGTCCCATAGCCCCTGTGGCTCTAAATGGGGCTACAGCTAAGTGTGACCTTGTTGCTTAGAGGATTCACATTACCTCTTTCTAAAGATCCTGACTTGTTCATGATCACCAAGTCATAGTCACTGCATTTAGTTTTAGTAGATATTCATTGGCTGCTACTAATAGCCCATGAGGCATGGTCTTTAATGAGTCATCTTTTTTTTTTTTTTAAAGCTTTTATTTATTAATTTGACAGAGAGAAATCACAAGTAGATGGAGAGGCAGCCAGAGAGAGAGAGAGATAGGGAAGCAGGCTCCCTGCTGAGCAGAGAGCCTGATGCGGGACTCGATCCCAGGACCCTGAGATCATGACCTGAGCCGAAGGCAGCGGCTTAACCCACTGAGCCACCCAGGCGCCCCCATCTTTTTTTTTTTTTAAGAATTTTTTTTTTTAAGATTTTATTTATTTGACGGACAGAGATCACAAGTAGGCAGAGAGAGAGGGGGAAGCAGGCTCCCTGGATCCTGAGATCAGAGGACCCTGAGAGGCCTAACCCACTGAGCCCCTAATGAGTCATCTTTTAAAATAAAAAGCAGGGCACCTGGGTGGCTCAGTGGGTTAAAGCCTCTGCCTTCGGCTCAGGTCTTGATCTCAGGGTCCTGGGATTGAGTCGCACATCGGGCTCTCTGCTCATCAGGGAGCCTGCTTCCTCCTCTCTCTCTCTCTGCCTACTTGTGATGCCTGTCAAATAAATAAATAAAATCTTAAAAAAAAAATTCTGTCTGCTCCCACACATGCATGGGCAGTTTCTCTCTTAGAAAAGAAAAGAAAAAAGAAAATTAAAATAAAAAAGCAGAAAAATCAGGAAAAGCTTTCATAGCTGGTTTGAGAAGGGAGAATAGCAAGGAACAGTGGGGGGTTTTGATGACTTCTTCTTTTTTCCTTATTTTCCTGTCTGATTCATGGTGTCCTATCGCCGTCAGCCATCAAGGCAGTTAACGGCCGAGTAATCTTCCTTAAAGGAAGCTGTGGAGGAAGCTGTTTTCGGAGAGTCAGCCATCTTTTGGGATAGACCAGTGTCAGGATCCTGATAGCGGGGAGAGGGTACGTGGGGAACAAGCTTCAGATAATGGAGCTAAATTATAAACGATTTTGGTTGTGATGCGCTCTTGGAACTTGCAGGTGGGACTTTGCAAGGTTTCATCTCTGACATATTACAGAAGAGAGCACCGGTTTTAGCTCTCAGCTTGCTTCTGGCCGTTGGGTCCCTCGTTGGATATAGCCGTGAGTATTCCCCTGCAATTAAATTATTTTTCTGATCTCTCAGGACTAAGGCATTTGCCATGAGTCAGCTGTCAACCCTGGGGAGATGCTTGGGACCAGCTACAAAGGCTGATAGGGAGACCTTTGTATTGTCCTCTAAATGCCTGGTAAAAGTATCATCACGTAGTTTTATTTGTGTTGGGGAGGAAACTGGCATCTCTTCTGCTTTGTTGGTTTGTTTAAAAGCTTGCTTGGGAGTGTATATGCTTTGTTTGAGGGTAGGCTCCAGAGGGCCAGCATTAGAGCCAATAAAACAATAAAAGGGAAAGGGTTTCAAAAGAGGAAAGATGGTAATTAGTAGGTTTGGTATATGTCCCTGAAGATGCTGCCGAGATGGGAGTAGAGTTTTTCTTTAGCTTTTAGAAGTCTCATTAGCTCGAGCACCAGCAAGAGACAGACATTACAAATAAAAGTTGGAGTAGGCGGTGAAAGAGTTGTGTCCCTTTGTTGTCTCTGGGAGTGATCTGTGAGGTCACTGAGATCCAGATCTTTCTGTGCTGTTCAGTGGGGGCTTGTGTAATCTGCTTTTAAAGTCAGCATGCTGTTTCTGCGTCTTTTCTCGTAGGTTCTCCAAATGATAAGTCCATTAATGCACTTCTGATGGCAGTTACAGGTATGTGGTGTGGCTCTGTTTCACTACATTGTTCCTGCTCCTCTGTAAATAAAAAGGAAGAAAGGGAAACTGTGTGCTCCCTCGGTTTGAGTAATACTGAAACCTTCATTATAAAGGAAAGCTTCCTACTTCAGATTCAGATTGTTTCTCTGCTGTTATGTGACCTCCTCAGTCCTGTTGCTACAGAAGCAGTCCCCTTTCACAGAGATGTTCTGAAATGTTTGATTGCTGCTGCAGCTTCCCGTAGTTCTTCTGGAGGTAGTTTAGGAAGACGCCACATTGGAAACCAATCTCCCAGCTTTCAAAAAGTTTTTCCTCCTGTGTTAGAATTGGTCAGTATTTCTCCATGTGAACACCAGATGAAACAGTTGAGTGTAATTGGGGACCATGGTATATAAAGAGGATTTTTAAACTTTAGCTTCTACTCAGGATAGCAAGGGTGGCTCATGGTACGTGAGGCGCACGGGACTCATTCCTACCTTGTGGATCGAGTCACGTGGGCTGACTCGTGCCAAGGCCTTGGACAGCCTCTTGGAGAACAGTGGCTGCTAGAACCGTCTGCACTGCTTACAGAGCCTTTTCTCTTTTCTTTTTTCTTTTTTCCCAGTATGTGTGGTTGAATTTGGGTAGTCAGATACTCAGTTGATAACAACTCTAGCGCAGTAAAAGCTGGCAAGCGAGTGTAATTAGTTATTACTGAATAATGTCTGGATAATAATAATAATAACTGAATAATAGTAATAATAATAATAACAGCCTTGACAGGATTAGAAAGGCTGTATATTCACTGTATTTCCTGCACTTTTAGTTTTTATAAAAGACACCAGAGTATCATATAATTCAGGTAGGGCTTTCAGGAAAGTGGATGCTAACTAGTTTGAAGACACATGATCTGGAAGAGGTTTCATTTGTACTTTTTTCCTCTTCCCCCTTTTGCTGTTTCTGTCCAATGTACTGATTAAACTGTTGGGATAAGAGTTGCCTTGTCCAGTGGATTTCTAGCCGTGCGATGAATAGTGTTTTAATGAGAACCTGTTTTGTTTATGACCTCAGGATTTTTTATTGGCGGACCTTCTAACATGATTAGCTCTGCTATTTCTGCGGACCTGGGTCGCCAGGAGCTGATCCAAGGAAGCAGTGAGGCTTTGGCAACCGTCACAGGAATTGTCGACGGAACTGGAAGCATTGGAGCTGCCGTGGGCCAGGTGAGGGAACAAGAGAGGGCTTGAAATTGAGTGGTGAGTAGTCTCGTTCGGTGGAAGAATTTACACCTGCGCGCCGGGCCACAGCAGGTGGCACTCTTGTGCCGCATAGTACGCTTTTCTGTCCACCTTAGGTTCCTAATCTTCTCTGGAGTCAGCTGATGGGATGTAATGTGGAAGGTCCCTTTTCATCTTTCAGTTTCTTCTTTCCACTTTTACTTCCAGATTCTTCCTGTCTGGAAATAAGCTGACACCTCATAAGACAGAGCCTCAGTCCCAGTTTGCTGTTCCCTTCTTTCCAGCCTGAATTTGGCCCTCCGAGGGGCCTCGAGACAAGTGTCTCGTTATCCCCCACGTGGCATGCACACCCTACCTCCTCTCCTGTACCAGACACATGTGTACTCCCATGGATCCCACTAGAAATTACCATGGACTCGGCAGCTGCTCTCAGTCACTTTCTCTGCTTCCAGTGACTGTGCCTCAAATGCAGGTTCATAAATGTCTTGTGTCAGAATCATCTGGGTTATTTAAAGTAGGGAACACTAAGCTTACTACAGGCTTGCTGAATTAGAACCTGGAGATCTGTTTCAGCAAGACTTCCTGGTGATTCTCATGCACACTAGACTTGAATTGATTGACTAGGCTAAGACTGGCCTACAGTAAGTAGTCAGAACTACTCGAAGGCTTAAATTCAGCCTTGTCTTCCTCAGGACAGTCGTGACTCATGCGTCTCCTAGGGTATACCTTTCCAGGACATTGAGGGCTGATTTTGCAAAAATAAGCGTCAGAGAATCATCTGCATTAGATAAAATAGATGAAACTTTGAAAGTTAATGAGATGTTTAATGGGCAAAGAAAATACAGGCAAGACTTCAGGGGTTGCCCAGTGGTCAAAGACATAGGAAGTCAGCAGTGCCATTAGGCAAGGGGAGGTGTTAGTCAGTGAGATCAGAGGTGTAAAGGGGCCAGAGGAGAATGGGAGGAAAAAGTCTCTTAGTTTTGACACTCAGGTCATTACCGGCCTTGAATATTGCTGTTTTGCTTGCTCTGTGGGGATAGAGCAGCGACGTCTGATTGCTGGTGGTTAATAAGAGAGCCAGTATTGAGAAAAATAAGCCATCTAATGCTCATCACTACCCAGCCATATGTTACATAGTTCTTTGTTACTATGTTTCATGGTGGCCCCAGTACGTGGGGGGGAGGGGGGTATATGGCACACAGTAGAAGTGTCCACATCTGTTGAATGACTATAGAATGAATGATTGATAGGATGAATGATGAATGTGTGCTTAGTGTACTTGATTATGAGACTGAAGGGAGAAAAAAAAAAAACCTAGCAAAAGTAGGAGAAATGTGCTTACTTTATTGTGTGCTGGAGTAGGAACCAAAAATGGTATTGGCTTCCAGTTCAGAGGTCTTTATATAAAGGTAAGGGGTGATTGTACTGGATATCCTTTTCTGATATTTTTGTATTTTTGGTTATCCTTTCTCCCTGATGTTTTCTTCATTAATCAAACAAGTGGGTTGTATAATGAGAATTTCAAGGAGTTGGGTTTTTTTTTTTTTTTTTAAGATTTTTATTTCTTTAAGAGAGAGAGAGCACGAGAAGAGGGGAGGGTCCGAGGGAGAAGCAGACTCCTCGCTGAGCAGCAAGCGTGATGCGGGACTCAATCCTGGGACTAGGGGATCCTGACCTGAGCTAAAGACTTAACCAACTGAGCCACCCAGGCGCTCCTCTTGGAGTTTATTTATATTAAAAGTGTCTCACCTGCCAGTATTTGGATCCCTAACTATGAACTTGGGTCAGCATTAGGCTCACTTTGGTGGTTGGGAATATAAGATCTGGAGTAAATCATTGTTAGTTAGGCTTTATTCATTCCTCCTCCATATTGATTTTTGAATAATTTCCCATTGCGTGGAGCATGAGATTCCAGACTCTATGACTTAATATTAGAAACTTGATGAGCTTTGTCCCAGCTCTCCTAATTTACCCCGAACAGCTTTTTTCCCAACTTCCCTTAACTTCACAAGAATGAGTTGGTCTCTTGATTTCCATAAAGGTTGGTGCCTACTTCTACCAGAGGGCTTGTCACGGTGGATCACGTTTACTGGTTTATCCGTGCCAGTCTCTGCATGTCCTTGAGAACAGGAACTGTTTACTTCATTTTTGTGACCCCAGTGGCTTCATGTATTTTTAACACATAGGGGCTCAGTAAGATAAAATCATGGCATCTGTCCAAGACAACATGACAAAAAATGTCCACATAAACACCTGAACACATGTGTGTTCGTAGCTGGGTTACTCCTCACATCTAAGAAGCAGGAAACCCAATGTCCATCGACTGAGGAATGGAGAAGCGGCATGTGCGTATTCGTATGGTGGACTAGTATTTGGCAGTTGAAGACGGTATCTGGCCCTTAAGAGTGGAAATGGAGAGATGTTACATAGATGCATTTGAAAAATAGTAGGCTCGGTGAAAGAAGCCAGTTACCAAAGACCGTGTACTTGAATGATTTCATTCATATGAGCTATCTGAAATGGGCCCATCTATAGGGAAAGAAATTAGATTAGTGGTTGCCTGGGGTCAGGTGGTTCTGCAGAGTGACTGTTGATAGGCACAGCATGTTTTGGGGGGGCTGGTGATAGACATGGCCTAAAATTAGATTTTGGTAATAGTTGCACAGTTCTTTAAATAAACTAAAAACCATTGAGTTGTATACTTTAAATGGGTGATATGTCAATGAAGATGTTTAAAAGAAAGATAAAGTGGCAGGAAGACTTGGGAGTGCTGTTATGAGCCCTTCAACAGGCAACTAGACCTCTGCTTTTTTGTTTTCCATTGTGTAATCTATGCTACATCACTCACTCGTTTTGCTTTTGGTTTTTCCCGCTTATAAATTTCACTGGTCGTGTGCAATGGAAGAACAATGGGTAAAACTCAACATCTGTGGTCAGTCAATTTTTATTTTCTTAAGATTTTATTAGTTGCTTGACAGAGAGAGAGCACAGCAGGGGGAGCGGCAGGGGCAGAGAGAGAGGGAGAAGCAGGCTCCCCTCTGAGCAGAGAGCCCAACACAGGGCTCAGTCCCAGGACCCTGGGATTATGACCTCAGCCTAAGGCAGACGGTTAACCAACTGAGCCACCCAGGCACCCTGGTCAGTTGATTTTTGACAAGGGTGCCAAGACCATTCAGTGGGGAAAGCATGGTTTCTTTACCAAATGGTGCTGGGGAAGTTGGATACACACCCGCAGGTTGAAGATGGGGAGCCCTTGCCTTACAGTGGAGACAAAAACTGACACAAAACAGATCAGTACCTAACCTTAAGAACGAAAACTATAAAACCTCTTAGAAGAAATTGTAGGGACAAATCTTCATGACACGTATGTACAACTGGGCAATTAAGCACCTGTAAAGATTCTCAGCATCCTTAGTTTTTAGGGAAATGCGAATCAAAACCTCAGTGAGGAAAACAAAACAAAACAACACCTCAGTGAGATACCACCGCACACCTGTTAGGATGGCTGTCATTTTAAGAACAACGACAGAAGAGAACAAGTAGTTCTGAGGATGTGGAGGAACTGGATCTCTTATGTTGCTGGCGGGAATGTAAAATGGTGCAGCTGCTGTGCAGAATGCCTCGCAGAGTTAACCATGGAATTACTGTGTGACCCAGCAGTTCCACTCCTCGGAATTAAAGAACTGAAAACAGGACTCAGACCTGTGTGTACCAGTGTTCATGGCAGCGTTATTCATAATACCCACAAGGTGGAAACAAACCGAACGTTCATCAGCTGATGATAGGACAGACGAAAGGGGACATGTCCACAGTGTGGACTATTATCCAGCCATAAAAAGGGACGCTCTTCGAACATGTGCCACAGCCTTGGAGACAGTACGCTGAGATGAGCCAGACTCGGCAGGACAAACACTGTGGGACTCCGCTGAACATGAAATCTCTAGAACAGGCAAATTCTCAGAGGTTACCAGGGAAGAGGGGCTCGTGGGGAGTTATTGCTTAATAGGTGCAGACTTGGTGTTTAGGGTAATGAAAAATTTGGGGAATAGTTAGTGGGGATGGTGGTATAATGCCGGGAACGTACGTAACGCCTCGGAATTGTACACTTCAAAATGGTTAAAATGGCCACTTTTATCGTATACATTTTAACATAATAGAAAAAGAAAACGGGCCAAATGCTATTAGATTCTTTTCAGTGATTGGAATAAAGTAAAAGAATTTGTTGTAGAACGTTAAAGCCATATAGAAATCCTCTGAGTCTAAATAACACCACTGAAAAATGGGCAACATGGTAAAAGAAACTATTTTCAAAAGCATCAATTAAAGTACCTCTCATTGGGAGAAAGAACAATTAAACAGAAGTGGTTTGAGGATGTTCATCTTCCTCTTATTGGCAAAGTGAACAAAAATATTACAAAAATTGTAGTCATGTCGTCTCTTCTGCTGTGTTTGTGCTGGACTCTGCCGGCTTACAAGTGAAGGCCAGGTGTCTTTAAGTAGGAACATGCACGGGAAAGCTTTGTGAACCGGAAACCATTCTACACATCCTAACTCCCTTCGCATTTTCTGGAAGAGCCGTGTTTAACCTACCCTTTCAGCTACTTCGTTTGATTAATTTACAAAGGATTATATTGTAATTTCTTTTTCTCCCTTGTAGTATTTAGTGTCTTTGATCCAGGACAACCTGGGATGGATGTGGGTGTTCTACTTTTTCATTCTCATGGTAAGTGAGTGTGTGCCTCTTTTAACTCGTGGGGTTTTTTTTACAAATTTAGTTCAAAGCATTTACTCTGATCGCTTCTTAAATGAGCACAATTGCCAATTGCTGTTGGTGAGCCTTTTGTGAAGAGTAACATTGCATGAGTCTGAATGACAAATTCTTTTTTCAGGGTGGGAACGGGTCTTCTCATTTGCCCTTGACCTGAGCCTAATAAATATTGTCGTTTATACTTCTAGAAAAAGTGCTGAGAGATTTACTGAAAGTATTAATCGGTGTACTCTCCTGGGGTACTCTCTATCTCCTAGATTTAGTTTGGGAATTCTGAAGGAAATTACAGGATACACCAAGCAACATGGGGCTCAAAAAAAAACAAAAGCATTACTATAATTAACACTGTGGTATGTAGGTTCTAAAATGAAGAGAATCTCTTGAGAAAATATTTGTCATACCTTAAACGTTCTTGGCTGGGATTGTGTACTTTCTGGGAAATAGCCAATTCAGAACAATGCCTTATACTTTTAAAATGTTGCTCTCTGTTAAGTGAGTATGTGACCTGCCCTCCCGCTTTATTGGTGAGGTAGTGCTAGAGACAGGTCTCCCTGAGAGGGTTCGGCGATCGCTTCATCCACGAGCGGATGTGTTTGTATCCCAGCCCTAAATCTAGTGCATCCTAATTGGAGACAGCCTCAAGGGGCCCCCACGTCCAGCCACAGTCATCTAGCCTTGTCCAAGGAGCCCAGGGGTAGTTCAGCTCCCTAGTTCCCTGGAGCTGCCTTAAGGCTATGTACTCTGCTGTCACAGAGGATGCTGCTTCTGCCTAACTGCCTTCCGCCTTCCAAAGACTGGGCCATATGTCTCTGTGTTCTACTTCTGACATCTGTGCTAAAGAGGGAAATGTCTCCTGATGAACCTGCTGTGTGATCATACAAGAAATCGTACTAGAAAGAAAACTGGATCTCTTATGAGAAGCACTGTTCTTAAAGTGAGCTCCAGGGGCGCCTGGCTGGCTCAGTCTGCACAGCGTGCAACTCTTGATCCTGGGGTCAGGATTTTGAGCCTCACACTGGGTGCAGAGGTTACTTAAACAAATAATAAAAAATAGAAAATAAATAAAGTGAGCTCCAGTACCAATTTTTTGTTCTGCCTGTGGCACATTATTTGATTTTCTGTGCCTTAGTTCTTCTCCTCGAGAGTATGTAACATAAAGTTTTTTTTTTTGTTGTGGTTGTTTTTTAAAGATTTTTTATTTATTTGTTAGAGAGAGAGAGCGAGCACAGGCAGACAGAGTGGCAGGCTAGAGGCAGAGGGAGAAGCAGGCTCCCTGCCGAGCAAGGAGCCCAATGTGGGACTCGATCCCAGGACACTGGGATCATGACCCGAGCCGAAGGCAGCTGCTTAACCAACTGAGCCACCCAGGCGTCCCAAGAGAGTATGTAACATAAAGTTTTAAAAAAATGTATTAACCTCGATTTTCAAAATTTTTTTCTAATTCATTGGAAAAGATTAAGTTATCTTTGTATGGAGTCAAAATTAATGCAGTTGTCCACATTTATTACTACGTTCATGGTGCTCTAACAGGGTTAATTAAATTGCCACTGCATATTTAATGCTTTTTTCTCTTCACAGACAAGTTGTACAATTTTATTTATCTCGCCATTAATAGTGAGGGAAATCTGCTATCTCATGCAAAGACGACAAGCTCATGTACTGAGTGAATGAGTGTTGCCCACAGAAGAGAAGAACAATGGGAGACACATCAGGACTATTATTTCTTTTAATTCACCCTATTGGGGCTTGTCTTAGGAGCTCCAGCAAAACCTCAGATTGTCAAGCCTTTTTCAGCAGTGTCGGCCACTTGAGCTGCTGACCGGTGGGGAAGGCTGGGCTGTTTTTCTGCACTACATGAGTTACTGTGGGTGATTTTCATTGTTGCTTCGCAAACGTACTAAGTGGCCTGTGAAGCTGCCAGCCTTTTTATTTGTCCTGTTGAGATTATCCTTGTAACCTGAATTACTATCTTGGACTTGGACCCTAATTCTCCAGCCTGGAAAGTTCAGTGGCCACGAGACAGTTGCACATGGTTTGCATCAATGATGGGCTCCACGAGTAGGGGAGGATCGCTGGATTCTGCTTTGATAATGAGTCCGCGGAGAGCGGTTCAGCTTTGAAGCCTCCAGTCCTGGTAGAGTACACAAGCTGCATCAAGCACAAGCCTGCCTTGGACAAAGAGCCCCTTTGTTAACAGTGGTGGGAAAATCACACTACGTGGTGACGAGCTCAGTCACTCTGTATCTGCTCCAGAAGCAGAAATACCTTCAAATTATTGTCAGCTTGTTTTCTTCTGTCTTCATTCACAAGTCACTTTGACTCCTGGAAGTACTCAGTCTTCCTTTCAAGGACCATAAGGTACATCATCTGTTGTCACGAACATTCCAAGGTGTAGCTCACAGCCGAAGTCCTCAAGCCCAGATGTGCTCTCTGGGAATGTTAGGATCCACTAAGACGCTAATAGGCTTTGGCCTGTTTTCAGAGAATTGAGCTTTCTCACTACTGGGTTCCTTGAGTTACCTCAGCAGAAGACTAGAATTAGAGACAAAGGAAAGACCCTTATGTCCTAGTAAGCGTTAAGTATGTGACCTTGAATCACATCAACGGGTTACTAGGGCCTGGTGACTAGGTATCTATTCCTTAGAAGTTTGTAGCGTGTATGTCTTCAAGGCTGTGAATTCTATACTAATTATCAATATTTTTAGGTCATTCTGTATATGTATTTTAAATTATGGACACGAACTAGGGGGAAAATGTGCAATTTTGAGGGCTGCCTAATTGGTGTTGGGTTAGGGAATATTTTTCAACTTCTTGCTTTATACTCTAAAATGTGGTGTGTGAATTTATGAACTTGGTAATGTTATTTAATCAAGGAGATTCCCAATCAGTTAATGCCTCATTACTGACATAAAAGGGAAAATACAGAACACAGGAAGGGAAAATAAACTGACTTTTATAGTAAATAACCTGTCCATCTGATTATTTAAATACATACTCTGACTTTCTCATTGTAGGGTATGATTCATGCCTTCTAATTTCCTGCGGTTGGCCATTTACTGACCCTGTGGTACTGCCACATAGTACAGCTAGTTTCTTCCTGATGGCCCCATCTCTGTTCTGTCTGTGAACACCATCCCTTCCTCTTTGTGTGAGAGTGTGCTCAGTTTGGATGACTTGCCTGGTTGTAATTTAAGAATTGCCTATAGATGAATGCTTGAATGCTATTTTTTATTATTTAACCTCCCTCTGACATTTGGTTGACAGTTTCCTTTCTGCCCACATTATCAGTATAGTAGCATCTTTGTATCCTGACACCAACATTGTTTACTTATTCTGTTTATTTTTTATTTTTATTTTTCACCCTGTTTACACTTAGCTGGGTGAGTGTTCCCCTGACCTCTCTATAGTCCCCAAGCAGTATCTAAAATGAAATTTTAAATAGATAAGTGCTCCACCCCGAATGAAAGCATATTTTGGACGATGGATATATTTCCTTATTGTTCTCGTTCTGGCAGGCTACGTAGGAATCAGCTTTAAAGAACTCCTAACTTCACTTTTGTATTAATTTCTTGGCCCGTGAAGAAAAGGCCAAAGGGGAAGCTAATTTGGAGATGACGGCTTGCTTCTCTGGCAGCTACATCTCCGATGTTCACTAGGTTGAAGAAAATCACTCTGGCCTGCTCTTTCTGGTCATGCTGTGTTTTCTTCTCTCCTTCTGTGTAGTTTCAAAGGAAGAAAGTCCTCTCCCCTCTCCTATGTATTCTGTTCCTTCCTGCTTCCTAGAAGACTAAAGTCCTGTAGTCCACGTGCACGCAAGAATGCATCATGAAGTCGTTGGAGAATGTGTGGTGCTCTCGCGTGTTTCCTCCCTGCCCTCTTTAAAACCTCCAGAACCTTCCCTGCCTGCCCCATAAGTAACTGATAAGGCCTTTTCTTAGCCCTACTAGTTCTGCTGACTCCTATCCTATTTTTCTTTGCACAGCCAAATCCTTCGGTTCATGGACGGCCGCTGCTGCCTTCCGGCTGGCCTACTAACTTCCTCCGCAGTGAGGTCTTGAACTGTGTATCTGCTTGCCCGGGACCGCCCTGGTTTTGATTCCTGTGGTTCTGACTTAGTTATCAGTAACACCTCCCTTCTCTACACGCGCCCCCGCTTTGGATACCATATCCTCATCCTCTGATCTCTTTCCTCGTCCTACAGAAACCGCGCATCTGAAGACCACTGAATTTGGAAATCTTTTTCTTTCATTTCTTATCTTGCTTATTCCCTTGTATTGGACACTGGTAACCGCTCCATCCCCCCCAGGACTTTCCCCTCCTGGCTTCTTTCTCCTGACCTCCCATTCCCTATACTGGGTTCTCTCCTCTGTTCACCCTCTGGTAGTTTTCTTTTCTTTTCTTTTCTTTTTAAAGGATTTTATTTATTTATCTGAGAGAGAATGAGTGCACAAGCAGGGGGAGTGGCAGGCAAGGGGGGGAAGCAGGCTCCCTGCTGAGCAAGGAGCCCGATGTGGGACGTGGTCCCAGGACCCCGAGATCATGACCCAATTGGAAGGCAGACACCCAACCAACTGAAGCATCCAGGTGTCCCTGGTAGTTTCCTTTCTACAGTAAGTGTCAGCACCTTTCTCCGATGAGCAGTTCTTCTCATCTACTGGTAGCTCTGGTAAATACTAGTGAGTAAGAAACCACCGAAGAGAGGTCTGGCGTCCGTTCATTAAATACTGTCTCCGGTGTATAGTGAAGAGAATATCTCAAGGGAAATGGACTCAAGTCCTATAACCTCAACCTCTTTGCCCCGTCCCTACACAGACCAGTCTGCCAGTTGCCCACATGAATGGTTTCCAAGGTTTCTGAGTCATAGGCCCTCTTGAGAATCTGAAAGATATTTACCCTCTTCCTAGATCAAAACACACATAGGAGTAAACATTCAAATGTGTTACAGGGTGTTCATGGGCCCAAACTTAAAGCCTGTCCTTGGACCACAAAGTTAGAAACCCTGGTGCAGAGAACCAAGTGTCACCTGGTGTGAGGTTTTCCACAGTCTGGTTTCGAGCTGACTGGGTTCTTTACTGATCGCCACGCTACATGAACCGTCTACAAAATCAGTTGGGTTGGTTTCTCACGTGCTACAAATGGCAGTTGTGTTTTCCTATCTTCTTATCTTTTTTAAGTAAGCACCTGTATTTAAACTTCTTAAAAGTTTTTTTTTGAAACTAATTAAAATACAGGTAACATTTATCACTTTAACCATTTAAACCATATAGTTCGGTAGTGTTAGCTGTATTCCCATTGTCATTATACCTTCCCGTCTGTAAGACCCCTTTTCAACTCTCAGCCTTGTGAATCTCAACTTTCCTCCAAGGCTTGGCCATCACCGGTGAGTCCAAGAAACCTTTCCCAACCAGCCTGACAAGCACTCACTGTCTCTTCTTCCTTGGCTACGAATAGCAATATGACTTGCTTGGTGCTTAGCTCTTTCTGTCTTAGCTATTTTTCACAGCGAACTCCCCAAAGAGATTGTTTGCTCTTTTTCTCCAATTTCCTGCCTGGTTGGTGCTGAGTAAATGTTGATCATTTGGAAAAGGTAGAAGGAAAATGAGAGAGTGGAGGGTAGGCAAAGCGGGGTGCGGGGCCCTGATTCTGCCAGTGACCCTTTTTTTTGCTTTATATGCAGTACCACATGCGGTGGCAGCCGGGTTAGGAGGCTGGCTGGCCTAGGGCGCAGTACCCTCTCCTCAGGCTCTTTGGGAGACCCATTAGCTATCCCAGAGGCTAAGCAATGGTGAACAGTGAGCTTTTGTTTTTTTCCCCCCTCTCTTCAAGATTTTATTTATTTGACAGAGAGATCACAAGCAGGCAGAGAGGGAGGGGGAAACAGACCCCCTGCTGAGCAGAGAGCCTGATGCAGGATCCCAGGACCCTGGGATCATGACCTGAGCTAAAGGCAGAGGCTTAACCCACTGAGCCACCCAGGCGCCCTCCCAACCTTTTTTTTTTTTTTTTTTTTTTAAGATTTTATTTATTTGACAGAGTACAAGCAAGGGGAGCAGCAGGCAGAGGGAGGAGAAGCAGATTCCCTGCTGAGTGGGGAGCCCGATGCGGGGCTCGATCCCCAGACCCTGAGATCACAACCTGAGCCGAAGGCAGCTGTCCAACCCACTGAGCCACCCAGGCCCCCCAACAGTGAGCTCTTTTGTTCCAGTGCAGATCCCATGCTGTTCAAGCTGCTGTCTCTTCCCACTGCATGATTTTACCTGAACTGTCCTCCTCCCGCTGCTGTCTCAATGCTGTTCACCCGTCTTAGCCCTTGGCGTCCTGCCTCAGAGGAGCTTTCCTGAGGATGCTGTTCCTCATGCTCTCTCTTGTCTTTAAACTTTTATAGCTGTTATTCCTAGATCACACAGTCTGATGGATTTTACTGCTCTGTTTTGCTCTGGTTGTGAGCCCCAAAGAGTCAGCTCTATGTCTAAGGATATGCCTGCCATTGAATCAAGATAGCTGGTTTACCTTCCCACGTGGCCTCTTGTACTTTTAGATTCAGGGTCCTCTTCCTTTTGCTTTTTCCTTCCATGCCCTGATTGTTTCTGGTGGCCAAGTTTGTCTCAGCATCTATCAGAATAAGATTAAAGAGGAGATAATGATATTTATGTGTGTGAACATAGATAAGACAATATGGATCACTGAAATGTTATATGCATGTGTTACAGCATAGGCAACAGTATACATGTTTTATGTAAATACATATGTTGCATACACACACCTACATAGCATACATACATATGTGTAAAGTCTAATACTTGAAAAGAAATTATATACCTGAGTACCCAGTGGTATGGTCTTTCCATCATCCTCGCGTAATAGTTCACGTGCATATACGCCTTTCAAAAGTGCCCACCCCTCACTACTCTCTCTCACGCGCACATCGTTGTGACTACGGTAGGTTCCGCAGATGGGAGAGCTGAGGCTCAGAGACATTGGGTGGTCACAGAGCTAGTAAAGGAAAGAAGCAGAACTGAATAAAACCCCAGGCTTTTTGCCTTAACTCGAGCATCTTTGCCATTACCCCCTGTGGCGTCTTCTCATTTAACCTTATCCTAGCCTTACAGCAGCGGGGCAACTGCTCTCATCTTTTCCGAGGCCCATAATCCCGGGGCCTGAGCAGACCTCGAGTTAAACTGCCTCCAGTCCTGCACCTGCTGCTTGGTGGGGTACCCCCCCCCGCCCTATCAGGCCCCTGAGAACTTCTCCCCTTGTGCCAGCCCACTGCTTCCCTCTGCAGCTGCCTCCCACCCCAAGTTTGCCTTTGTAAAGGCAAACACCTCTTGCCTCTTTTTCTCGGTCCTTCTCTCTGAGGCTCGGGGATTCTGCCACCTGACAGACTCTTGCATTATTATTTCTTCCCTCCTTCCGGGGCCCTGGATAGTTGCCGCAGGTGTGACGATGTCACATGCTCACTTTTGCCAGGTCTGCCTCTTTGCTCTTGACCGCGGTCCCCGCCTCGTACCCTTGTTTCTAATGAATGCTTCATGACCTGTGAATGAGGGGCTTGCTCTGGAGATGCCGGGAGCCTGCTTTTTCAGGCCTGCTATTGCCCTCCTATTGAAGGAATAACTGTTTTTTTCTTTTTGCCTTCCAGAAATTCAAGAAGTAGCAAAATCATTTGGAACTGTTTTGAATCCCCTTTATCACGGTGGAATGTTGGTAAAAGTGTTGCCCTGTTTGACCAGAATGTTGTGGATTTTAATGGTATGATTGTACTTAGGTGAAACCCTTCATCTGAGGACTTCAAAGGCCTCCACTTTGCTTAATAGTTACCATCACACCCTAAAGAGGGACATCAAGATGCCACGGTCCTAGATTCTCTCTGATTCTGTGTGTGTGTATGTGTGTGTGCATGTGTGCAGTTGCTTCTTTATTTAGCATTTTGTTTGTTTTCTTAGCCTCACCATAGACAAGTTTCAGAAATCTAACAGTTAACACAGCTGGTTTCCATGAAAATGACAACCTAAAGAGTAGCATACATGAGTTGCCTTTGTTTTGTGGGATGAAAATGTTAGGAGGCTTATGAAGGACTGGAGGCAGTCGGGTATGGCTGGGAGGAAAGCAGCTGTGGGTAGAGTCTAGTCTGCCCACCGAGACTGTGCCCTTATGTCCCCAGAGCCGTGGAACAGGTTTCACCATTGTTGGCACTACTAGTTGGGTTCATGGGAAAGATGATCCTATGAATGAGCTCTAGTGGGGAATGTAGGTGCTGCATGATCACCCACATTGGTCCTTTTAGCAGCACTTTAAAAAAAAAAAAAAAAAGATTTTATTTATTTATTTGACAGACAGAGATCCCAAGTAGGCAGAGAGAGAGAGGGAAGCAGGCTCCCCACAGAGCAGAGAGCCCGAGGCGGGGCTCGATTCCAGGACCCCATGACCTGAGCTGAAGGCAGAAGCTTTAAGCCAGTGAGCCACCCAGGCGCCCCCTTTTAGCAGCACTTTCGAGAAAAGAGCCTGTGTCACCATTAGAGGAAAGGTTCCTAATTAAAATAACACCAAAGACTCCCTCTCCCCCACGCCCCACCCCTGGTTTCTGCAATCACTTAGGCTATGGAAACAGCCTCTGGATAAAGGGATGGGTTAGTTAAGACAAGACTCTTCTGGAGAAAAGCCTCTCAGGGGTGGCATATAGAAATGACCCAGAGCAGTCCCCCTGCCCGCACCCCCCTCCTGTTGGGCTGGGGCTCAGCACGGCTGCTTTCGGCCAGAGCGTATGTCGTGCTGCGGGATTGTGGTGGTTCTCATCTGGAAGGAGCTTTCCTACCCACAGTTACATTTTCCTTTCTCTACCCTCCCCCCAAGGAGCTGGTCTTTCCACAGTCCAGTTCCTTCCCCAGCTCAGGCCATCTATTTCTTGACTCAGCAGGGGGAGACAGAGTCCCAGAGACCCTGCCTGCTGCACTTTCCGACACCGGAAGGTGCCACATGTTCTTTATTTCATTATTGATGCATACGTGTTTTGAAATCCTCTCTATTTCGTGCTTACTGTATGTGTGGAGTCCCGTTCCGCGCCCCCGGGCCTTCCCTCAGCCTCCTACCCCCGCTGATGGCCGCCCAGCCTGTTCTACAGAGAGACGGAGATTCTCTGGAGTTTCTCTCCTTGGACAGTTCCGTCTCCCAGAGAAGGTGATGCCTTAGCTTCCCTGTAAATCCCGTAGCTTTCCAGTAGCTTCCCTTCACCATTCGTTTCCAGTCATTAATCTCGGGAGCCTCTCGGTTGGGATCCTCAACCATCCCCTCCACACCTTGCTGCTGCCGTCCCTTCTGCCATGAGGAGGGAGTCCAAGTTCAGATCCCAACGGATGGGCTACCCTTGCAAACCTCACTCGCTCGCTCTCCTTCTCTCTTCTCCCCCCGACCCAACTGTTCCTTCTCTAACCTGGACACCAGCTCTGAATTATTGAGGCGAGAGCTGAAGGTCAGTCTACCCCTCTCCCAGGAGTGAACTCCTTTGCATCGTCCACTGACAGCTGTCTGGTACCCAACTCGGGAACATCCTCTTGGGGTGACCGAATGCACTCTCCCTAGTGGCGCCATTCCATTGTTCTGTAGCTTGAATTATTAGAAAATTCGTTCGCCTTTCCTTTTCTTCTTCCAAAGCAACACAGATGAATTTTTTCTCTTGGAATGTTTGAGGATAGCTTCCCTCTCTCTTTCAGCTTTTTGGGCTTCCAATCTTAAATTTGTAAAGAAACCCGGTGCCTGGGTGGGTCAGTGGGTTAAGCCTCTGCCTTCAGCTCAGGTCCCGTTCCCAGGGTCCTGGGATCGGTGGCATAGGGCTGTCTGCTCGGCAGGGAGCCAGCTTCCCCCGCCCTCTGTCTGCCTCTCTGCCTAAGTGTGATCTCTGTCAAATAAATAAATGAAATTAAAAAAAAAATTGTATAGAAACTATTCCCCAGCTATTGATTTCTGAGCAGATCTACCAGTGCAGCCCTTTACTTGCGAAGTCCTCAACTGTCTTCTTTGAGCACCCCCTTCTCTCTCTGATTTGATTTCCCCTCTCCTAATCTTCAGTCTCAAGAACATTCTCTGGACACAATTGTTTCGTCTTCTGTGCTCCAGAGGCTCTTGTTCACACACCCTGTTTGCAGCCTTGTCTTTATTAGTCTGCAGAACTTGGGAAAGACAGGATCACCTTTAATCATTTAGAAAAATCTCCTGCTGAGTGGAAGGTAAAACTTAGTGAATGTTTAATTTTCTCTCTTCTAGTTCTTTCCTTTAGAAAGCTTCCTTTTTCATATTTTTCTAAAACCTTCAGATGACTACGGAGTATTTATCTCCAGCCCCAATTTGTTACTCATTTTTTTTTAAAGATTTTTATTTTATTTATTTGTCATAGAGAGAGAGAAGTGAGAGCAAGCACAGGCAGACAGAATGGCAGGCAGAGGCAGAGGGAGAAGCAGGCTCCCTGCCAAACAAGGAGCCCGATGTGGGACTCGATCCCAGGCTGCTGGGATCATGACCTGAGCTGAAGGCAGTCGCTTAACCACCTGAGCCACCCAGGCGTCCCTGTTACTCATTTTTTAATCTTAAACTGCCTGAGCTCACTAGGATGTCCTGTTGGCAGCCTGATTTAAGATAGCTCGTTTTCTCCACCCAGTTTCTGCAAATCCACTACTCATATAATCATCCTATTGGTCTTTGTATAATAAGCTGCTTGCAGGGTGCCTGGGTGGCTCAGTTGTTTAAGCCTCTGCCTTCGGCTCAGGTCATGATCTGTGGGTCCTGGGATCGAGCCCCACATCGGCTCTCTGCTCAGCAGGGAGCCTGCTTCCCCCTCTCTCTCTGCCTACTTGTGACCTCTCTCTTTGTCAAATAAATTTAAAAAAAAATCTTAAAAAAAAAAGCTGCTTAGAGATTTCTGAATGATCTTGATTCTTTGTCATTAAGTAGCAGTCTCTTTTCCTAGACCATGAGTCCTCAACTGTGCCATAATCCTCACACTTTCTAGTTTCTCTTTAACTGTCAGTGGCTATACCATCCTGCAGGCCCCCAGGTTCACAGCTTTCAGGATCATTTTTGGCACAGCGTTTCCTTTCTCCATGCAGTGAGTATCCAGTTTTGCTGACCCTTCCTTGCTTTTTTCATTCATTGTTCATGTTGATTTCTAAGCCACCTTCCTTCACCTGAATTATTCACAGCAGCCTTATTTTTGGTGTTCCCTGATTTATTTTTGTCTTATCCTTCTCCAGTCTGCCCCACATTCAACCTTTGAATAGTCTTAAACTGTTTTTGTGGTTTTACTCTCCTGGTCAGGTATCAAAAGTGTCTACCTTCTTCACTGGATTAATTTTGAGATCTTGTATGACTCCTCACCTCCAGAGAGAAAATCTGGGGGGCCGGAGCTCTGAGGGCAAGCATGGGGACACTTCTCTTCTCCTGGCCTCTTGTTTATTACCGTGTCGAACACCTCTCTTCCCTTATCTTCTTCTTCTTCTTCTTTTTTAAAAAATAACAACTTTACTCAGATATAATTTACACATACCATACAAGTCACCCACTTAAAGTGGACAGTGGTTTTAGGCACATTCACAGAGTTGTACGTCCATCGCTACTGTGAATTTTAGAACATTTTCATCACCCCAGAAGAAACTTCAGATTCATTGGCAGTCACTCTCCTTCTCCTTTTTCCCCAGCTCCTGGCAACTACTGATTCACATTTTGTGTGTGTGTGTGTTTTTTTTTTTTAAGATTTTATTTATTTTAGAGAAAGAGTACAAGGGCAAGTAGGGGGAGGAACTAAGGGAGAGGGAGATAATCTCCAGCAGACTCCGTGCTGAGCTCACAGCCGACGTGGGGCTGTATCTCACAACCCTGAGATTAAACCAGGAGTCTACCCTCAACCGACCGAGCCACCCAGGTGCCCTCTAATTTACATTCTCTATTTGTCTATTCTGAACATTTCATATAATTGGGATCATATAATGTGCAATCTTTTGTGATTGGCTTCTTAGCATAATGTTTTCAAGGCCGTTCAAACTGGGTTTTTTTAGATTCTGTATTTGCTTGTCATTCATTCATCAGAGGGCCAACTGTATCAACTGTACTTTCTTCTGTTCCGTATTCTTGATGCTCTGATATTTGTGGCCTCTCGGACTGGGCAAAGACTGCCCGCCCCTCCCAGGGTTAGCCAATTCTTAGAGATAGCAAAGGACTCCCCTGGAGCACACTTTTCCTATGCAAATGAACCAATGAGGAAGCCTACACCCTGAACCAACCACCGACTTTATCTACTGCTCACACACCACACCAGTATTTTTTGCATGAAATCACCCCAGGGCCAGGTACCAGACGACTAGGGACAGCCCCTATTTCCTAAAGCCTGTCAGAATTGTTCAGAAAAGACAGTCCTAAACTGTTTACCCTGTCCTGCCTTGCCTTTCCTGCAGAAAACCCAATAAAGGCTCTGGTTCCGGTTTTCTCCTACTCCTCCTGCCTCCAGACCCAAACCGGAGCTTCCCCTTGTGGCCCTGTGTGGCACGGTGTGCCCTCCTCTTGGGAATTGTGAGTAATAAAGATCCGCTTCCAATGGCATTGACCTCTCTGTGTCATCACTCAGTAACCTCCATGAGGTATAATTCAGCAGGTAAAATTGAGGCAAAGGCTCATTTATGTTCCATGTGTCAGTTTTTCATTCTATTTTTTTAAACTGGATTGTATGCATACACCACATTCTTCATTCTTCAGCTGATGGACATTTGGGTTACACCCTCTTCTGGTTATTGTGAAAAATGCTGCTGTGAGATTTGTGTACCAGTTTCGTGTGGATATGTTTTGGGGTCTTTTGGGTGTATTCCTAGGTGTGGAATTGCTGAGTCATATGGTAACTATACGTAACATACAGAACAGCCAAACTGTCTTCTAAGGGGGCTACATCATTTTATAGTCCCACCAGCAACTGGTGAAAGTTCCAATTTCTGCACATCTTCATCTATACTTATTATTGTGTGACTTTTTAAATTTGGTCATCTTCATAGATTTGAAGTGTGGTCTTACTGTGGTTTTAATTTGCAGTTCTCTATTAACTAATGATGTTGAGCAACTTTTCATGTGTTTATTGGCTGTTTGTATGTCTTCCTGGAAAAATGTTTCTTTTGCCCATTTTAAAATTAGGTTATTTTGTCTTCTTATTGTTGAGTTGTAGGAGTTCTTTATGTATTCTGGATATAAGTCCCTTATTACATATATGATTTGAAAGTATTTTCTCTTAATGTGTGGATTGTCTTTTCATTTTCTTGCTGATGTCTTTTGAAATGCAATTTTTAAAAAATTTTTGATAAAATCAGCTTACATATTTTTTCTTTCCCTGCTTTTGATTTTGGTGTCATATATAAGATATCTTTGCCTAATTCAAGGTCATAGAGATTTAGTCCTAAGTTTTCTCTTAAGAGTTTTATTGTTTTAGCTCTTACTTTTAGGTGTATGATCTATTTTGAGTTAATTTTTGTATATGGCATAAGGCAGGAGGCCAAGTTCATTCTTTTGCATGTAGATATCCAGTTGTTCTAGCACCATTTGTTGAAAAGACTATTCTTTCCTCATTGACTTGTTCTGGCACACTTGTCAAAGATCCATTGATCATTAATGTAAGGGTTTATTTCTGGATTCTCAATTCTGTGCCATTGACCTACACATCTAAATGATCTCTTTGTCCATATGTCGGTACCACCAGTCTTGATTACTGAAGCTTTGTAGTAAGTTTTGAGAGCAGGAAGAGTGGGTCTTCCTACTTTGTTCTTATTTGTCAGAATTGGTTTGGTAATTCCAAACCCTTATATTTCCATGTGAAATTTATAGTTTGTCAATTTATGCAAAAAAAAAAAAAAAAAAAGAGCAGCTGGAATTTGGAAAGGGATTGTGTTGACCTTATAGATCAATTTGGGGGAGTATTGCCATCTTAACAGTATTAAATCTTCCAGTCCTTGAATATGGGATATCTTTCCATTTATTTAGATCTTCTTTAATTTCATTCAATGATGTTTTATAGTTTTCAGTGTACAAGTTTTATACTTCTTTTGTTACATTTATTCCTAAGTAATTTTTCTTTTTGATGATTTTGTAAATGGGATCCTTTGCTTAATTTCTTTTTTTCTATTTTTTCTATTTTATTTATTTATTTGAGAGAGAACACAAGCAGTGGGGAGGGGCAGAGGGAGAAGCCAACCCCTGGCTGAGCAGGGAGCCTGATGCTGGACTGGATCCCGATGTGGGACTGGATCCCAGGACCTTGGGATCATGAGCAGAGTCAAAGGCAGAGGCTTAACTGACTGAGCCACCCAGGTGCCCTGTTTGCTTAATTTCATTTCATATTGTTCACTGCTAGTATGTAGAGATACAGATGATTTTTGTATATCGATCCTGTGTCCTATCCCCTAGTTGAACTTGTTTTATGTTCTAAAGAGAGAGAGAGAGAACAAACAGGAGAGTGGCAGGCAGAAGGACCCTGGGATCATGACCTGAGCTGAAGGTAGACACTTAACCCACTGAGCCACCAGGCATCCCTCTTAGGATTTTTTTTTTGTATGCAAGATCACATCATCTGGGAATAGAAATAGTTTTACTTTTTCCTTTCCAATTTAGATGACTGTTATTTCTTTTTCTTACCTAATTTCCCAGGTTAGAACTTCCAGTATAATGTTGAATAGAAGTGGCAACAGTGGCCATCCTTGTCCTGCTCCTAATCTTAGGAGGAAAACATCCAGTCTTTCACCATGAAGTTTGATGTTAGCTGTGGGTCTTTCATAGATGGCCTCTTATCTTTTTGTCATCCTACACTATCTAGTTTCTGTCTGCTCTCTGAATTTATGGTAGGGTGGAAGGAATATGGACCTCAAAATCAGATTTGGATTTGAATTAATCAGTTCTACTAGGAGATGTTGAGTGTTAGACACCAGGATATAGAAGAAAATCCCTGCTCCCAAACCACTCTTATGGTGAAAGACTGTCATATGGGTAAAACATTTTAGTGTGATAAGTGCTGTGATGGGAATATGGCCAGGGCTGTGAGGAGTACAGAAAACAGGCTCTGGGGAAGACTGACTTGAGGATATGATGCCTAATTGCTCTTGAACAATTAGAGATAGTCTTGGAAGAGAGGGAACATGTGCAGAGGTAGGATGGTAGCTGGATTCTTTGAACCATAGGTTGGTCTGTGAGACTTGAGTGTGGGGTGCTTGCAAGTGAGGGGCTTAAGGTGATGCTAGAGAGTTAATTGGGGCCTTGCAAGCTTCTGAAAGCTTTGTAAGAACTGGATGGTGGTAGGGGAGGAGGTGGATGGGTGGTGAGTGAGGCCATGAATGGGAAGATCTGGAGATAGGACGTTGTTTCTAAGCAGGGAAGAATCAAGGGCCCAAAGTAAAGATGGAAGAAGGGAAGAGAGTCAAGGAAGATTCAGAGGTGGAGGTAGTGAGGTATGTTGCACTTGACTGTGAGAGGTGAAGAAAATGGACTTGAAGAGAATGATTTTCAGGTTTTTGATGTGGGATTATGGGTTGTTTGGTGAACTAAGCTGAAATTGAGTTTTCTCGTCTATAAAATGGGAAAAGTATTTCCCTGATAATAGTATATGGGAATCTCAACACAGGCACATGGTTGAAACTCAAGAAATACTCATTCTTTTTGCTTCCCCCATTGTTTCTGTTTCTTCTGTTCTTTAAATGTAGGCCTTCGTTAGGTTAGTTCCTGCCTTCACAGTGCTTTTCTTTGCTGTGTCCCATAGTCCCCACTGGTACCCATGTGTGGGTTCCTCCCACATCTCTCTCTCCACCTTCAACTCTTTCCTAAGTATTTTCGACTATGTTCTGGGCATCTGAATGACCTCTTAATTTTCACAAAGAGAACCATCCCCCAGATCTCTTCTTCCTCCTCATGTCCATAAGCCTATGAATGCTGCTGTCATTTTCTGTCATTCTAACTTCAAATCTTTTTTTTTTTTTTTTTCTGGTTGAAAAACACATTTATCTCTTATGGTTTCTAGTTTTCCAGAGTCATTTTGATGTCTTTCTCTTCCCTCATCTCCTCACATTCACTGAAATTCGGGCTCTGTTTAATCCCCTCCATAACACTGTACACACCCGTTTCCTTTTCTACCCCCATAGTACTGCCTTCAGGCTTCCATTATTAGTCTCATCTGAATGAAAACAGTCATTCTCTACCCCTGGCTTCTCCCCCTTTTGGTCCACTCTGCAGGCAGCTGCCAGGCTGAGCTTCTAGGAACTGTCTCGATCATGACGTTCAGTTGAATGTCTTCATTGAGTTCTCCACACCCACTGGGTTTTTGCTTAAGGCACTGCATGTCCAGACCCCGTGTGCTTCTCCAGTTTTATCTCCCCACATCCTTGCAGAAAAATGAGAGAGTCTTTTGTACCTTAAGAATCATCTCTCTCTCTTCCCTTGTGGAAAGCGTACTTGTTCTCCAAGTCACAGCTCATGGATCCTGCCTGACTCTCATCAAACCAGATAATTCTCCTTCCTCATATCCTGTAGGACTTTGTGCTTCTTTAAAATGATTTGTGTACATATCTTATCTCTCCTACTGGATTCAATCTCTTCCATGGTGCCACCTTCATCTCTATAACCCCCAGAATGCCTTTCTCATATTCAGTAGATATTTGTTATAGCATGTACTACATTCTCTTCTTCCTGAAGCATGAGCTTTACTTTTCCAAATGCCTGTCCCCAAGGGTCTGTGACACAGGCAGTAAGAGGATGAAGGCGAGCAGACTTTCCCCTGTGGATCTTTTTGGAATTTAATACTGAAGAGTATGAGGATATTACAAAGACATTCTTATTAAATTCTTGGTAATGAAGTCTAGCATCATTTGGTGGCTTTGATATAGTCCATGTAACGTTTAACTCTTTATGTGGCTTGCTTGGGTCATGTCATCATTGATGATATGGGAGTTTGAGAGATTAGGAAACGGACCCAAGTGCTGTGCCGTTCTGCAGAGCTGTACGTACCAGCCTGGCTTTTCCTTGTAGAATCTAGAACTTACGCTTATGTACTTCTTAGGTACTTTCAGTCAAAGTAAATAGCCAAGTGATTCATTTGGGAAATTACTCGAGGTATGCCCCGCCTTCCCCTGTCCTTCCCTGGAGGCTTCTCCCCAAGACTGCCTCTCCTGGATTTGGAAGGAGGTAGCTCTCAGTCCCAGTTTCCGATGAGTGATTTCCAGGAACCGAGAAGGGAAGCAGGGATAGAAAGAGTTAGGTAAAAAAAAAAAAAAAAAAAGAGTTAGGTAGTTTCTGTCTTGGGCTCAAAAACCTCAGTCCTCAGTTCCTCCAGCACTGTCTCCTGGCAGCCAGACAAGGAGGGAGAGAAACTGTGAAGGGTGCCAGGGTGCCAGTAGAGCATCCGAGTCCTTGGCAGCGCTCAGAATAGCATTCACAGCTCTCAGTGATTCATCGTGCGCAGGCCTGCCCACCCATGATCTGAGCCGCTGAGGACAGCGTGAGTCAGGCCTCCAGCAGCTTCCTTTCCTGCCTTAAATTCTGTGCCCTTCCCAGGCTTGCTCGGCTGCAGAACAGAGGGGAGGCCGATGAGGCAGGCGGCGCTGCCGGCCAGGAGAGGTACAGCTCCCATCTCTTCCTGTTTGAAGGGCTTCCTGCTCCTGTCTGCACTAAGCCCTAGGGAAATAAGGAGAAGAAGAGGAATCTTGGTATTTGGAAGGTAGTGGTCATTTTCGAGACCTATATAAATTTGGGGCCTAATTTTGTTGTTGTTGTTGTTAAGATTTTATTTATTTATTTGAGGGAGAGAGGGAGAAGCAGACTCTCCACAGAGCAGGGAGCCTGATGCGGGGCTCCATCCCAGGACCCCTGGACCACGACCTCACCCAAAGGCCATCACCCAACCGATCCAGCCACCCAGGCGCCCCAGTTCAGGGCCTGCTTAGCCCCCTTCTCTGGAGACGCTTTTACATTGATCTCTGCGATATCCCTCAGTGTTATGTTTTGCATCTCCTAAATCTGATCTGCTGTCCCATTCTTCTCTCTTAATTCTTTTCTTTCTCCCCTCGCTCAGCAAGAATTGGATTTATGTATGAAATCACAGCTGTTGGATTTTTTCCTATTCAGGATAGCTTTTCAACCAGGTATGTCGCATCTCTTTGCTGGTCCTCCCCTGTCACTAGCCCTAACTCAGAGGATATTACTAAACCGCATTTGTCCCCTTTGACCTGCAGCAGAATCCCTGGTTCAAAAGTCATTCTGATGTCATAGTTGGCTTAAAAATGGGTCCTTCTTGATCTGGTCAACCCGAGACAGGCCCCAGGTCTCCTTTAGCTAAGCTTCCCATTCTCTCATCACTGCGTAGCTCTTGCTGTGTATCCCACTTTCTGCTTGTAGCAGGGGGTGTTTTCTTCTCTCGCCACTTTCCCAGCACTGATTTGCTTGAATCAGGAAACGCTCAGGTTCAAACTATGACATGTCCGTGTTCCTCCTTCATAGCGGGAGCTCCTTGCCTTCTAGCCCTGTGTGTGTCTGTCACCCGAATCATTTCGGGATGCTTTAGAGAAATCCAGGCATAGCTAGGTTGGGTGACTTGTCTTAAGTGACAGCATGCCGTCTGAACAAGAGTGATGATTGACTGCTTTAGAGGTTTTCTGTTTTCCCTTCCTGGTGGCTGTGTGGCATCCGTGCTCTGAGGAGAAGGCAGCTTTACCAGCAAAACATCCAAGTGTGTTTATTTCCAAAAAGAGCTATACAAGATGAAGCATGGGGGGCTGCGTCGATTCCACCACGAGTGAGGACGGGAAACAGGAGGAGGTTGGGTGTAATACTTCACTTCTGTACAGGGTCAACACCTGTCACAAATGTGACCCGGTCTCCAGACCAAAGCTAATTCCAAGTGCGGCTAAATGACCCACATACTCCAGATACGTTACACAATATTTTAAAGCACAAGGCATAGTTATCTCAAATTCGCTGTGATGGGATAATTTGGGGGTGCTTCAGGGTGAAGTGTTTTGAAGTAGCTTTCATTTTTATCATTGGAGCACTGCCATGAAATAGGTACAGGGATTTACAGAGAAATGCAGAGGAATAGGTACAGAGAAACAGGACAGAGATTTAGTGTAGCTGTGAAGTGAGGACCCTGAGGCAAAGGGAAATGAATGAATGGATGAATGAATGAATGAATGAATGAATGAAGCCATTCAGCATTTATTCTATTTTTTTTTAAGATTTTATTTATTTATTTGACAGAGAGAAATCACAAGTAGATGGAGAGGCAGGCAGAGAGAGAGAGGGAAGCAGGCTCCCTGCTGAGCAGAGAGCCCGATGCGGGACTCGATCCCAGGACCCTGAGATCATGACCTGAGCCGAAGGCAGCGGCTTAACCCACTGAGCCACCCAGGCGCCCTCAGCATTTATTCTAAAGCACACAGATTTGGGTAGCACAATTGAGATTAGACCCTCTCATCTGTGTTTGATTTCTTCTATCACACTGTTCTTTTTTCGGGAAACTTCTTCCACAGATGAGACCAGTCCATCCCCAGAAGGACCTGTGCTCTGAGTGGTTTTATTAAAGCCATAGTGTGTTTCTCGGAATTATCCACACGCTTTTCCCAACAGTGGTGCGTATGGCATCTGGAGTTTATACTGAGTCCTGAGAATAGGCCCCCTTCCATAGGCGCTCAAGACTCAACTCCTCTGGCTGTGTCCGTGCCTTTCGAGACCCTCTCCTACTATAGCATCCACTTGACTTTCTCCTGACTGTGCTACTTCCCATCTAATTGGCTCCTTATCTTACCAGCTCCCTGGCCTGTGGGGAAGGGGCCAGGACACTCCTTGCTCTCTGGGCTTCCCTTCATTCTGTGAGTATGTCTTGAACGTCTGCTGTGTGTCGGGTTCTCTAGTTACACCTGCTTATCATCATCATGTCCATCCAGGGACCTCAGGTAAGCCCTCCCTCTTCCTGTAACGAGTTCAGTGCTGGACTGAGCGTCCCAGCCTCTTTCTTACCATCGCTGCCAAGGAATTGAAGATCTGTGACCGTCCATACATCCTATTATAGTTTTCTAGACCTTCAGTTTAGTACCTGCATTTATAGGACAGTGCAGCCACCATGAAGGCAGTTAGGCTCATTGGACTTCCTAATCAAGTGGGAACACTTTTTGGTTCAAAATCTCTCTAACCATGTTTCATGGGATTGACAGGCTATGATCATGGCTTTTCTCTCCTTGCCCTTGCCAGACATCACTAATCAATGACCAGGACACTTAGTCAAACAGAGTCTGGACACAGATTTGAGGGTCCTCAAAGTGAAACACTAGTGCCACTACATCTTACCGTATTTGGCCTAAGGAGTTAACACTATTTTCAAAACCTTTTCAGACCAACACCTCTTTCTGTCCTTCCTACCTACACTTATCCTGACCTCCAGGCCCTCGACCTCTCATTCTGCCAGACACCCCGGACTGCCTCCTCTTACTGCTTCACAGAACTCAGAAAATCCCATGGCTGACCACTTCAAAGATGTGCCTTTGGTGGTCCAAGAATGCCTCGCTCTTGGACTTCTGTTACACGCATCCTAATCATACTTAGAAGCCAGCTCCTGCCCTAAGATTTTTCTTCTCTCTACTTCAAGTGCCAAGCGTTCATGGCTGGGCCATGGCGTGGCTGACACTCAGCAGTCATGGAATTCTGCCTCTGTTGGCTCTCTGTGTCACATTCAGCAGCAGATAAGCCATCACCGAGCCATCAGAGAGTCTCCCTTCTGATCTTATTGATGAGCAGGAAGCCATCTTCCGTCCTCTCCACTAAAACATGCTCTGTTGACTTCCTCCTACCTTCCCCCTTCACTTCTGACTGCATTATCTGGACCTTCGCCAGGTCTCTCCACTCTACCCCTGGCATCTTCTTCTGCTGCATCTGTTCACTCTTCTTTCTCTTTCTAGTCTCTAGTCTCCTCTGTGCTAGTGGTTTTTCTACTCCAGTCTTTCCTAACCTAAAAATCGGTAAAATGAATTAAAATGATGCAACAAACAAACAAACAACAACAAAAAAAAAACAACCACTACCCCTCTCTTCACCTTCACTGTTAAATGAATTGAAAATCATCCACACCCTAAATAGTATAACCACCACCCTCTGCCCCATTCTGACACTCCCTCTCCCCCTTGCAGCCGTCAGCTTCTCCTGCTCCTCCAAAGAGCCCCTCCCTGGCGCCCCTTCCTCTTCATTCCCATCCCAGGGCTACTGTTTGGGGCCAGACCTCCCTTACATCTCCCCTAGCTGTCCAGAAGCCTCTGCCACTTCGTCCAATCTGTTTTACGCATCGATGCCTAGCTAATCAGTCTCAGGGACAGCTTTGAGAACTTCATGCTCCTCAAAATTAAGTGGAAAATCCCCACTTTGGCAGTCATGGCACCCTGGTCCTGGTCTTCCCTTACTTTTGCAGCTCCATCTCTACTTGGATTCTCCAGCCAAAATGGACTCTGTACTGAAATGTACCCTCTGTTCTTCCTCTTGACCTTGACTCATGCTTTCTTTTCTGGAGCAGCCTCGCTTTCTTATCTGTCCTTCACTGTTCGGCTCAAGTTCCCTCACCTCCACAAATTTTTTAGTGATTCCCCAACCAATTATGATCTCTTTTCTGAATCTCTTGGAACTTCCTGAAAGCACTCGTAGTACTACTATTTGGTCTATTTCTGGCCATTGATCTCCTTGAGGATAAAGATTATATATTTTTAATTTTATCTACCGTCTCAGCCCAGTGTCTAGTGTAGAGCTTCGCATTATTGCTGAGTCCTAGCTCAGCGCACACCAGATGTCCAGTGTTAATCACTCTGAGCCCAAGGTCTCAAACTGGTGGCCCACAGCTCACACAGTAATCCCTGACGCATTTTGTTCAGTCACGGTAGAGTTTCGTTTTGTTTTGTTTGCTGGTGGTAAATTATGTGAAATATAAAATTTGCCATTTTAGCCATTTTTAGGTGCACAGTGCAGTGGCATTAATTACGCTCGGTGTTGTGCAACCATCACCACCCTCTGTTTCTACAAGATTTTCATCACCCCAAACAGAAACTCTATAACTTTAAGCAATAATTCCCGAGCCCCTGTTAACCTCCTATCTACTTTCTATGAGTTTGCCTCGTCTAGATATTGCATATGGTGGAGTCATACAATATCTATGCTTCTGTGTTGGGTTTATTCTACTTAGTGTAACTTTTTTGGGTTTTTTTTAAGATTTATTTATTTATTTGACAGAGATCACAAGTAGGCAGAGAGACAGAGGAGGAAGCAGGCTCCCTGCTGAGCAGAGAACCCGATGCAGGGCTCCATCCCAGGACCTTGGGATCACGACCTGAGCCAAAGGCAGAGGCTTTAACCTACTGAGCCACCCAGGCGCCCCTAGCATAATGTTTTCAGGGCTCACCCATTATGTAGCATGTAGCAATACTTCATTCTTTTTTTATGGCTGAATAATATCCCTTCTGTGGTGTAGATAGACCACATTTTGTTTATCCATTCATCTCTCGATGGACATTTGGGTTGTTCCCACCTTTTGGCTCTTGTGAATAATGCTACAACAAGCACTGGCATAACAAATCACTGTTTGAGTCCCATTTTAAAATTCTTTTGGGTATATACCTGGGCGTGAAGTTGCTGGGCCAGATGGTAATTCTATGTTAAATTTTTTGAGGAATCCACTCCAGAGTATTTAAAATTTAAAGTACGTAGCAAGTTTAAAGAATGAAGGATTACATTAGATTTTTTTTTTTTTTTCGACTTCTCTTGGGAAAAAGGAAAAAAAGAAGTCTAGCCCTTCTGGGTCTCTCAGGCCCTCCTCTGTAGGGATATAATCTGCTGGGGATAAGTGGGACCACTCCCTGCAGATCTGGTATCTGGTCTCCAGCTCAACAAGGCCCTCCCTGGGGGGCATCAGACATGGGCGTTCTCTGCCTGGGCCCAGTCTTAGCCTTTGTTCTGGTTCCGTCCCTTCATTATGTCTTCCCAGGCCTTCCATACAACCACTTTTTCCTTTCTGTGTTCATATTCACTCCATGTCCTTTGAGTACATACTGTTCCTTTCCTTTTCTAGGCTGTATTTATCTTTAAGGCAGAGTACCTGTCTTTTTTTTTTTTTTTTTTTTGGTCTCAGATTTGTCAGGACCAGTGCACATACTGTTGGTATCCAAAGTCTTAGTTATACTACATTTTAAAATGGAATATCTGAGTTTTAGGGAAGATCTGTTATATAGTTATGACTAACAAGTCAACCAACTGCTGTATTGCACTGTGGAATGTTATAAGAAAAGGGGAAAAAGTCTAAAATTGGGGAAATGAATTACAGATGACAGGCAATGAGGGAAGAGCTAACCACTTCCTCATTTAAAATATTTCTTCATAAGGTTTTCTTTTTTTTTTAATCACTGTAGGCTGTATCTGATGAAAATCATCTAAAAGACAATTTATGGAAAACTGACGTACATTGTCATAGAACAAGTTAATACGAAAAAAAATTAAGATGTCATGTCTATATCGACATGCAGGAAAAACCGAATCACTACCACACGTCCTATAAAAAAAATAACTCAGAATGGGTCACTGCCTAAATGTAGGCACTAAAACTATAAAACTTTATTTTTTTAAAAAATATTTTATTTATTGATTTGTGTGAGGGATAAGGGAGAGAGCACAAGCTAGGTTGGGGGGAGAGGCAGAGGGAGAAGCAGACTCCCTGCTGAGCAGGGAACCTGATGTGGGGCTTGATCCCAGGACCCGGGGATGATGACCTGAGCCGATGGCAGATGCTTAACTGAGTGAGCCAACCAGGTGCCCCAAAACTATAAAACTCTTAAAAAGAAACAGAGGAATAAATCTTTGTGATGCTGATTCAGGCAGTGGTTTCTTTAGATACGCACCAAAAGTGTAAGCAACAAAAGAAAAATAAATTGGACTTCATCAAATTGAAAATGTTTGTGTTTCAAAGGATAAAATCCAGAAAGTGTAAAAGCTCACAGAATGGGAAAAGTATTTGGGAAAATACTACATTTTGTAGTAATGGGAAAATCATATTTCTGATAAGGAACTTATATCCAGAATATATAAGGACCTCTTACAAGTCAACAATAAAAAGAAAAATAACCCAATTTAAAATTAGACAAAGGATCTGTAGAGCTATTTCTCCAAAGATGTTATACCAGGAGCCAATAAGCACATGAAAAAAAAGCTCAACATCCTTAGTCATGAGGAAAACACAAATCAAAATCACAATGAGATACCGCTTCATAACCATTAGGATGTTTGTAATTAAAAAAACACAATAACAAGTGGTAGAGAAACGTTGGAAACATCATACATTGCTGGTAGGATTGTAAAGGCCACTTTGAAAAGTAGCCTGGTGTTTCCTCAAAATGTTAAACATGGGGCGCCTGGGTGGCTCAGTGGCTTAAGCCTCTGCCTTCAGCTCAGGTCATGATCCCAGGGTCCTGGGATCAAGCCCCAAATCAAGCTCTCTGCTCAGCAGGGAGCCTGCTTCCCTTCCTCTCTCTCTCTGCCTGCCTCTCTGCCTACTTGTGATCTCTGTCAAATAAATAAATAAAATCTTAAAAAAAAAATGGAGAAAAAAATGTTAAACATGGAGCTACCATATGACCCAGCAATTCCACTCTTAGGTGTAGACACAAGAGGATGAAAACGTATGTCCACGTAAGGATTCATTGCAGCATTATTCAGAATAGCCACAAGATTGGAAACCACATGAATTTCCATCAACTAATGAATGGATAGATGGAACTGGTACATGCATGTCGCGGACTATTATTCAACCATGAAAAGGAATGACATTTTGCTACATGCCCTAACATCAGTGCATCTTACAAATATTGTGCTAAGTGAAAGAAGTCAGACACAAGAGACCGCAGACTGTAGGATTCCACATGAAATGTTCACAGTGGGCCTGTCTATATAGAAAGTAGATGAGCATTTAGGGCGGGAAAGAGGGGCAGGGAATGGGGCATAACTGCTGATGGGTACAGGGTTTCTTTGGGGGATAAAGAAAATGTTCTAAAATTAGACTGAGAGATAGTTACACAATTCTGAATATATTAAAAACCACCAGGGGTGCCTGGGTGGCTCAGTGGGTTAAGCCGCTGCCTTCGGCTCAGGTCATGATCTCAGGGTCCTGGGATTGAGGCCCGCATCGGGCTCTCTGCTCACCGGGGAGCCTGCTTCCTCCTCTCTCTCTGCCTGCCTCTCTGCCTGCTTGTGATCTCTTTCTGTCAAATAAATAAATAAAATCTTTAAAAAAAAAAACCAAAAAACAAAAAACTCAAGGCTTGCCCCAGGCACCCCTCCACGCAGAATAAACTTAGGTGGGGAAGACAGATAAAATGGGCAAAATGCTGATAATTGTTGGTGCTGCGGAGCAGGCTCATAGGAGTTTCTTTGACTGCTCCATTTTTGTGATTGTTAAAAATTTATTCATAATAAAGGTAAAAAAAAAAAAAAGCATTTGCCACGACCAAGGACTCCTGAAGGACAGGCCAGAGCCCTCTGGGGGATGAACCCATTTTCTATGGCTGTTGTTCGAAGTACTACAAACTGGGTGGGCAGAGGGGGTTTAAAGCCACAGAAATCTTTTTTCTCGCAGTTCGGGCGGTTTAGGGGTCGGTGGGTCCCGGCTCTCTCTTAGGCTTTCGGGGAGGATCCTTCCGTGCCTCTTGTAGCTTTTGGAGGTGGCGGCAGTCCTGGGAGTGCCTGGCTTACAGAGGCAGCTCTCCAGTCCGCCCCCCGTTGTCACAGGGGGTTTCCCTTGTGTCTCTTCGCAGCGTCTCCCCTCTGAGAGCCTTATCTCTGACTCTGTTTTCTCTGCCAAACAGGACAGCACCCATCCTGTGTGAGGGCCCACCCTGATTGAGTGTGATGACCTCATCGTAACTTGATGGCGTCTGCAAAGACCCTGTTTCCAAATAGGGTCACGGTGACAGGTCGGGGTATTGGGGGAGGTTAGGACTTCAACATACCGTTTGTGGGGGGAGGCACATCCCTGAACTCGTGCAAGGACAGGACAGAGCGGACAGCAGGGCAGCCAGGTGCTCAGCAGGGCTCGTTTCTACCTTGGCTCCGCTCCCCCGCAGGCGGGCGATGGCGGACACAGTGCCCGCGAGGGCTGCAGTTGCCCAAAGCGCTTCAGTCCCTGGCCAACTTTATCTTTCCCAAACCGAGACAAGCCTTTTCTGGGACCCACTTCCCATTTGGCAGCCTTGACTGATGAGTGATCCCCTAGACTCTTGCACTCTGTCACCTCCTTTCACCAGAATGTTCGTGGGGATGATTCTAACCAGGATCCACTTAAGATCTGTTTTAGGAAAGGTCAGTTCCTTACTCTTTGACAGAGACATGTACGTCACTTTCAGAGTTGATCTTTTGAGCTGGCTGCTGAAGTTATTTTAGACTCTACAGTTAAATTGACCCAGAAATCAGTCCTCTTTTGAAACTTCCTCTGAAATGTTACTCACTCTGACTCTTTAACCAAGGATTGCATTGTGCTGTTTCTTGCTCTGTAATCTTAACTCTGGCCTTTGACCAAAAGCAATAGAATCGGACCTCTATGTTAACTGGTACTTAAAATATATATAATTTTATTATAGTAAATGCACTATCTGATAATTGCCATGTCTCTCAAAGAGTCATCTCAAGAGTTTCATGGAGGAAGTGCGAACTCCTCCACACTTGGTGACCTGTGTGGGCTGCAGACTGTTGGTTACTTTCTGGAAGATGCAGGAGAAGGGACTCACGCCCTTCCTCTATAACCACCTTTATTTTTTTTTTTTAACTTTCATTATTTTTTTAAAAAAGATTTTACTATTTATTTATTTGAGAGAGAGAAAGAGAGGGAGCACAAGCAGGACGAGGGGCAGAAGAAGAACAGGCAGGAGGGGGACAGTGCAGAGTCCTGTGTGGGGCTTGATCCCACAAACCCGAGATCATGACCTGAGCTGAAATCAAGAGTCGGATGCTTAACTGAATGAGCCACCCCGGCACTCCTCCGCAGCTATCCTTAACCTGTATTTTAGTTCCAGTCAGGGGGAGGGATTATCAACCCACGTGTTTTCCTCTCCCCTCTTCCAGGAGAGTGGGGAGGGCCTGAGCAGGAAGAAGCTGATGCTTTGTGGAGGAGGAGGAGAGGCTGGTCTGATCCAAGTGCAGGGAGTTGAGGGCCAGAGTGAACTTGGGTGCTTGTCTGGGGAGCTTGGATATGGACCACTGTGGTTCCTGGGCAGAGATAAAGACCGACGAGCACAAGATGCGGTATTGGCCCTCGGTTCCCCCATCCCTGTGTGCAGGTGGAGGTTCAGTGCATCGCCATATCCAAACAAGGCTGCTGGTGATATTTTAACAGCTTCCGTGTACTGCCTGCATCCTACGGGCTAGGCACTGTGCTAACAGCTTCGCATGCATTGGGTACCTGCCAACTGCCCTCAATTTCTGTCCTGTGTATGAGAGTAATTCATTCTTTACCTTGGGTGGGCTCTTCCATGTCGCTTTTCAAAATCCAGATTTACAAAAGGCTCTCAGTTTTACAGTAAAGCTCATTTCTCCCTCTTCCTATGGCGCAATTAACGTACTGTATACAATTTGTAGGAAGTCTGTTTACAAAGGGCTCTGTTAGAAGATTCCTTTTCTTGAAAGCACAGAAACACAAATAACAGAAAGACTTGGAGTGCGTTGATAGCTCACTTATCTCAAGCAATATTTAATGCAGTAGAATTAATTGTACTACTAGAAAGGACTGGGACTGAGGTCCTAGGAGCTTTTTATCACTGCACTGAAAGGATCCATAGACTCACCCCTGACATCCAGTCAGAACCGTACCTCACTCACAATACAGCCAGGGTGATTTTTTTTTTTTAAAGCTATCCATTAAAAAAGATCTTCTGAGGCGAGCCCATTATTTCCTTTGTGAGTTTGGATCAGAGTCTAAAACCCTGACGAGTCAAAGTTCTTTGCGCTCTTGCTATGATTCGAGCCTGTTCCTTTTATGTCATGTTCTCAGCAGAGATAGAAAAGACACAGTCACCTTCCAGTGTATCTGTACCTGTTTAATTCCCAAGAGCTGCCACTAACTGGCACATTTAAATAATTGCCACCTTCTCTCCCAGTGTGTGTTTCTGACCTCCCATTTATTTTCTGTTTTCTATTACAGTATTTGGTTTCTCCGAGTTTCTTTTAAAAAAGTTGCATCTCCGTGAGTTCACATTCTAAGGTCTTGAGCTTGTTTCGTATCTCCTTTTTCTTAAAAGACACAGGGAAGTGAGTGATGGTTCCACAGATTGCTGAAGACTATGGAGCCAGAGGCAAGGGAAGTCATAGTGTTAACCTGCAGGTGATCGGAAATCCCCAGTCTTCTTCAGATGGGGGCTTCTTGCTGATTTCAGGTCCAAGTTCTGAGCCCACGGCGTGCAAGTTCAGGAAACATAACATCCCCAAGTAACCTGGCATTCTGAGTGAACCTCGGCTTGTTCCTTTATGGTTTTTATCCCAAGTCCTTGCCAGTAACCTTAAAAATTAAGCAGATTCTGGATGAGAGGCCCTGCCAAGAGTTTGACCTGCCATTAACCACTGCGTTAGCCTGAATAACAACCATCAGAGCCTGCCTTGTGCCCTGAGATGCGGTTTAAAGACGCAAGAAAATAGAAACAGCCTCACACATTCTGGGCCAGCTGTAAGGGACCTGAGGCACCACTTGGACCATCGTTCCTCCTGGGCAAGTGTCCCGGGTGTGGCCTGCACCACCAGGCATGGCTTGCAAACAACATTTAACCAAGTGTTAACCATAACATGATTCTATTTTCACATGTATTAGAACAAAGATAAAATCATCCACCCAAGAGTCAACTTTTGAAAACTACGCAATAGGTAAATAGAGGAGACAGCAGGTAGCCGTGGCGAGACCTGTGAGGGTGGGACCTACCTGCCTCAGGTGGGAGCCCCTGCTGGAGAAGGTGTGGAGACCCTGGGCCCTCACTCTGCCAGCCCTCCCTGCCTCGCCCCTGCTCTGCAATCCTTGTTTTCCTTCTTCAGCACTGGTCGCTCCGGTCTCCAAGATGGCCCTCGACTGGGCTTCTTCCTCCTCCCCTCCCTTCCTCAAGGCATCTCTGGTGGTCCTCTGGGTTTTAAGAGGAAAAAGGAAGGAAGTTCACATTTATTGACCATTAATTATTTGCTGGAAGGTGACAGACTTAAGTGAGACATTGGCTGCTAGTGAGGCTTAGGTTGATTTCTCAGGAGTGCTTCTCAAATTTTCATTGGAATCACCTCGAGATCTGGTTAAAATGCAGATCCTGGACCTGTAGGTCTGGGGTGGGTCTGGGATTTTTACCTTTCTAACAAGCCAGTCCGTGGCCCACGCCCTCGGAGTAGCACAGGTTGAAGGTGGGGCTCTGCTTCAGATAACTAGGAACAGAGAAGGATATTTATAGGAAGAGGAGGAGTTCTGAAACTACCTCTTTCATCTGCAGTGCAACCAATGTAATTATTAAGAACACTGTTTACAAGTCCGGCATGTTTTGTTCTATGGAAGGAATACGAGATAGTTCCTTATACTGACTAAGGCGGTTTGTAATGAAAACTTTTGGCTCCATTTGTTGCCAGGGCGCTGCCAGGGGAACCAGCCCCACACAGGGAGTGTGTAACCTAATATTATTGTGTGTGCAATAGTGAGCTCCGACCTGGGGCTTTGGTTTCTCTCCCTCGCTCAGGGAGCAAGCGAGCGCCCTGCTGTGGTCTGGCGTTTCTCTCCCACCTGGGGCTGCTTCCGAGCCCCTTTGTCTGGGGACAGAAACCTGGATTGTTGACTTGTTCAGAGTATATCGGTATGTTCACGTCTGTTTGGTTATGAGAACCAGAACTGCCAGTTTGTTCTGAAGGTTACAATAGATACAGGATTACAAAACAAGCCAGCGAAATAGAATAGGACCTAGATGGAGGTCACGTTAAAACTCGGGGACTTTCTCCAGGGCCGTGCTATTTGGAATGAAGTGACCCCTGATGTTATTTTACCTGCAGAGATGAGAGGAACGTTCTTGCGCCATGCTGAGGTGTTCCAGCATCCTTTCTGTTCCGGCAGAGACATCTACAGAAGGAACAAGGCAAGGCTGTCTTTTCTTTTAAAGATTCAACAGCAGGGAGACCCTAAGCAAAAACCAAGCCTTCCCGGTGACACAAGGAGCATCTGATTGTAGAATACTAAGTGCTGAAAGGGCTCCTGGGCATCACCTAACAAACCCTGTTTCATTTTGGGGGGCTTGTTGTACTCCAAATTCTCTTCCACCAAAACACACCCATTCACTGTGTTGCATGTAATTTCCAGGGATTAATGGGTTTCCTAACGAACCCACAGATTCCAGATTAAGCGCCTCTGATGTAGTACACTTATTTCTTTTTATAGATGAGAAAATTGAGGCCCAGAGAGAAGCTGACTGACCGTTGGTCGCTCAGCAATGCTCATGATGACTAAGTTAGACCAGAGGATGTGAGTACCACGGGGTGCACGGGGAAGCCAGGGGTGCGGCTCCCTGCCTGTAGGATTCCTGCTGGCCCCGAGAAGCACCAATTCTAATTCTCACCAAAAGCAAAGAGCTATTGGAGAGAATTAGAACCTGTAGCTGGGAGCAACTCAGTATCTAACCAAAGAACGTTTGAAGAGAAGTAGAAATAATCAAGCCAGAAACTTACTGGCCCTGGATGTTAGGATGTGTTCAAGAGACATAAGTGGGGCACCCTGCTGCTTCTTGGTAGCCGTGCGCTAAGCTGCGGTCTGGGGGTGTTAGAGGGCAGGTAATAAATTCCTTCCAGGGTTTGAATTCACCTACCCACGTGAATCTTCCACATCCCTGAAACCTTACTTAGGCAAGATGCCCCGCTGAAAGGGAAGTCGCAATTTGGCAGCCCACTCTGGGGTCTGGCCGTCCCTGGCACAGTCCCCGTGTTCCATGAATACTTACTCATTTGAAGAAAGGGGCTTTATTTAACATCATTGTAGTTTTCTGGGGAAGGGAGATGCAGGAAACCAGAGGGAGACCAGGACGCAGTGTGCAAGTAAACGGTGGAAAGATGGGGTTCCTAGTGAGGGGTGTAGTCTTGCGAACATGCTTCTAAAAGAAGCCAGATACAGAAGGATACATACTCGAGCCCAAGGCAGACACTTAACCCACTGAGCCACCCAGGTGCCCCAAACAGGATCTTTTTCAGGAGAGATCCAGGGTCCGATGAGAATTATCTGGGCTCATTCCTATACATGGTGAAGGAGACACATGTCAGAATGTGAACCTAGCAAGGTGTGCACCAACAGTGGGGTTCCTTGGGATGGGTCTGGGAAGTCCACCTGCTCACGCCACCTTCGCACACAGGTGGGTGGCAATCGGGGCCAAGAGCTGTGCTGCCCCAGTGAAGTGACCAGCCGATGACCAGCCCTTGTGGCCCATATTAGGGCATCAGGCCTGTCTGCCCCTTAGAAGCCACAGGAGGTCAAGAGGGCATTACTCCAAAAAGCCTGAAACGGGCATCCTGAGCCTTGCTCCCTTTCTCCACGTGCACGGGTCGAACCTGGATTTTCAGCCATGACCGCTGCCTAAAGGAAGTAGACCTCCCAGTTCCTCTTTGTAATAAACCTCAGTAGGATGCGGATTTCCACACACCAAACCCGTATCAAGAAACACCATTATTTTTTGAGTGAAAAAAGGGAAGTCACATACAATATGGTTCCTTTCATGGAAGTAGTAAAACCAGACAAAATTAGTCAGTGCCTTGTTCAGGGACAGAGACAAGACAGGAAACAGAAACCACGTACTGTAGGAGGTGGTCTCTGGGAGCAGGAGAGGGGGCGGGAAGGGGCACAGGGAAGTATCAGGAATGCTCTGTATTTTATGCTAGGTGGTAGGTACACAGCTGTGTATTTTGTCATTATTCCTTAAACTATATATAAACACATTGTATGAACTCCTATACTTCTATGCAGGGCTCATAATCTAAAAACAAAAAGACAATATAATATCTAAAGGCAACATTTTATGTTGGGATTTCTTCATGCTTTATTTTTTTTTTAAGATTTATTTATTTATTATATAAAGAGAGCACACACAAGCAGGGGAAGTGGTGAGGGAGAGGGAGAGGAGCAGACTCCTCACTAGGCCTGGGGCCCGATGCGGAGCTCCCTGTGGGGTGCGATCTCATGACCCTAAGATCACAACCTGAGCAGAAACCAAGAGTTGGAAGCTTAACTGACTGAGCCACCTGGATGCCCCCTTTGTGCTTGATTTTTACAAGTATATTCTATGATTTAATATTTTAAAAAAATATGTCAGAGTAAGCTGGCAACTCTTGATTTTTCGAAAGGACATGTTATTTTGAGATTCTGCTCCCCTTACTTTTTTGGTGTTAAACTGCCCTTTCCTTTGATGGCCTTTTCATGAAGTGTTGGTGACAGTAACATTATATCTGGGATTTAAAAGCAAAAAGCTCCTTTACAGGTTAAGTAACAAACCCCCACCCCTACCTTCCCCTCCCCACCCCCCGCCCAAGTTAACCAGTCTGTGACATTCAAAAGATTGGGAACTGCCAGGTGTAGATGACATTTCTATGGGAAATGAAGACATTGCCTTAGTATTGAGCTCTAAGGATTTGTAGGAAAAAAAGGAAAAGGGGTGCTATGTGGCAGAGTAATGCCTGGAGATGATGAAAAGGATAGGTAGAATCTTCTAAAGCTTTTTTCCCCAAGAGCTTTTCCCATTCTCAGATACGCTGGGCATTCGTTTGGTAATCTTTCTTGTGGTCTTGAAAAAAATGGAGTGGGGGACACACAGTCACTCTGTGTCACATTTAGTAGGATACCAGCAAGAGCCACTGTGTTGGAACTTTATTTCCCCAACACTGAAGCTGTAAGTATTCTGTCACCAAATAGCAGTATTCACAGAATCTGAGAGGACTTAGAGGTAATAGAACAACTATTAGGATAACCGACATTTATTGATCTTTTAGCTGTGCCCTGTGTGAGTGCTTCACTGACACCGGTATGTGCTCAGGGGAAGGGGCTCTGCTTTGGGAAAACAGAGTAAAAATTCTTTCTGCTCTAAAAAACAATTTTGCAATAGTGCATTTTTTGCCTCTGGATATCATTTTTTTTTAAAAGATTTTATTTATTTATTTGAGAGTGAGAGAAAGCAGGAGAGAAGAAGGTCAGAAGGAGAAGCAGACTCCCCGTGGAGCCTGATGCAGGACTCAATCCCAGGACTCCAGGATCATGACCTGAGTCAAAGGCAGTCACTCAACCAACTGAGCCACCCAGGCACCCTCCAGATGTCATTCTTGGAATGTGCCCCTTATTGTATAAGCCACTTGTAACTGGGTGTTTTGTTCCTTGCAGGCAAAAACACCCTGACTGATAATCCCATCCACATATAGCGGACGGCTGCAGTACTAGTCTCCCTCTTCAGGAAGAAGATCAGGGACAGTATTTGGAGGAAAATTTCCCCAGTGGGCAGAACTTCGGCAGATCACCTCGTTGCTTGTTTTGCCTAGGAGAGACAGCTCGAGGTATGGGTTCACTTGTGGATTGTGGTTAATGGTTTGGCTGCATGGTCAGGGACTCGGAAGGACCATGACTGCAGAATTGATGGTCCGGGGAACAGGTGGATGGGTGGATTTCTATGAATGGAAATGAAGAGGTGGTCTTGGCGGAGGGTTTTACTAGTCAGGGAGATAGAACCTTTGCACAGATGTCAGTCAGCCTCCTTCCTCGGCCACTCTAGCCATTGCCAATGTCAGGGGTAAAGGTTATGCATGGTCTCAGAGCCATGGACTTCCACTCACCGAGGCCAGTCTGGCTATGGCCGTTGTTGAGTGCCCACTCTGCCGGCACTAGAGGTCCACCCCGAGGCCCTGATAGAGCATTATTTCCCAGGCTGCTCAGCCAGCTACCTGGTGACGGGCTGGTTACCCTGAGCACTTCCACTAAGGGCTAGTGTTTTGTTCTTACTAGAACATGTACTTACTCTAGGTGTGGATTTGCCTTCCCTGCCCCCAATGCTTCTGCCCAAACTGCCATCTGTGAACTCCCTGAGCCCCTTATCCACCATCAAGATACTACACAAAGCATCACTTCTGATGAGAAACTCGCTTCATTGCAAACAAAGGGAGACAGTTGGTCTGTGCTCATGGAATTCGTTGGGCTTAGCATATTCCCTGTTATCCAGAGGAGCTCATTGGATGGAGGTGTGGAATGGCCTTTCCATGACTTCCAAAAGCTAGGTGGCAGCACGTTTTTGGTTTGAAGTGGTGTCCTCCAGGATGTGCTCTGCGCTCTAAATCAGCATCTAATATAGGCTGCTCTTTCCCCCATAGCCAGGATTCACTGCTCCAGGACTGAGGGGGTGGGGAGGAACTAGTCCTGTCCACTCTCTCCTTTAGTGATCGACAAGGCTATGCTAGTTTAGAGGTCTCAGTTCCTAAGAAAGAAATGCTTCCCCCAGGGACACACCAGTGAGTCCACTGAACTGAGAATCGGCAAATAACCTGGTTTCAGGGACTACCTCAGGCCAGTGTATCAGCAGGCCCAGGGAGGGAGTTCGAGTCCCGCCTAAGGTAACCAATCCTGACCATCAGAGGAAACTGGGCTGCTACTACACCGTGTGGGTAAGAAGTTTGTGTGCCTGGAATACAGACGGTCCCTTGTGGAAGTCTCAGTGCCCTGTGTCCTGTGAAGGAAGTGGATGGAAAACTACGACAACCCAATTCGGGCAAGACTGCCATTGGTCCAGACCCTTTCAGAATAAAGGTTTGGGTCACCCTGCTGGGCAGGAAACCACTACCTGCTAAGGGGTATATGGAATAAAAATAAATAATAAAAATAGTGGAAGGTAATGAAAAATCCTAGCTATGCACAGGGCTCCTACACGGCTATGTTGGTCAAGCCTTGGTTTTGACTCTTGGTTTTGACTCACGTCGTGATGTCAGGGTCCTGGGATCGAGCCTGCATCAGGCTTCACGCTCAGCGGGGAGTCTGTTGAGATTCTCTTCCTCTCCCTCTGCCCCTCCCCTTGCCCGTGTGCTCACTCACTCTCTCTCAAATAAGTAAATAAATCTTAAAAAAATATGCCAGCTATGACCACATCACCGGTGGTGGAAAGAAGGCTGGAACCATTATAGTTACATATAAATTAACCAGATCGTTCTGTTTTCTTCCCCTCTCCTGTGCTCTTAGCATCTAACATAAGACATATTAATAGTAATTAATGTTATGGTTCAGTATTTTAGTTGCAGGATCACAAAGCAGGAGTGTGAGCCAGAGGGAATACCACCTAAAGACAAAAAGGGGCTCAGTTTTTCTTCTGGGAAAGGGCTCGTGTGTTTTTGATGCCGTGTGGGACAGCTGACTCAGGTCGGGGGGGGGGGTGTCATTATTTTATTATTGTCTTTATCTGGTGGTGAAGCAGGGTTTGAAGAGGCACCAGCTGGAGAAGAGGGCGCTGTGTCAGTCTGGTGGGCTGAGCTCTATTTCCCAGAATCCCTTCCCTGAATGTTTTCAGCTAGGGCCATTTCGTAGCTTACCTGTTTTCATTTACCCGCTGGGTCACCCCCATGAGCCCAGGGCAGCAGCCGGGCCGGCCACTTCTCACCTTCCTCGTCCGCCTTTAGCTCCTCCGGCTCCTGGGCCAGATGCACCGTTAGCTCCCTGGCAAAGGGCAGTGGCTTCTTCTATAGGACACCCAGAAGGTTGGGGCAGTGAGAACTGATGCAGGTTTCAGTCCGTTCCTGTGGGTTCCAGCTTGCGCTTGTGGGTTAGAGCCTGTCCTCGCTCCTTTCTGTTTTACGTTTATTTTCCTCCGAACTGCCTGCCTTTCAGACTTCAGGCTGCGGCATGTGGCCTCAGGTGAAGGTCTTGTGTTTTGTGAAGACAAAACGCACACATGATTGTTAACCAGCTCTCATGACCACTGAGGTCAAATCTCTACAAAAACGAACACACACACACTCTAATGGATCAGCGTCAATGATTCAACCTCTGTCAATCTAAATTTCATCTAAATTAGATGTGCTAATAAGTTAGCTTGATATTTCATTATTCAAGTTACAGGACATGAAAGGGAATGAGCTAGAAGAGGAATGAACATTATTCAAAGATGGGGAAAGAGACTGTGTGGCTTCATATTCTCCTTTGGAAAGAGGGTTAGTGTGCTTTGGCTGTATAAAGAGTAATTGTGGGGCGCTTGGGTGGCTCAATGGGTTGAGCCTCTGCCTTTGGCTCGGGTCATGATCTCAGGGTCCTGGGATCGAGCCCCGCATGGGGCTCTCTGCTCAGCAGGGAGCCTGCTTCCCCTTTCTCTCTCTCTGCCTGCCTCTCTGCCTACTTGTGGTATCTCTGGCTATCTGTCAAAAAAAAAAAAAAAAAGAATAAAGAGTAATTGTATCGTGTTAGGTGAATGCATAATTTTTCTGTGTTTTTGTTTGTTTGTGTTTTTTTTTTTTTTTTTTTTTTTTTTTTTTGTGGGAGTTAAATGTGATTCAGAGAAGTATGTATGGATGATAAGGGGTGGACCGTGGTGGGTTGTATTGTGTCAAATAGGCTGAGTCAGAACTACACTTCCCAGAATCCTCTTCTCTGTAGAGCTTGCCCAAAGTAGAATTTATATGAGATGTGAAAGACAGAACATAGCAATGGCCAACCCAACATCAAGTGGGTGGGGATAGGGGAAAAGAAAATATTCTGCTTCTTATGAGAAGAATTCTGTAGTGACAAGATACAGGGTACCCATACCTTGTCTTGTATGGGTACCCTGTATCTTGTCATTACAGAAGGTTGAAGAATTAGGAAAACAAATGCCCTCTACCACAGGCACTAATTTAAATCTAAAGCCTATTTAATTTTATCTGAACCTAACAGAAGAAAGTAAAACTGAAGAAATTACTGAACTTAAGAAAAATGTTTCTTCACCACAAGAGATGTTAGTTCCTAAAATACTCTAAGACTAAAATAAAAGGATTATGAATTATGAAAAGCATCATTACAGTTTCTGAAATCACACTTCGGTTGTAGACGGAGCTGATTCGCTCCAGACTGTAAGACACAGAGCGCGGCTGCTGCTGCTCTGTCGCCTTCCTTCTCGCCTCTCCCCACTCCCAGTTTTGCCGGTGCTGTTTCCTGTTGTCCTAACTCTCTGTTTACCTGGATGCAAAGCCTTCCATCTCTTCCCCTTTGCAGCCCGTCCATCCTAGAGTTCTTGATTCTGACTTGTTGCACAGCTAGATTTCATCACCTATTTTTTTCCTTTTTAAAGGAAGGGCTCAGGGTGACTATAGTTTCTGAATTATTTCACGTGTGAGAGTGTCTCTCTGTCTGTTGCTTCAATGTTGGCTTGACCTGGTGTGACATTCTTAGGTCACAATTCCCCCCCCAGGCCTTTTTTTTTTTTAATTTTTATTTATTTATTTATTTTTCTCAGACCTTTTTTGATGAATTCTGTGTCCTCTGGCATTGAACGTTGGTGTAAGGGGAGTCTGAGACCAGCTTGATTCCCCACCCTCATTTAAAAGTGATCTGTTTTTGGGGTGTCTGGGCGGCTCAGTCAGTTGAGCATCAGACTCGTGGTTTTGGCTCAGGTCCTGATCTCAGGGTCTTGGGATCGCGCCCGCGTTGGGCTCTGCACTGGGCGTGGAGTCACCTTGGGATTCTCCCTCTCCCTGGGCCTCTCCCCCTGCTCATGCTCTCTCTCTCTCAAATAAGTAAATAAATCTTAAAAAAAAAAAAAAGTGATCTGTTCTTATTTCCCTTCCACCACTGTATCTGAATGATTCTTTTTTTTTTTTTTTACTTTAAACCTCTGAAGCTCAGAATCTTAAACCGGTATGTCTATGTTGGTTTTACTAAAACCATTTTCCTGGCCTAGGCACTATCTCTTCAGTCTCTGGATTATACTTTTCATTCAGGTCAGGGAAATTTCCTATATCATATCTCTGCGTAATTTTGAGTTCCTTTTGTTGAGCTCTGTACAGAAGGGACACTGATTGGCCTTACTTGATAGAACAGCTCTGACTTCTATACCGGTCACATTCTTTTTTTTTTTTAACCTGTAACATTCTAACTGCTTCATCTCTCTCTTTTCCCTCTACCTCCACCCTCATCTTGTCTCTCCTTCATAATGGTGTTGATTTGATTTTTAGCCATGATTATTATTTTTTTTTAGCCATGATTATTTTATTATTTTCTGATTTATTTATTATATCTGTAATCATGGAATTTTGGTTTTCAGTTTATTTCCTTAGCTCTGCAGCCTCCTTTTTCATTCATTCTTTTATTATCTCACTTTTGAGTTTTTGTTTTATTATTACTATTATTATTATTATTTAAGTAGGTTCCACTCTCAGTGTGAAGTCCAACACAGGGCTTGAACCCATGACCCTGAGGCCAAGCCCTGAGCTGAGATCAAGAGTTGGATGCTTAGCTAAGCCTTCAAGGCACCCAAAGTTTTTGTTTTATTAAATTAAATCCATATTACATTGTTCTAAAATGTAAAACACATGTATAGAGTCTGTCTCTCTTATTTGGGTTCTAGCCTCCAGAAATGTGAAACAAAACATTTCTGTTGCCCAAGCCACCCACTTAGCGGTACTCTTTGATGGCCGCCTGAGCAAACCAATACTCCCGGCCACCTTATTTAACATCCCAACCAGCCTCTAGCATTCTGTCCCTTGTCCTTGCTTTATTTTCTTCTTTGCGACCTAGCCCCTCCTGATGTATCCTATCATTGTTAAATTCACTTTGGGTATTGCCTGTCTCTCCCCACATGGAACGAAGGCAGGGATCCTTGCTTTGGTTTGCTGATTTATCCCTAGGGCCTCGCACATAGTAGAAGCTCAATTCAACAGTTGTTGAATGAATGCATCTAAACCTGACGCCTCGCACGCGCTCAGGGATGACCTAGCGTCAGGTCTGCTGAGAACTAATGAAATCACACTGATAACTGCTCTATGATTTTTTTGGGAAAATGTTCCTGGAGGCATTCATCCATTCGGAGAGTATTTACGGAGAGCCACTACACACCAGGTGCTGCTCTCCGTGGTGAGAGTATGAAGTAAACAGAACCCAGGAGGGAGAAAGATACAATAAACAAACCAGTGATGACATAATGTCAGGTAGTGATAGGTGCTATGAACATTACCTAAGCAGGGTGAATGTTCCAGAGCGTTAATTAAGCAGGATGAGCGTTCCGGGTAACAATTGCCATAAATTCCAGACCACCTGGAAACCGAGTGGCCAACGACAATTGCACGTTATTGCTCACTGTCCTTTGGCAGGCTGAGCCCATCAGGGTGGCTCTTGCTGGGACCTCACGTTGAGTGCAGTCACCTCGCGGCAGGTCATGGGTCATCCGAAGGACCGGTTGGGTGGGACGCTGAGGGCTCACTCACTTGGCGCTCACTGACGTTGACTGCTGGCTGGGGGCTTACCTGCGCTGATGACCAGAGTGCCCACTTGTAGCCTCTCCAAGTGGCCTGGCCATCTCAGTTTAGCGGCTCAGTTCTGGAAGAAGCTCTCCAAGAGCATGTGTTCCAAGCAGCAGGAAGCAGAGGCTTCTGGGCCGTGAAAACCACAGTCACTTCTACCGTATTCTGTTGGTTAAGTCAGCCGCCGCAGGGCCCCCTGTTTTCAAGACACTAGTGAGAGAACCCGTGGGATGGGCCCGACTGCTGCACACTTTTGGAAAACACAGTCGGTGCCATCTGGGTCTTGTTACGTGGCAGGCAAGCAGGAGAGAGAGGTGTCCTTTGTGGCGGAGTCCTCTCTGCTAAGGTGGCCTTTGAGCGCGGGCCTGGGGGGAGTGAGAAAATGAGCCATGTGGGTATCTGGGGAAGAGTGTTCCAGGCCAAACATGGCAGGTACAGAGGCCCCGGGGCAGGAACATGTGTGGCGTAGTGAGGAACGGCTGAGACGGAGTGGGAAGGCAGCCGTGGAATCCGCCCTTGGAAGACTCCGTGGGGGAGATACATGCAGTGTCTTACCCCCAGGATGGAACAGTGCACCAGACGCCTAAAGGATCTTCAGTGGGCAGGGAGCCCTTGTTGGTGACTCTGTCCACGCCTGCCCCGGGCTGCCCGCCTTCTCCTGCCATACCCTCCCCCTGAGGCCCCTGGTGCCCTTTGCTTCTTGGTCTCCACCAGCCCACGAGGCCTTGTCAGGAAGTCACTGTTCTCTATCTGGAAGCCTGGTGCCTGCCGGTCAGGCCACCCATGTTGCTGTGTTTGCTGCAGTGTGACTTAGGGTTGGGCGTCCCAGAGCAAGCCTTGGGTACTTGTGTCATAGCGCTGGTGGCACAGCACTTCTCCTTTTAGGTTAGCAGATCAGGACCCCAGCCCAGACATAAGATGATGGCTCAGAGCCAAGGGGGCTTAGGTGCCCCTTGGCTGGGACTTCAGCCTGCCCTGTCCTATCCCTTGCCCACTTCCAACCAGGCCCCTTCTGGGGGTCTGAACTCTTAGCCCACCACCCAACCCACTAGCTGGCTGAGCCCTGCCTCACAGCATTGACTATCTGGAACCATGACAACCCTAGCCTGAATCTAAACTCTCCTAACCTCCCTACTGTGGGGCCATCTGGTTGGTTGGTTGGTTGGTTTTTGCACCTAAAGACGGGCTGCAGGGCGACTAGTTGAGTGGTGAGGGTACTGATTCGGAAGCCTGCCCGCCTGGGTTTGGCTCTGGCTCTGCCACACACTCATGGTGTTACCTTGGACAAGTGGTTTAATCTCCATGTGCTTTTTTTCTTCAATAGAGGGCTTTCACTGCCTCTTTAAGAGATTATAAATAGGTTTTAAGAATGAGCTGTCATTTTGTTATTTCCATAGCTGGACAGCTCTTAGATCTTCTTCATCAGCCTGCTAAACTGTTCCTTTTTCAGAGACTTGGACACCATCCCAAAATATCCTGGTATATTTGTTTTTAACTTCTGTGGCTTGCAGAATCGATGTAGCAACCTGATTTTATGCAAGTCCAGGGTCTTTCCCTTTAAGTGTTAACTCCTCTTCCTGGGCTTGAAATTCAAACACTGTTGATGTATTTCTCACCTGAGAAATCTCAGATTTCAACAAGAGCCCCATCCTTCAGAAGGACAGTGGTGACGAGAAGTGAGCACACAGACCTCATCTGGTCGCAGAAGCCAGAATAACACCTTCCATCATGTTCTATACATACCACCAGCCAGTGCATCCTGTAGGCAGTTCCTTACTATTTCTACACCATTTGTCCACCCAGGACCTCTTCTTTTTCTTTCCAAGGAGACAGTTCTGCATAGATGTGAGTGAAGTCCCTCTGGGGCCCTTCATAACGCGTGTGCCTCCCTTCATAGTGAAGTCTACATTTTCTAGAATGTCACCAGTCAGGGTGCTGAGAAGGTCTTTATGCCCACAGTAGATGCGGTAGAGACCCCCTTGCCATGCTTTTGTCTCTGCATCTATAAAGTGGGGTGTCTACACTACTGATGCCACAGGCTTGCCATGAGTATTTCTTGAGATCCCGCAGGTAAAGGGTTTAGAAAGATGCCTGGCACACGGCAGCCGCTAAGCTTACTTGACTCTAGTTACTTTACTCTCTCAGACTCTGGGACTCCTTGCGTAACGCTCTGGACCTTTCCGTGCTGCTCTCCAGAGCCACGCCCTGTAGCTGGGCCCAGTCTCGAGGTCCTGCACCTACTGGGCCTCTCAGGTTATTTTCCCCTCCCAGCTGTCCTGCTGTCCTGATCACCCATCACGCCCCCTGCCTGGATCAGTTACTCAGAGAGCCGAGAAGAGTACAAAATTCATTTTGTGATAGAATTTAGCGAGAGCCCATTTGAATTTCCAGAGCCTGGACCAGGGGACTTAAAATAGGGATGGGTACCTTTGGAGATAAAACAGAAGGCTTGGCCGTCAGCAGGCATCAGCAGCGGCCACACAGTGGTAGCCCTGGCTGACTAGCTGGGGAGGGTGACTTGCTTTCTCTTTAAGACGTGCTAGGCACGAAGTGGGCAGTGTGGTTGGAGGTCGCCAAGAGAGCTGGCTTGAGTTTTTCTTATCTCCAGCATGCGGTGTTTGGGGGTGCTTAGGGATAAGGAGGGGGCGAGGTGGGAGGCAAAGTGTCTGATGTTGCAGTCGTGATGTGCAGACGTTGTAGCTTTGTCCCTATTTGGGAATGCTGGTCCCCTGAGTCCAGCTAATCACAAAAGGGTAACAAGGAACATTTGAAGCCTAGAAATAGGCTCTGGTTTCTGTGTTAATAAAATTCTTTTAACTGTGGGAAAAATGCATAACATAAAATTTGCCATCTTAACTCTAAATGTCCGGCAGTGTTAAGTATATCCACATCATGGCATGACCAATCTCCATCTCTGTCTTCATCTTGCAATACTGAACCCTAGAGTCATAAACAGCTCCTGCTTTCCCCCTTCCAGCCCCTGGTAGACATCATTCTGTCTGTTTCTATGAGTTTGACCAGTCTAAATCCCTTTTCTAAATGAAGTCACACGGGGCTGGTTTCCGGCTTTTGAAAGCCCAGACCTCTGGAAACCTTTAAGACGGTCCCCAATGCAGACACCACCGTCACTTCTGTGGCTGCTTCTTCTCTGTCTTCCTCTGGGGGGGCTGCTCCTGCCTGGGCTCAGCTCACACGTACTGCCTACCTCCCCACCCAGCCTCTGGCCCATATCTGCCTGTACACTGTTCCCGGGTGGGCTCCCCCAGCCAGGGCTCTACTCACCCTCTAAGAGCTAATGCTCCTAACCTCCCTTTAAGGCTTTATCCTCCCCGGGCCTCTGTCCTGAAGCTCCTTCCCCTGGTTCACTCCTGCAGACACCATGACTTCAGACTTCTAGCCCTTGGAACTGGGAGAGAGAATAACTTTCTGTTGCTTTAAATCACTCAGTTTGTGATAATTTATTATAGCAGCATCAGGAAACCAATCCAAACCCCAAAGCTTTACTAACGTTATATTTCTTGACCTGGGTTAAAGGTACACGGGAGTTTCTTTATTATTGTTTTGAAACTGTACATATAAGTTATATATACATATATGATTTCAGTAACAAAATAAAAAATAAAAAAACAGCAAAAGGAACATCTAAGGAGTTTCTGGGCTTTGAAGATGCATTCAGGTTGGGCACATTCGGCTGTGGGTTTGCTGTGTATGCCAAGATAGAGGCAGGTCTGTGGGGCACGTGTGGGAGGGGACATTCTGTAGTTGAACTTGAATGTCGTAGATAATGGCCAAGGGGCTGTGGAGGTTTGTGTATTACAGGCAAGAGCTTCTTGTGATCATGGACCAGACCCCATCCCAGCAGGGGCCATGGCAACAGGAGGAGGCGATGCCCTCCTTCTCGGGCGCAGCAAGCCATGCCCCCTCACGGGGAGGGCCCTAGACCCAGAAGCTGAAGTGGAGGGGCCACCTGTGGAGCTGCATGTGCACACGTCCCTCGGAGAGCTCCGTAGGGATGTGCCTGACCTGCAGCACCTATGTGGTGTGCAGCCGGAGGGCTTCTCGCTATGCTCTGATGGGCGATGTTCGGGGAATAGGGAAGCGAGAGCCCTGTGTCCCTTGGAGTAGCAAAGGTCTGAGTAGCCTCACCATCTCCAAGATGTTCTTTACAACACCGGGCACACCTGGCTCTCTGTTGCTGCCCCTGTGAGCCTTCTAGGAGGAGGGCCTCAGCAAGGCCGCAAGGAGTTCCCCCTGAGCCTGACACAGCGGCCAGTGGTAGGCGAGCACAGACCCCTGGCCCCCCCCCATAGCCCCCCCACCCCCGCGCCCCCGGCCCTTGGGGTCATGGGACTTCCTCTCCGCGTGCTTCCTTCAAAACCCCGTTGACTTTGTGAAGCTTCCGGGCAACTTTCCTCCTCCATTTCCTTCCACCAGTGGTATCGGGACTGTGTGATTTTCTCTCTGCTTCGTCCCCCACCTTGTAGTTAGAGGAGATAATAGCCATCCCAGGAATTCTCAGTAAATGTGTATCATTTTAGCTGAAAAGAATGTTTTTAAAGGATTCAAAAGCGAATATCGAGTACCTTTTGGAACCATCCTGAACAGATGGACGCTGGCTCTGAGTGTACGACAGAAGTGCACTTCGGAAAGTGGGAAGAGAGGGGAGAAAATCACTTTATACCCCTCTTAAAGCTCTGCTAAGTTCTGTTTAATGGATATTCTGGGAAGAGCTGGGCTGCCCTGCGGCTGCAGCCAAGTTGTAAAACTGTTTGGGACGTAGAAAGGTTAGGAAAGAGACCAATTGTACGGTCATTTCTAACGATCTGATGGGAAGGGTATTTGGAATGGCTTAAATGCTGGCTGTGAGGAAACCAGTGATTGGAAAAATAACATCATGGGGCTCTTTATAAGGCCCACTGGTGTCATGATGCAATGTGATTATTTTTTCTGACTTTCTGTTTTTGCCACAGGAAAAGGAAGAAGGGAGGGAATCGGAGGAGTGCTCAGAGGCTTAATTACCAGCGCTTTTCTCAGATAAATTATAAACAGGCAGTTAAAGAATTCTCTTGCTACAGCAAAGACACAAAGCAGCCTTTAAACATTTTGGATGTCAACATGCCCTAATTTCAAAGGCACTAGAGCTATGTATAACCCCAAAGATAATCTTTTTCTCCAGGGAATTACTAAACAGAGTATTAAAAAAAAAAAAGTAACCCCTCCTGTCCATTCCTGGGCCCATAGAAGGCATCATTAATCAATCACGGCAGAATCCCACCCCCACGCCCCACCCCCATGGAACAGAGATGCTGCCCCAGAATTCTCAACAGTGTGTGCCTGACAGCTACTACAAATAGATCAGAATTGGCCTGTGAGCTGAGCCAACTACAGAGGCACCTAGTCCAGTGGTTAAAACTGTTGTCTTTGGAGCCAAATCTCAGTTCAGTCACTTAAACTTTCAGATTAAGTTTCCTGACCTGCAAAATGCAGATAAGAATAGTACCTATCTCACTGGGTTGTTGTAAGGATGAAATTAAGTGCCACACCTGAAGAGCTTAGACCAGAACAAAGAGTAAGTGGAAATAGTCAGTAAAAAAATTTTTTTTTCCAGGATAAAAAGTTAAAGAAGATCATTTACTATGTAACACTGGAGGAAGAACTAGATTAAGATTTAGGCGTAATTTAGAAATTAAAGATTTATTCAACAGAGGTATATTTAGCAACTATTATGTGCCCGAGCATGTGTAAAATGTTGGGAATTCTGTGGCTAGCAAGACAAGTGAGGCAGCATTTTTACCCAGGTGACATAAATGTAGCTCTAAGTTGGCATCCTTTTAAATGCAATGATATAGTGGTTAAGTCATTGATTTATATTCAGTTGTTCCACAACAAAATTCTATTTAACAGAAAAGGAATAATTGAGAAGCTAAGTGGCCAATTAAATATGGAAAGCTACTTAACCTCATTAATAAAGAGTGAAAAATTAATACAACAATGAGAATGGGGGTGGGGAAGAGGAGAGAAGTAGATCAAATGTAGGCATTCAGCATCCCAATAAAATGAATTCCAGCAAGAGAGAGGAGAGGCAGAGAAGAGGAGCAAATCACCAAAGAAATAATGTAAAATATGTCCAGGCCTGAAGGGCAGCTGTCTCTAGATATAAAGGTCTGCTGAAGTGCAAAATGAATGCAGAAGAGCCTCACCAAATTATATTATCATGACATTTCTGAATCTCAGAGATAAAGAAAAAACAAACAAACAAACAAACAAACAAACAAGGTTGGAGAAATGTTGGAAACTAGTTCAATGAAAGAAACAGGAGTCAAAATGGCACTAGATATTTATTACTTCTTTTTCAGATTTTACTAATTTATTTGACAGAGAGAGAGACGCAGTGAGAGAGGGAACACAAGCAGGGGGAGTGGGAGAGGAAGAAGCAGGCTTCCTCCTGAGCAGGGAGCCCGATGTGAGGCTCGATCCCAGGACCCTGAGATCATGACCTGAGCCAAAGGCACAGGCTTAACCCACTGAGCCACCCAGGGGCCCCAGGATGATTTTTTTAAAAAGGTAAAATCATGACTCTCACAAATATAAAGTGAACATGTATTAAATATTGTACCTAACTCCTTATTAATGAGGGAACCAGTGAGATGTTAGAACCAGTTGAAAGCTGCCAAAGAAGCACAAATTTATAGGGAATAAAGGAATTTCTTTCCCTCTTTCTCCCGGTCTCTTCCTCCCTTCCTCCCTCCTTTCTTTTCTTTTCTTCTTTCTCTCTTTCGGAATAAAGGCATTTTCAGATGAATTTACAAACAGGTACGAAACCCTTTTGTATGGGTTGGGGAGAGGGACATGGATTATTTCTTTGCATATGTATAGATAAGAATTATTTGGGGGGCGCCATCAGTTATCTACAATTTCCAGAGTTGTAAAATAGCTCAAAGGCAGTGAAAGGCACAGAGCCCCCATACTGTGAAAACCATGTAACTCCAGAGGATGTGCTCTAAACAACACAGAGTCCGTCACTGAGGCAGATTTCCCAAGTACACTCCCAGGTGATTTTTATTGGGATATACTACTAGAGAACACACGCCAGCAAAAGGAGGGAGTGGAATTAAAAAGGGAGGTGGAGGGGTGTCTGGCTGGTGTGGTTGCTAGAGTGTGTGACCCTTGATCTCAGGGTCATGAGTTCGAGCACCACATTGGGTATAAAGATGACTTAAAAAAAATTAAATTAGGGACGCCTGGGTGGCTCAGTGGGTTAAAGCTTCTGTCTTCGGCTCAGGTCATGATCTCAGGGTCCTGGGATCAAGTCCCGCATCGGGCTCTCTGCTCAGCGGGGAGCCTGCTTCCTCCTCTCTCTCTGTCTGCCTCTCCGCCTACTTGTGATCTCTGTCTGTCAAATAAATGAATAAAATCTTAAAGAAAATAAATTAAATTAACAAGGGGGGCAGAAAGAGAGCAGGAAATGGGATCCCTAAAACAGGGGCTAGGTACCCAACACAGGAAGGTGTGAAGAGAGGTCCCGGCCATAGGGGAGCATTAGGTCAGAGCCCAGCCAGCTTCAAATGCAGGAGGAAGGGGGACTCCTGAGGGCCTCCAGGAAGAAGAAATGGAACTGATGTACTTGAACATATGGAAAATATCACGGAAAGGCCCTTGGCAGAGATGTGAAAGCTTTTAGAGAGCACTAAAGATAGGTAATAGAAGGCAAAGTGAATAAAAAAGCAGCCCTCATTGACTTTGGGGATACTGGAGGGTTGCACAGGACGGGGGCTAAATAATGCTTCCCCAACTCATCATAGTCGTTATAATGTAAATACAACTCTCCACCCAAAAATTGTCATAGAGCTGTGTTGGGGCGGTGGGGGAGGGGAGGTGATAGGTGTACCTGTGGGAAACTTCGGGACTCATACACCAACATCTGTGAATAATGTTTAAAAATGATAAATTAAGAAATAGCAGTAGAAGCATGGTATTCCTCATTTGGAGGTTAAATGCCAGAGAAAATAGTTAGAAGCTTGCCAGTGGCTGCCTCTGGGAAGTAGACTCTGGTGGTAGGAAAGCTTAGGGCAGGGAACTGCTGTTTTTCATTAAAAACCTCTATACATGCATATACACATACATGTGTATGTATATATAAAACTCTACATATATTTATTAAAAATAAATTGGAAAAAAATGATTATACCTAAAAAAAGGCATTTATTATTAAGTGCTGGTGAGGTGTGGGTAATCTTAAACACTCCTCGTGAAGTAGAAATTGGCACAGCCTTTTTGGAAAGCTCAGCCAGCAGAATCTAGTGAACTTTTACGTGTCCAAACCCGTCCACCCAGCAGTCACACATCCTAGCCTTTATCCTTAGAGGAACGCTTGCACGCAAGTTCCAGGAAGCATGGCCAAGGATGTTCCTGAAGCATTGTTTATTTTATTATTATTTTTTTTCCGAAGCATTGTTTATAAGGTAGAAAGATGAGGCTGCGATGAATGTCCGATACAAGGGACATGGTCATACAACAGAACAGAACCCAAGTCTGGCTTCACACTGTGCTGTTGGGGTGTGCTAGGTGTCCCATGGACCAGTTCCAGAGCAATGTTAATGTTAACATTGTGGCCACACCCATACAGAATGAAGCAATATATATATATATATATATATATACACAGATATAGATATATATGGATATGTGTGTGTATACATATATATACTTTGCAGGGCTGTATGACTTTATGTGTTTTTTTTTTTTAATTTTATTTTTATTTATTTGAAACAGAGAGAGAGAGATCACAAGTATGCAGAGAGGCAGGCACAGAGAAAGAGAGGAGAAAGCAGGCTCCCCGCTGAGGAGAGAGCCCATTGCGGGCCTCGATCCCAGGACCCTGAGATCATGACCTATAGCCAAAGGCAGAGGCTTAACCCACTGAGCCACCCAGGCACCCATGACTTTATGTTTTAATTCGAGTTAATTAACATACAGAGCTCTATGAGGGTCAGGTGTACACAGGTGATTCACACTCCATACATCACCAGGTGCTCATCACGACAAGTGGTCCCCATCCTGTGTCAGCCACGAAGCAGTGTATTTTTTATATGTTCACTTAAGCATGTCTACGCACAGGAAACGATCCGCAGCCACACATACCCAACTAATAACGGAATCAGGTGAGGACTTCTCTGTCTTTTGCAGGGGAGGGGCAAAATGGAAGTCAGTTTTTAAATAAAAAAATTTTTGTGTGGGCGCCTGGGTGGCTCAGTTGGTTAGGTGACTGCCTTCAGCTCAGGTCATGATCCCGGAGTCCCAGGATCCGGTCCCACATCGGGCTCCCAGCTCCATGGGGAGTCTGCTTTTCCCTCTGACCTTCTCCCCTCTCATGCTCTCTCTCACACTCTCTCTATTAAATAAATAAAATCTTAAAAAAAATTTTTTTTTGGTGAATCATGGCAAAATACACATAGCATAAATTCACTGTCTTAACTGGTTTTCGGTGTACAGTTGAGTAGTATTAAGCACATTCACATCACTCTAGAGATGTACAACCATCTCTAGAACGTTTTCCATCTTGCAAATCTGAAACTCTCACATCCTTTAAACAGCAACTCCCTGTTCCCCCCTCCCTGCAGCCCCTGGCAACCACCATTCTTTGCCTTGTGAATTTGGCCACTGTGTACCTCCTACACGTAAATTGTCCCGTAGATGTCTTTTCTGTGACGGGCTTATTTCATTTTGCACAATGTCCTCTAGGTTCATCCACGTGGTAGCTTGTGTCAGATTTCTTCCCTTTGTAAGGCTGCTTTGTGCTCACTTTTTTTTGTGAGAACATATACCCGTATTTAAGTGAAATGAAAAAGAAACACAGTTTTCAAAAGGAAAAACAAATATACAAGTAGAAAAATGAACTGGTGGGAAATACACTGTTGCTCCTGTATTTCTGGGTCAAGTAATTATGGTAACTGACATTTTCTTTTTTTTTTTTTTTAAAGACTTTATTTGAGAGAAAGAGAGAGAGAGTGCACGAGTGGGGAAGAAGGGCCGTGGGAGAGGGACAAGCAGACTCCCCACTGAGCAGGGAGCCCGCCGATCCCAGGACCCTGAGATCATGACCAGCCGAAAGCCACCCAGGTGCCTCTACATTTTCTCTCATATTCTTTTTTGTCTGGATTGTATGTTATTTTAGCACCAGAAAAAAATACTAAAACTAGAAAGTAAGAAAGTATGCTATTCTGGTTTTGGTCCATCATGCCAGCAGCCCCTCCATTTGGAAAGTGGCATTTGACTTGGTGCCTTGAGATGCAGCTCTGTTGACTCTAGAGGTCAGGATGGACGACTTGTGTCCAGGGCCCGGCCCGAGGGCATGGCTGTCCCCCATCTGGGGTCATGGCTTCTGGCTCCTGAACAGGTAAAAAGATGCTCAGTCCAACTGGAAACACACAGATGACAAGTTAGAGTACAGTGGAGTTCTATCATTTATTTAATTTTTTTGGCCCATCAGTTTGGCAGGGTTTGATACGATTTTGTTGGTGTGTTGGTGAAGCTATAGCACAACAGGCGGCCTCAAACAGTGTTGGTGGGAGGGCAGATCCGTCCGACCTCTGTGGAGAGCAGCCGCCATCAGAATTACAAATGCAGAGGCGCCTGGGTGGCACAGTCAGGTAAGCCTCTGACTCTTGGTTTTGGCTCAGCTCGTGAACTCAGGGTCGTGAGTTCAAGCCCTGCCTTGTGCTCCTCACTCACCGTGGAGCCTGCTTGAGAACCTTTGTGCATCTCCCACTCATGTGCATTCTCTCTAAAATAAATCAATAGATTTTAAACTAGATTTTTAAAAAGTTACAAATGGACATGTCCTTTGACTCAGAAATCCCCCTTCTAGTAATTCATCTCATAGATATGCAGTGATGCTTGGCGCAGTGTTGTTTATAAGAGCAGGAGTTTGGAAACAGCCAGTGGGGGACCAGTTGAATAAGTTTCTGTCGTGAAGCCCCCCAGTCTGTGCGTGGAGCTATGGTAACAGCGGTGGTGGGGGAGGACCCGAGCGGAAGGAGGATTGGCACGGATGTCAGCGTTTGGCCTTTTGTCCTCTGTTCTGTTTTAGGACAAAATGACACACTGCGAAGTAAATGAACTCTGTGCCTCAGTTTCCTAGTCTCTAAAAAGGAAATGATTCTAACCCCCGCGGGTTACTATGAGGATTACGGGAGCTGATCCGTGTCAAATGCTTCTATCAAAGCCCGGCCCAGACTGAGCGCCGTGGAAGCTTCTTACTCCGGTTGCCACATAGGCTCTGGGGGATGGGCTTCTCTGCCACGGGACAGGGAGGTCTGGTGGTCAAATTTCCAGCTTCCTGGAGACAGACACGAGATAATGTGGGAAAAGTCAAGTCCAACAGGATTTCATCCGAGAGTATCCTCTCGGGAAGGTGACCCAGGATAGTGAGCAGGGCCAGCAGCCTGGTATATCGGTGGCTCTCCAAAGAGCCACACGTGCTTTTCTTCACACCCTCGTGTGGATTGGATTGAACTGGTCCAAGTGGCAGCTGCCACTCCGGAGCCCTCAGGCCCTGTCCTGCCCACACCAAGGGTGAAAACCCCAGCGAGGCCAGCTCCTTCATTAAGCCCTTGGCAGCACAGCTGATGTTTAAGGCAGCAGAAGAAAGAAAGAAGAGAGGACCAAGGTGCCACCTCCTCATAAGGCCCTTCCCCAGGGGGCCCTTACACTTGCGCTCACGTTTCGTGATGCTTGTCGCAAAGTGCCCGTCACTGCTGCGGGAGTTGAGAACGAAGGTCTTGCAGCTCGCAGCTTTGCCGCCGTGAACGAAATAAATCCTGTGGGTGATGAAAATGTTCTGGAGCTGGTCATAGTGGTGCTGGTTGGGCAGCCTTGTGAGCGTGCTAAATACCGAATGGTACATACAGGTTAAAGGTGTAGATTTTGTTCTGTGAATTTTATAACAATTGTTAAAAAGTGGACTTCCAGTACTAAAGAGTAAAAAGAAGATGAATACTAGGGAGAGGCAATCATTGGGCTTTCCATACCTGCTTTTTAATTGCTACCACGGAGTTGCATTCGGTCTCTCTTGGCTTCTAGCACCAGGGCTGGGGCAGTGGGGCGCATGAGGGACAGCCCGGGTCACGTGCACACTCTAAAGCCAGGGGGACTGGGGCTAGGAGGAGCTGGGTGGACACACAGTGTTCTGTTCTTCCTTAGCTAGGAAGCTTCCGTGAAGGGAGGCGTACCTGCGTTGGCCCCAGAAGGCCATGGCATTACTTCCCATTGCCCGAAGCAGCTGGTCATGGGTGGGCTTTGGGACCAACCAGTGTCAGTAGGGGGTCAGGGTACAGTCCTGACTTAGGGAAGAGATGGGTGAACTCCTGACCCCCTCGCCAGGTTTCTCGGGGCAGTCACAGGTAGAGCTCTGTTCTCGTTTCACGATCACTTCCTCTCTCCGCAGTCCAGGCCAAGCAGGTGTTTGCTTTCGGGCAGGATCTGTCTGCTCTTTGTAAGCCAGACCCCACACCGAGGACTGCTCTGCCCCTGGGATCACTGGGGAAGTTTTGTCTAGATGAGCCTGCATTTCCTCCGCACCCCAACTGTCATGAAATACTATCTAGGAAAGAAAGGGGGGAGCGTAGTGCAGGGACCACAGTGGCGTGTGGCCAGCATAAGGCTTACTTAGCTGCGTCTCCTGCTCTGTGGGTCCCCAGAGGCCTGAGTCCTGCCGAGGGGGGCCTGCAGCTCAGAAGGAGCAGGGCAGGGACCAGGGAAGGACGACGGGGAAAGAAAGGGTTAAAGTCAGTCCAGGTTTTTCAGTGTGGTGAAACCAGGGTGGAGGGTCTGCCAAGAACAGGTCAGGTTCAAAACAGGAAACCCCAGGGTAGTGATAAATGGACACTTCTCTATGGACTTTACATAGATCCCTAGGGAAAATGCTGGAACTGATCTCATTCAACAGTTTTTTTGGTGGGCTTTTTTCTTATTTTTTTAAATGCATTGAAGAGGAAGTGCACAATGAGCTCCTCAGGTTTGTCGGTGACACTAATCTCTTCCAGGTGCTGAACCGCTAAGGTGGGGGGGCGCTGCCGCAGGCAGCTCCCGGGGCATTCATGGGAGGGGCGGGAGAATGGCCACAGGGGCGGGCAGAGCAGAGCCAGGCTCTGTCGCTCTGGGCTCTCTCAAGCCCCCCGGATGCAGTTCGTGGGGTACGTGCAGCAACCGGCGTGGGTGCAGGCAGTGGGGGAGAGGTGTGACAGGGTGCCCACATCCCAGGCCCACATGGAGGCCCCTGGAACCGCCAATTCCCTCCCAGCCTGTGCACAGAGGCCGTGCTTTCCCGGCCACCCGCCTTCCTAGAATTCCTGCAGGCACTGCCTTCTTTTCCCTCCTTCTGCAGGGCAAAGCTCCGTGGTCACCTCTGCTGCTCTCCGCTGTTCCTGCCCCATCCCTCCTAGCTGGGGTGGGACTTGTTGAGCTTCCCTAGCTTCTGACCTTACGCCTCCTCTGCTCGGATGAGGGGTGGTGTGAGCTCAGCCTGTCCCCAGCCTGGGGGCTGCGTCCCCTGCCATCAGTCTTCCCATTCTTTTGAATCCACCTGGCCGACCCTGTACAGCCCCTTCTCCCCCATCTCGCTCTATTCCGACCAGCACTTAATACATTTCCCTCGAATCACTGCGGACTCAGCCTCCCGCCCGTTCTCTGCCCGGCGCTTCTCATCTCCCCTTCCCCGAGTCCCTCATTTCGGCTGGAATCTTCCCCTCAATGTCTCAACGGTCTCAATGTCTCAAAGTCAGGTGCTCTCCACAGTTTAGCCTGCTCTGAATTCAGATAAGCCGGCTTTGTTTTCCCTCCCCGCAGCACTTCCGCTCCCCTCTCCCCACTCCCGCAAATAGGTCTGATTCTTGCTTCCAGGCCCCACAACCAAAGATGCAAAATGCTGTAGTGTTTACTTCCAGGCACCAGGAGATCAACCTGCCAGGCCTGGTCTGTACGGACTAAGCTGTGACCAGAGGATTCCTAGGACAGAGAAGCTCCTCCAAGGGTTAAGAGATTTGGTTCCATATTTTATCACAGGAGATTAAGCTGTAGCCTTTGGAGCAGCGAACTTTCTTAAGTTTCAGTTGTTGAGAAGGCAACCAATGAAATAATTGGCTTAGGCAGGAATCCTCAAGGAGTACCGGAATCATTCAGTAAGAACTAGTTGAGAAACAGGATAATTGCGCAGTGCCTAACCCCACAGAATCACTTGCTAATCGTGAGGGGGAAGAAACTTTATAAAATAAAAATCTGTGATCAACCGACCAAATTTAGTGTCATTAACTGACCAAATTTAGCATCATTATGGGGTTCCTGATGTCACATGAGTGAAATGGTCTTGCCCCAAATGGTTAATCCTCTATTCATCTTAATTCTTCAACGAGGGTTCTGGGAAAAAATGAGCCTAGTGACCTAAGGCATCTGTATTAGAGTTCTCCAGAAAACCAGAACCAAGAGGGGAACATGTGTGTGTGTATCAGATTTGTTACAAAGAACTGACTCCTACAGTTAAGAATTACAGTTGGCACTCCGAAGACCCAGGAGAGCCAATGGTATAAGTTCTAGCCTGAAAGTCAGTAGGTTCAAGACCCAAGAAGAGCCAATGTTTCCTCTCAAGTCTGAAGGTAGGAAAACAATAATGTCTGAGCTCCCAGGCAGTCAGGTATAGTTCCTTCTGACTAACAGGAGGGTCAGATTTTTTTAATTATTTTCAGGTCGTCAACTGATTAGACAAGGCTCACCCACATTAGGGAAGGCAATCTGCTTTACGCAGTCTGAGTTACCAATTCAAATGTTAATCTTACCCAGAATCACTCTCATGGCTGCACCTAAAATGTTTGACCAAAATTCTGGGCACCTTGTGGTCCAACCAAGTTGACATAAACAATTAACCATCAAAGTTTCCTTTGTATATAATGAATTAATTTCTCCCTATGAATCTAGAATTGTTTTAGTACAGATAAATCTTAGTTGAAAAAGCCCAGTTTAGAGGAAATAAAGGGACAGAGGAACAAGTTAAATGGCATACGAGGAAACAATCAGAAAAATCCAGAATGTGGGCTATCCTATAAAACAACTAACTGGTTTCTTTCAAAAGTCAATGTCAAAAAAATAAATGGTGGGAGAGAATTTTCTGGAATAAAAGAGACATAACATACAATTGGTGAATATTGTTTGGATTCTTTTTCTATAAAAAAGAGGTATATAGGGGTGCCTGGGTGGCTCAGTGGGTTAAGCCTCTGCCTTCGGCCCAGGTCATGATCCCAGGGTCCTTGGATCGAGCCCTGTGTTGGGCTCTCTGCTCATCTCTGCTTCCCTTCCTCTCTCTCTGCCTGCCTCTCTGCCTACTTGTGATTTCTGTCTGTCAAATAAATAAATGAAATCTTTAAAAAGAGAAAAAAAAAAAGAGGTATATAATGTATTTTGAAGGAAATCTCAATGTGGACTGGATATTAGATGATATTAAGAAATTACTGTAGGGGCATCTGGGTGGTTCAGTTGGTTAAATACCCTGCTTTTTTGTTTGTTTGTTTGTTTGTTTGAAGATCTTATTTACTTATTTCAGAGAGAGAGAGAGAGAACATGAGTGGGGGTAGGGGAAGGAGCAGAGGAAGAAGGGGAGAGAGAATCCCAAATAGACTTTGCATGGAGGCCAACGCAGGACTCAGTCCTACAACCCTGAGACGACCTGAGCCAGAATCAAGAGTAGGATGCTGGGGCACCTGGGTGGCTCAGTGGGTTGAGCCGCTGCCTTCGGCTCAGGTCATGATCTCAGGGTCCTGGGATTGAGTCCCGCCTCGGGCTCTCTGCTCAGCAGGGAGCCTGCTTCCCTATCTCTCTCTCTCTGCCTGCCTCTCCATCTACTTGTGGTTTCTCTCTGTCAAATTAATAAATAAAATCTTAAAAAAAAAAAAAAGAGTAGGCTGCTGCACTCACTGAGCCACCCAGGCACCCCTAAGTGTCTGACTCTTGATCTCAGCTCAGGTCTTGATCTCAGGGTTGTGAGTTCAAGTCCTGCGCTGGGCTCCATGCTGGGCATGGAGTCTACTTAAGAAAAAAAAAAAAAAGGAAGAAATTACTATAAACTTTCTTAAGTGTGAAAATGGCATTGTGGTTATTTTTAGGAGGTACATATTGAAGCATTTAGGGGTGAAATAGTTCTTAAACTTGTTTTCAAGCATTTTAGCAAAGGAAAAAAAAAACAAACCCACATGTATATAGATAAAGCAAAAGGGGCAAAATGTCAGCAATGCTTAAGCCTACAACAAATCTGGGCCTACCGGTGAGCATTATGGTGTTCTTTCAACTTTTCTGTACGTTTGACCATTTTTGTTAAGCTACTGGGAGTGGGCCGGAGAGCCCTGGAACCTGGTGAATCTGATTATATCACTGGCATGGGAGGGGTCGGTAACGCTGGGCTGGGAAAAATCTCTTCCTTCTGTGAGGCTCAGAGTAGTATTTTGGGCTGAATTGCCTCTCCGCTACCCCCACCCCAAATTCATATGTCGAACCCTAAGTCCTAGTACCTCAACTTGTGACTATCATTAGAGATAGGACCTTTATAGAGGTAATTAAGGTCATGTGAGATCATAGGGGCAGTGTCCTTATAAGAAGAATAAATTTGCACACAGGCTGGAAAAGAAATAAGACAATGTGCTGTGAACTAAATGTTTGTGTGCCCCCGCAGATTCATATGTTGAAGCCTAAACGTTCCCCCGCCGCCCGCACCACCGCAATGTGATGCTATTTGGAGATGGAGCCTTTGGGAGATAATTAAGTTACAATAATTAGGCTTACATGAGGTCATGTGGGTGGGGTCCTGTTATGGACAGGCTGTTTGTGTCCCCCACAATCATATGCTGAAACTACATGCCCCTCAGTATTAGGAGGCGGGGCTCTTGTGAGGCAATTAGCGTTACATGAGGCGGTGAGGGGAGAGCCTTCATTAATGGGAAGTGTGTGTGTGTTTTTTTTAATTTTTAAAATTTATTTGACAGAGAGAGAGTGAGACAGGGAAGCAAGGGGAGTGTGAGAGGGAGAGATGTGGGGCTTGATCCCAGGACCCTGGGATAATGGGGACCTGAGCCCAAGGCAGGCACTTAAGGGTTGAGCCACCCAGGAGCCTTGGGGAGTAGTGTCCTTGTAAGTCTTGAGATAGCTTGCTTTCTTGGCTCTGCACGCTACGTGCGGAGGATGCCACAAGTTAGTCGGCACTCTGCAACCTGGAAGCAGGCCCTGGTCAGAATGTGACCAGGGCTTGGCATTTGGACTCCCAAAGCTGTTGCTGGTGCATGGGCATGCGTGTGTGTGTCTGTGTGTGTGTGTGCGTGTGTGTGGTGGTTTAGGTCTGCAGCCTGAGCTAAGACAGACCTTCATGATGGGATTAGTGCTCTTCTAAGAAGAGGAGGAAACGAAAGAACTCTCTCTCCTATTTGAGGACATAGTGAGACGCCACTTCTGAGCCAGGAAGAGAGCTGACACCAGAAACTGACCTGGCTGCCACCCTGAGCTTGGACTTCGACCTCCAGAGCTGTGAGAAAACAAATCTCTGCTGTCTAAGCCCCCAGCCTGTGGTATTTGGTTCTGGCGGCCCAAGCAGACTCGGCATGAAATGAAGACACAAGAAGAAGAAAGCTTTGTACAGGCCAAGGAGGGAGACCGCAGAAGAAACATGTCGTCTCCGTAACTGTGAGACATTTCTGTCATTTAATCCACCTCATTAGGGCAGCCCCAGCAAACCAATAGGAGTATCACACACCATTGTTTACACTTCCTTTAAATGAGACACAACTCTCACACAGGAAAAAGAGTTCAAATGAGGCAAAGTCCACACTTTTCTGTGTTTTCCTGTGGTTAGGACAGGTTGGCAGCTAGAGGCCAGCCACCTGAGGGAGAACAGAACGTGGGATGGAGACATACCCATGGAAGCCACTTGGGGCTACTGTCTTATACTTTGGAATCCTGACTGTGGGCATAGAATTTGATCCTTAAAAAAAAAATTTGTATTTATTTATTTGACAGAAATCACAAGTAGTCAGAGAGGCAGGCAGAGAGGCAGAGAAGAAGCAGGTTCCCCACTGAGCAGAGAGCCCGATGCTGGGCTCGATCCCAGGACCCTGGGATCATAACCTGAGCCGAAGGCAGAGTCTTTAACCCACTGAGCCAGCCACTCAGGCGCCCCTAGAATTTGATTCTTAATAATTATTACCTCTTCTTTTCCCATGCTATTAATAGAGCTATATTTTGGGTGGGTTTTTTTTTTAAGATTTTATTTATTCATTTGACAGAGAGAGATCAGAAGTAGGCAGAGAGGCAGGCAGAGAGAGAGGGGAAAGCAGGCTCCCCGCAGAGCAGAGAGCCTGATGCAGGGCTCAATCCCAGGACTCTGAGATCATGACCTGAGCCGAAGGCAGAGGCTTTAACCCACTGAGCCACCCAGGCGCCCCTAGGTGGTGGTGGTGGTTTTGTTTTTAAAATATTTTATTTTTAAGTCATCTCTACACCCAGTGTGGGGCTCGAACTCACAGCCCTGAGATCCAGAGTCACATGCTCTACCAACGGAGCCGGCCAGGTGTCCAAAATGGAGTTGTATCTAGTAACCCGGCATCAAGGTGAAAGAGGTGTATGCAATATTTGAAAGTAAGTTTCTCCTGTGGGAGTAAAGCCAGGAATGGTCAACGTTTGGGAGACAGGATCGGCGGTCTGTAGAAGCCGTTCGCTCTGAGGGCATCCATGCAAGGCTTCTGAAACGGCATTGTGGAGGGAGACCCGGCTCTGGCTTTCACAGACACGAGCACAGATCCCCCTTCTTCCAAATAACAGTGTGAGACTCTTAACCAGTGCAATTTGTATAGCCCACTGGGGCCACATTTTCGCCGTCTGTAAAATGTGCTGAATGCCACCTTACTGGCAGGGACACCTGCGAATCGGAGCTGTTGGCTGTAGAGCCTGGGAACGCAGCCGGCACGCCGCAGACAGGCGCTGTTTCGCTGCTGCTGTTCATTAGGAACACCCGATAGAAGGCGGAAATGCAGTGTAAGGCAAGTAGAAGCAAATATAAAAGAAAGCGGCCCTATGCTGAGGGTAGTTAAAATGAATGCAGAATGGCTCCCAGAGGCGGGGGAGGGAGAGATGGGGCGTTCTTGTTCAACGGGTGTAGAGTTTCGGTTTTGCAAGATGGATAGAGTTCTGGAGATGGACGGCGGGGACAGTTGCTTTGCAACGCGAATGTGCTTAGCGCCGCTGAGCGCCAAAATGGTTCTGATGATCAATTTTGTTATGTATATTTTTCTACAACACGGAAAAAAAAACGAAAAGGAAGAAAAAGCTACCTTATTACGTAGTATAGCCCGCTAGATAAAAGCAGAGAAATATGTAAACAGCCAACAATGATAAGCTGTTAAAAAAATGGGTAGATGTGGGGCAGCTGGGTGGCTCAGTCGGTTAAGCGTCTGTCTTTGGCTCAGGTCATGATCCCAGGGTCCTGGGGTGTAGATCCCGCATCGGGTTCTCTGTTCCTCGGGGAGCCTGCTTCTCCCTCTCCCTCTGCCCTGACCTCCTGCTCTGCTAGAAGTCTAGAAGAGAGGAGCCCCGTGGAATATGCCTTCTACAGACTCCCTGGTGCCTTCCCAGGGCACCCAGGGCCAGGCAGGTCGGTGGGACAAACAGCTCCTCGGGTCTCAGAACGTCCCAGCTCGAACATCTCTCCGCAGTCTCTGGATTTTTATGCTGAGATCTGTTCTGATGCATACTAAGAGCCAAAAAATGTTTACTGAAAGATTTCATATATGAGAGGGTATATTGGTTTGCTAGGGCTGTTGCAGGAAAGTACCCCCAACTGGGTGGCTTCGAACAGGGGGCATTCCAGGGTTCGGGAGGCCAGACCTTTGAAATCAGGGTGTCAGCAAGGCCACACTTCCTTTATGTGCTCTTAGGGGGATCCTTCCCAGCCTCTTCCTCACTTGTGCTGGCCCCGGGCGCCCCTTGGCCTTTGGCAGAGCACTCTTCCGGCCCCTGCCTCTCCTCATCTTTTGGGATAACAGTCGTTAGATTCGGGGCACACCATGTTCAAGGACGATGTCTTCTCAACATTTTTAACTGATTACATCTTCAAATACCAATTTTCTTTTCTCTTCTTTTTTTTTTTTTTTTTTTAAGATTTAAAGATTATTTGTTTATTTGACAGAGATCAAGTAGGCAAAGAGGCAGGCAGAGAGAGAGAGAGAGGAGGAAGCAGGCTCCCTGTGAGCAGAGAGCCCGATGTGGGGCTCGATCCCAGGACCCTGAGATCATGACCTGAGCTGAAGGCAGAGGCTTTAACCCACTGGGCCACCTGGGCACCCCAAAGACCTAATTTTCAAATAAGATCACATTCCAGAGTTCTGGGTTCTGTGAATTTTTGGTGGATACTATTACAAAGAACCATTTCAGTTGCAAATTACAGAAAACCTCATTGAAGTAGCTTAAACAAATAAATTTTTTTCAGGTTATTATTCCTATTAAAAAAAAAGATATTATTTATTTATTTGAGAGAGAGAGGCAGAGATAGCTAGAGAGAGCACAGGCAGGGAGGAAAGGGAGAAGCAGGGAGGCTGACGGGGCCGATCCCAGGACCCTGGAATCATGACCTGAGCCAAAGGAACATGCTTAACTGGTTGAGCCACCCAGGCATCCCTGAAAATGATTATTGAGATGATTAACAGAAAAGTCTAAGAATACGTGGGACTTTAAGAATTCCTTGACCAAGGAGATCAGTTTCTTTCATTCAGATCTATCTTCTGCCATATTGGCTTCTTTCTTAGGTTTCCATCTTGTGGCTTCTGGATGATCTTGAGGCTTAAGGATGTTCTTCTCATATCATCCTTATAGGATGCAATCCTAGTGAAAAGTATCTAGTATCTCTGCCTGAATACTATCAGCAAACATTTCATGGAAATCTTTGGTTTTGAAGGTTTCATGCCCATCTTTAAACCAATCGCTGTGGCCAGGCCCGAGTCTATACCTCAGCTCTAGAGTCAGGGGCAGATTCAGTCCCACTGAAAGCACACAGAGGATGAGGGAGGTGTTTTCCCCAGAGTGAACTTGGATTACTGTTTCCAGAAGCGTAAGGAGGTGATAGGTAGTAAAAAGTGTAGCTGTCTACTAGAATGTTGGTCTTCCTCTGACATCAAAGAGCTCCCGAGAGGCAACTCTGGTTTTCATGTCTATATTCCTGAGCCCCAGATAGCAGCAGATGCTCAAAAAAGTATTTGTTGAGTTGTTTTAAATGTTTAACATAATTTAGTTTCTGAGGGCTTATCTACTTTATCCACTATAAATCTGAGACTCAGTTTTTGAACCAGGGTGACTCCATTCCAGTGAGATGCTGCTCTTTGTAAAACCCTATCTAGGTATACCAGTTGGCCTTCTGTTGTGACATTATTCTTAAAAATTCCATGAAAGGAACCAAGAAGGAAGGCTCATGTGTGGGTCAACATGACAGCAAAGAAACAAGTAGTAAGCAAAACTAAGGAACAAAGAAAGACATCTCCATCTTCCCCCTTCGTCCCAATGCACACACATAAATCTCAGTATGTGCAAGGGAGAAGTAGTATTACTCTCACATCCCTAGAGCCCTGGTGGAGATACAAGATTCTGGATTTAGGCATATGTCATCTAACGGTTTAGGCTTGAAGTGTTGTACCTTAAACACCCACCGAGGGGCTTGGTCTCCCAATCCCTGAAAAGAGCCGGTGCTCAGAGGCTGAAGTCAGACGGCCCCTTCTAGATGTTGCTGGGCTCTGTAACCACACCGTGGAGTTTAATTTGCTGACCTAGATGTAGTTTGCAGCCCACAAAACCTCACACCACAGCAAAGCTTTTCTTGTGCTGAGACAGCTGGCTGGGTGTGATGTTGCAATGACTCAGTTCTTAGTAAAGGGTCTGAAGAAATTAGGGGCAGAGCTAAAGCCCCAAGACCACAGCCCCAAGAGACCTTCCTGTTTATTCCAGGGTGAGAGAATGGGAACCTTCTGTTTGTGGACACTGGTGTTTCATCAGAAGGGACAAGCCTGGGGCGCTGGGTTTGAGCTGTGTGTACACAGTCCACATGATGGTCAGACAATTATACTTAGACTGATCATTCAGACTTGACCACGCGGGCCCACACATTTTTGGAAAGTGGTCTTCAAACTATGTGAATCAAGTCCTTGGCTTCCATTTTGAAATTGGGACTCGGTTTATTTTTTTTTTTTTAAAGATTTTATTTATTTATTTGGCAGAGATCACAAGTAGGCAGAGAGGCAGACAGAGAGAGAGAGGAGGAAGCAGGCTCCCTTCCGAGCAGAGAGCCCGATGCGGGACTCGATCCCAGGACCCCGAGATCATGACCCGAGCCGAAGGCAGCGGCTTAACCCACTGAGCCACCCAGGCGCCCCGGGACTTGGTTTAAATGAGGAAGCCTATTTCAATAAAATTGGAGCTGAAAACTTTGGGTTTGGAGGACTTCCCATTAAACATGTGCATAACACTCAGCCTTCTCCCCAAACCCCACTAAAATGTCAATAAAGAGACTGTAAAAAAAAAATATATATATATATACCCATAAGAGAGATAAGAGCAGAGAGAGGGAGGAAAAAAGTCCTAGCTGAAGCCTACTGATGTTCCAGAGAAATAAACTTACTCTGGATATATCTCCCTACTGTGAAGTATGTATCTAATAATAAATAGTTAGAAGTCGTTACATTGGTTCACTGAAATACTCCCCATTTTCTAAGTATGTGTATGTGCATGTTGTTTTGGTTGATACGCTTTTACATAAATTTATGCTCTAAAAGGAATACGTCTTAGAATGTGTTGGTACCACCAAGGGGCAGGGGATTTAAATCCATCCATGTGAGTTTGTAATATTTTTAGTATTTATGATATTTATAGTACCTGGTATTATAAATATAAAATTAGTGTTTAGTATTTATGGTAGTTAGTATTTATATCTCCTGAAATATATTTAGTGTTTTAGCACTTATATATATTTATAATATATTTCGTATTTCGTATTAGTAGTGTTTTTAATAGTATAGTATAGTATTAACATTTATAGTGTTTTCAACCCTACTGTTGCTTTAGGATCACCTTCAAGTGCTTATTAAAAATGGGAGTGCTTGGGGAGCCTGGGTGGCTCCATCAGTAAAGCATCCAATTCTTTACTTCAGCTCAGATTATGATCTCTGGGTTTGAGCCCCAAGTTGGGCTCTGTGCTCAATAGGGAGTCTGCTGGAGATTCTCTCTCTCCCTCTGCCTCTTCTCTCTCTCCCTCTGTCAAAAAAGGGGGGAATACTGATTAAAAATACATATTGCTGGGTTCTGCCCCAGATATATGAAACAGTAGGCTTATGGATGGCAGACCTGTCAGCGATCTGTTGTTCTTTCAACTTTTTATTTTGGGAAAATTTTCAAACACATAGAAAAGTTGAAAGAGTACAGTGCTCACCCCTATATCTTCCACTCAGATTTCACAATGATCACATTCACTACATTAAATTTTTTTCCCCTTTCTCACTCTTTCTCTAGCCATATTTTTTTTTCCCCTGAAAGAGCTGAAAGTCCATTTCAGACATCCTGACCTTTCACCCTCATTGTGGGTTGTTATGTTCCCTCAAAAGACAGGCTCAAGTCCTAAATCCTGGTGCCTGTGAAAGTGACCTATTTAAAATTAGGCCTTTGTTAGTATAATCAAGTTAAGATGAGAGCATCCTGGAGTAGGGTGGGCCCTACATCCTATAACTGTGTCCTTATAAAGAGAAAGAGATGTGACATCACAGAGAGACACACAGGAGAGGTCATGTGACTATGGAGGCAGAGATAGGGGTTAATGCTGTGCTATGCCAAGGAGCACAAAGGATTGCCAGCAACCACCAAGAGCTAGAAGAAGTAAGGTGGGATCTTCCCCCAAGAACCTTCAGACAAAGCACAGCCTTGCCATGATCACATATATAAAAACTAACAATTTTATAATTATGTAATATCCAATCCATAATCAAAAGGACTTAATTATCCTCCAAAGATCTTTTATAGATTTTTTTTCTTTTTTGGTCAGAATCCAATCACAGTTTCTTATATTTATTTGATTGTTATGTCTTTTTTAACTTCTTTTATTCTAAAGTAACCCACCTTTAAAAAAAAATGACATTTACTTTTACTTCAAAAGGTGTTAAAGACAAAATTATTCCCAAACTGTAAGGAAGACTTTATTCAAGATTATTATAACAAGGGAGAGAGATCAGGGTCATAGGCAAAAGGCAGGATGAGGGAGTCAGCGGATGGGCAAGTACTAAGGACAAATGTCATAGGGAGGGGGATTCTTGCTACACTAACCTGACATGACACTTGTGAAAGGCAGGTCAAGAGCTTAGACATCAAAGCTGGGGGGTGAGGACCTTGATCAGAAGTCAAGGAGGACCAGATATCAAGGGTGGGGCATGATTTAGCAAGATTCTTTGCTGAGACTGGCTGGGCAGGCCCAAGACAGAGTGGGGACCAAGGTCAAGGCCTAATCAAAAGATGTTCAGACTATAAAGTCTGGCGAAGGAGAGAGCCTTTATCACAGGTCAGTTGTCTTAGAGTGTGTTCCACACTGTGAGTCTGTATTCTTGATTCCTCGTGGTATAACTCGACTTGTTCCTCTATGTCTGTCTTTCCTGTACACTGCAGTGTAGTCATGAGGCTTGGTTAGATTCGTGTTAGTTACACTGGCAGGAATAATTCACAGGTGGCATCGTATTTCTCACATTCTGTTACATGAGAAGGTGCATAATTGTTGTACACTGATGATGCCCAGTTTGACTGCTCAGTTAAGATGTTGGGTTACCAATAGTGGTAGTATTCACTCTGATGCTCAAACTGTCCCAAATTTGGCTAGTTAGAATCCTTTCTATATCTTCCATGTTTTTTTTTTTTTTTTAAGATTTTATTTATTGATTTGACAGACAGAGATCACAAGTAGGCAGAAAGGCAGGCAGAGAGGGAGGGAAGAGGGCTCCCTGCTGAGCAGAGAGCCCAGTGTGGGGCTCTATCCCAGGACCCTGGGATCATGACCTGAGCCGAAGGCAGAGGCTTTAACCAACTGAGCCATCCAGGTGCCCCTTTTCCATGTTTTTGAACACTTCCTAGTCTTTTGGTACAATCTGATGCCCCAGTTTCACTTTCTTGGCCCCACACAGAGAATGAGACATTTCTCCAAGGGACAGAAAACATGGTCATCTTTGTCAATTACCCCGATGTAAGGTGTCCATTTCCTTACCCGTTTACATAAGCTTCGCAGTAGCTAATGGTTCTTAGGTGCTGTGTGCCCGGCACCAGGGTTTTCCACGCACGGCCTCATTTACTGCATAGGCCAATTCTTTATGGTAAATACTTTTACTTATCCCCAGTTTACAGTGAGCAAACTGGGGTGCGGAGACGTAAACTGCACAGGGCCACTCGGCGAGCAAGTAGGGAAGTTAAAATTGGAACTCAGGGCACCTGGGTGGCTCAGATGGTTGGGCGTCTGCCTTCAGCTCAGGCCGTGGGTCCTGGGGTCCCGGGATTGAGACCTGCATTGGGTTCCCTGCTCAGTGGGGAGCCTGCTTCTCCCTCTGCCTCTCTCTCCATCTTTCATGAATAAATAAATTAAATCTTAAAAAAAAATTGGAACTTCGATCACTCTGACCCCAAAATAAAGCTTGGAGGCGCCATGCTATATTGGCACCATGTCAATTTTGTTACCAAAACCAAAACAAAACCCTACATAAAAAGAACAACTTCATAATATCTACAGTTAAAAACAAACCCAAAAACCATGCTTGAAGATGACAGGCATGAGGCAAAATTTAAAGAAAGAAGTCCTGGAGAAATCTGGTACCTTTCCCCTGTATTCTAAATTGCTAGTAATCACAATTTAGGATAACCCAGGTCAGGCCTGGAATGTCATGAGAAAGCTTTCTTGTAACTCCACTGGAAGCCTTATCATGGAATGAAATGGAGCAGGGACTTTGGACCAAGTTAGTGTTAAAAGCCTTTCAAGGTTTTCTCACACCTACCAGCGGTTTTCTCTGCATCTGGGGTGGTCTTTCCAGAGCTTAGGCTGTCCAGGTTAATGGAAGGGTGAGGAGGGGCAGGGGGGGAGAGGGCTAGGATTCTGTCCTGCTTCTCCTGTCCCAGAGTGCTGGGAAGGGAGAGGGGTAACTGCCTGGAGGAAGGGACCCTTTTTTCTAATCTGCCCAAAGGTGCCTTATTGGCCAGCAGGGGCCTCATCTGCGCGAGGTTCTTCCTCTACGAACCTGACTGTTCTGGGTTCAAGGGCAAGTGACTCTCTGTTATCTCTTCACGAGAGAACACTTCCTTCTCCCCACAGGTATTTCCAGTTGTGGTTATTAGCCTAGGTATAACCTGAAATTTAAATGCATTTACATTTCTCTTAGAGCGAAGAGCTAAGGTTGTCCCTAACTACCTGCCACTTTCCTGCTTTCCTGCTCAGGAGGAGTCTTCAGCTTTTCACTCCTCTTGCCCTTTGCCACTGTGACCTCAGTGTCCATTGGAACCTGGGCTGGTGTTTAGTGGGGAGCCTTCTCCCAGGACACTAACTCCCCAGCTAGTCCTCCCACCCCCGGCCCCGAGTTTTTGTGCGGGACAGCAAGAGGCAAGTGCCCCAGGGGTGGCGAGGGGTGACAGGGAGTGATAGGTGGCGGCCCATTAAGATAAGGAGGAAGAATAAACAGAAGCAGATGTGCCTTCAGCCCAGGTCCCCAGCGCACTGAAAAGCAAACAGATGGCAGCTGGTCTGCAGGGCAGGACCCGGCCTCCTTGGAGCCAGGAGCCGGGTTGGGCTGCTCAGTCCTCATTTCTCCACTGGACCTTGTGCTCCTTCCCTGGAGACAGGCCAGAGGATCCAAACCAAATATATTCCATTCTGTCTATTACCACTGTCAATGACTCCTCTCCATTTTATTTCATTATTTATTTATTATTTATTATTTATTATTTTAGAGAGAGTGTGTATGCGCAAGCATGGGGTGGATGGGCAAAAGGAAAGAAAGTTTTTTTTTTTTTTTTTAAGATTTTATTCATTTATCTGTCAGAGAGAGAGCGCAAGGGAGGGAGCACAAGCAGGGGGAGCAGCAGGCAGAGGGAGAAGCAGACTCCCCAATGAGCAGGGAGCTTGATGCAGGACTTGATCCCAGGACCCTGGGATCATGACCTGAGCTGAAGGCAGAGGCTCAACCAACTGAGCCACCCTGGCGCCCCAACTCCTCTCCATTTTCAAAGCTGTGCACGGACAGTCATTCTCCTGTGAACCATAGAGGTGGAGACTGCGTGCACACACACACCTCCTTCCAGGCTGAGATTAAAAAGCAGGAAGTGACTTTATGGGGCCACCTCCCCAGGATGACCCCTCCGGCTCTAAAACTCCTCTGGCTCCCTGGGCAGTTTGGGACTCCCCACCCCAATCCGGAAGGGACCAGAGCAACAGATGGTGGGGACGGTAGGGGTGTGCAGTGGGACGGGGCGGGGGGGGGGTGGTGGTGATGGCTGGTGGTGCTGTAGAGCCCTTGTCTCGCATATCATTCTACAGCGGCACTTCCCTTTCAAAGGGGACCTGGACTGACTTAAAATTTGTGGGTTTTAATATTATCTAACTATGTGCAAGTTTAATTCTGGGGGTACACTCTGTGTGCTTCTAAGTAGTCTATATCCCTAAAATTGAAGAAGGAAGGAAGGGAGGAGCCCAGGGTCTCACCTACCCACTGGTCCAGGGCTTCAGGGTGGAGTGTCTCCAGGAGGGTTTTTTCCCTCCCAGTCAGACCTGCTGGGACCCCCTGTGGATCTTGCTTCTGCAGGGGATCCCTGGGCTCAGGTAACACTGCCCCCGCCCTTCAGTTTGTCCAGCCTGGGGTGGCAGCGGCTCCCTGCTGTTGCTCATCTCTGGTTTGCCTTTCCCCTCTACCTGGATTCTGGATTCTTCTATCCTGGCAAGCTTGGGAGGCAGCATTTCGTAAAGGTGGGAAGTGCAGGGGTCTTAGGTGGGATGCCCCAAAAGCTAATTCTAAGAGGGAGATTTGCACGCAGAGAGTTTAGGGGGGAGCGTGTCCCCCAGCAGCAGCTCTAAGAGTGAGGGGAGGACTGGGCAGAAGATGTGGACATGCAAAGGTTGCAACAAAAGCTCTGACGCCAGGATGGCCCTTCAGAATTGTCTCAAACTGGAGCAAGGGACTGGAGTTTTGTACCCCTCCCCCACCCCAGGGTGGCTGAGTTGGGCTGGGCTTGCTCCCCAGGAAGGGGGCAGGTGTGGGACGGGGTGGCTCCCTGCAGGCAGGGCAGTTCCTGGGGAGGGACTGGCTGTGAGCCGTCATCAGGCCTGAAGGGGAGCCTGGGCAGGGGTCATAGCATCTGCTTCAGGTTCAAAGCCCATTTTGCAACTTCCTAGTTATGTGACCTTGACCTAATTCCTTACCCTTGAGCATGCGTTTCAGTGAACTGACCTGTGAAAACGGAAATTGTGAGGATTGAAAGAGACCGTGCTGCATGTTCTGTGGGGGAGAGAAAGTCTCCGCCCTCCTCTGCTGGCTTCCCTCCAGGTGGCTGCTGTAATCTGTGTGGTCAGGATCCAGGACACAGTTTCAGCCACGTTTATGAGGGGTGGGGCTCTTGTGCAATAAAGGGTTGGGTGCCCAGGTGCCGCCTTTTCGCCCACTTCCTACTTGCAGGGGCTGGGTGGACCTTGCTCTCCTCAGTGGGGTGGGATGAGGAAGCTAAACCAGATCCTCCTGCCCGCTCGCCTCCTTGCCCTCCCTCTTCTGCCTCCCAGGAGCACTGGCTGGTTGGGACTGGGCAGGGCACAGGGGAGTGAGGGCTCCAGATCCTGGTCCCTGAGCTCGGTCCTGGCGTTGACCTCAGAGCACTGCTCTGAGGTGTTGGATCGGGCTCTGTGCTGTGGAATGGCACCCCAAATTTCTTCAGGGTTCCTCTGGTACCTATGGAGACTTGATATGAATAGAAAAGGTCCTTCCTCTGGGCACACACAGCCTCAGGAATGCTCAGTGAGCAAATAGTGCCTTTGTGCAAACTAGAAAGAGGCCCCCAATCCTCCTCCATGTACTTGAGGTGCAGTGTACAACTGCCCAACTTTACAGGGTGACCCTGAATGAAAATTCCACCTGATGCCATGAGCTCCTCGCCCTGCCTCTGCCTTGCCATTTACTCAGCACCTGCCAGATCTAAGGGTGTAGCCCAGGGTTTTGCTTATTTTGTGTGTTTTATGTGTATATTACGGACATTCAAGTTATATGCCACAGAGCTGATCTTCCCACACATTAAACCTCTGTCTCTGCATTTCAAGCCTTAGATGCTGCTTTCTGTGATGGCATTCATGGATTCACTGGGTCCTGGAACTGCAAAGGAGCAGAGAGATGACCAGGCATTGCTTAGTGACAGGGGCACCAAATCTCTTCCTTTGGGGACAAATCCCCCGGTCACAGAAGCATCCCAGCCCCACAAGTCTGTCTTACGAGTCTCCCCTGCTTTGCTCAGAGCCCATGCCTAATAAGTTGGTTGTTCCCAGGCATGGACAACAGCATCCTGCCATGTCCCTGGAGAGGTGGTGTGGACAGAGCAGAAGTCAGGAGCCAGGTGACTTCAGGCTGGATTTAGCCTAGTTTGTTTGATCCAGAACTGAGTGTTGACTCTCATGACTTCTCTTGAAAAAAATGTACCTGGTCGCAATGGGCCTGCCTTCCTTCATGGCAACACTTGACTGGAGCTGAGCGGTGTCTTCCTCAGTGCAATTGTAGGAATGGCCTTGACCCCAGTTTCATAGGGAAAGGATATACTCGAGAGTCAGTTAGCCTGAGTTCGAATCCTGGATCACTTATTAGCTGTGGGACCTTGAAAAGGTCATTTCTTTGTGCCTCAATTTTCCCATCTGTCAAATGGGATGAGGAAATAATAGCACTCATATTACAGTGTTGCTAGGAGGATTAAATGAGTAAGTTGGAATGACAACAGGTGAGTTTCCCCTGAGTAGATATTTATGTGAAGTTTCCACAAACATCATTCCATCGTCACAGTGACCTCCAGATTCCCAGCAATAGATACAAAAACACAACTTGGGAAAGTCACTCTTTGATCAGTAAGGCCCGCTGTACACCGCAAGGCGATCGATTGTCCAGACTGCCCAGGCCATGGGGTCGGGGGCAGCCGTGCCTCCTGGTCTTGTCCTGCTTAGAACTCTGGCCCTGCCGGGGATATGAGGGAAGCCATCAGAACAGCAAGTCACACCCCCGGCCACTGCCTCGGAGAGCCCATCCTGATATCCCCAGGCATTCCTCCTGCCTCTTGTAAGTCATTCAAGGCTGTCAGCCGCAGTCTCCCACGACATTCCTGGCCAGTTTTTATGTCCCCCATGACTCCTGCTTGGGGTAATGAGTTCCCTGAGCTTACCACCCACCGAGTGAAGTCAGATTTTCTTCTATCCTTCCTACCCGTCATTCTCTCAGGCTTTAGGCAGAGCACCCTGGTCTAGTTCAGGATTTGGTTGGTGAGTGAATTCATGACCACCGTAACCATAACTTTCATGATCAAACAGATGTCACTCCCTGGTAGCCTTTGTGTTCCCAGATGGAAGAACCCTCAATACAGCGCTCGGGGGTTTTATGGTAGCTCCCCGACTTCCTTGACCGCTTTGGCTGGCCCTTCTTCTAGTTTCCCACAGTCTCTCTTGAGGTGTAGGAAGCACTCAGGACAGCAGTCCCCTCCCCAAACACACACTGACCCTGTGCCCCATTCTGTCACACTTGGATGCAGTTCCAAGTACCGAGGGAGAATTTCACTTCAATACACACTGATGGCAGTCATTTTGTTGGAAACTGGAACAAGAGGGTATTGGGAACTGGTGAGAGAACAGAGTCGAAGCAGCAAGCAGAGCACATGCATGGGATTTTGCAACCGAGCTGTGGGAATAGTAGCAGAAGCTGACATCTTAGACCTCAGACTCAGAGCTCCACCCCAGAGCTGCTGTACACACACTGGTGCTTGCCCCCCTCCCCCCATGGTCCTGGGGGGCTTGGCTGCATCTGCTGAAGGGATCACCTTTTCCTGGTTTGCATAAAGACAGCTCAGGGACCAGCAGCAGTCCTGCCCCGTCGGGGACAGCTGTGTCCTCTAGATGGGAAGGCAGAAAAAGCTAGGCCAGAGCAAGGCACTGGGTCCTGCCACTCTGCTGTAAAGGTTTGGTTTTGTTGGTGGTGTTTGTTTTTCCCCCCCCAGAATTAGAGGAAGTTCTTTTTTTTTTTTTTTTTTTAAGATTTCATTTCTTTATTTGAGAGAGAGTGATAGCAAGAGAGAACAGAGCAGGAGTGGGGGGCAGAAAGAGGAGCAGGCTTCCCACTTAGCAGGGAGCCAGATGTGGGGCTCCATCCCAGGACCCTGGGATCATGACCTGAGCCGAAGGCAGACACTTAACTGACTGAGCCACCCAGGTGTTCTTGTTTTTGTTTTTTTTTTTTTTAAATTTTAACTGATTTTTATTTATATACAGGAGTACAGTACCCAAGGCTTAAGGTCACAGTTTGGCAAACTCTAGCATGTACATACATAACACATATGTATCTCCATCGCCCAGATCAAGAATGTTTTCAGCCCCCACAGACCATATATGTAATTTAACTTCTAGGAGCCACATTAAAAACACATAAGGAACAGGTAAATTTTAATTATGTATTTGATTTAACTCAGGGGATCCCAAATAGTCTTTTAGCATATTATCACTATTAAAGGTTTTGATGACCTGTTACTTTTCCAGTCTTTGAAATCCAGTGTGCAGGTTACATGGACAGCACGTTTCAGTTTGGACTAGCCCCATTTCCAGTGCTCAGCACCTACATAGGACTCGTGGCTACTATAGGAACAGGGCATGTCTAGAGAGTAAGGAAATTAAGCAAACACAGCCCATTGATCACAAGAGAAATCTGGTCAGTATAAGCCACTGACCTTATCTCTATTTACAGTATTGACTCTTTAATTTCCTTTTAGTAAAAATAAATCCCCACCCATTCTCAGTTCCCTAGCCCTATTTTCCTCTAAGGTCGTATACTCAACACAGAATCTTCCTACCATGAGCAGTTTTGGTTCCCTTTGGGGCTCTCCTATGAATTAAGTTGTCATTCTCCCCATTCTGAGGCAATACTGAATATCTCAGGGACAAGTTCCTCGCTTGACCAGTAGTCACCAATCAGATGAAAGTCGTTCTACTCTTGAGCTTTCCAAACCTGCCCGATCACCTAAATCACTTCAAAGTGTTTAAAACAAAAAATGGCACACATCTAAGACCTCCTGAATCCCAACCCAGAGACATGCTCAGTTATGGGCATTTTAAAATTATTTTTTAGGGGCGCCTGGGTGGCTCAGTGGGTTAAGCCTCTGCCTTCGCTCAGGTCATGATCTCAGGGTCCTGGGATCGAGTCCCGCATCGGGCTCTCTGCTCAGCAGGGAGCCTGCTTCCCTCTCTCTCTCTTTCTCTGGCTGCCTCTCTACTTGTGATTTCTCTCTGTCAAATTAATAAATAAAATCTTTTAAAAAAATTATTTTTTAAATGTTTATTTTTTAAAAAGATTTTTATTTATTTAACACAGAGACAGTGAGAGAGGAAATATAAGCAGGGGGAGTGGGAGAGGGAGAAGCAGGCTTCCTGCTGAGTGGGGAGCCTGATGTGGGGCTCGATCCCAAGACCCTAGGATCATGACCTGAGCCGAAGGCAGACACTTAACAACTGAGCCACCAGGGCAGGTTTTTTAAAAAACCTGACGGCGATGGCCATTCAGGCTTGGGAAGCACTGAGGATTACCCTCTTTGCTTAACACGTCAGGGTATTCAACTGTGGCAGAGAGAAGCGAGTGCTGAGGTGTCCGTCCTCGAGGAGCAAAACTCATTTTAACAATGTTGTCATGGCCACGGGAGTGGGGGTATCTTTGATTCTCAGCGGTGGGACCGCTGCCAGTGGCCAACTGGAGGCTTCAGAGGTCCCCTTGGTTGTAGACCATTGTGTGCAGGCAGAGCCCAGGACAGGAAAAAAAACCTCTCCAGTGGGCAACCAATATGGGAGAAGACAGAGGGCCCCAGACCCCGAGTTGGCCTAACAGTTAAGTATGGCTAGGAAGAAAGCCACAGTTGGTGACCCATCTTCACCCTCTGGCCCTGGCATTCTGTTCTTACCTCCAGCACTTGCTTTCTGGGCAGCGAGTCAGTCCATCAAATCCCTTCTTCACACACAGGTGTGTAACAGCAGAGCCAACCTGTGTTTCAAGGGGAAAATTTGAAAGAGCAATGCTAAGAAAAAAAAATTAGACTCATGCTTCTGGATTTCATTTTAATCGCTGGGTGTGCCCTGGGCACCAGAAATCATAAAGCAGGTCTGGTTTCCTTCCTTGGATGTATTTAAAGAGTCCTGGGTTTGCAGTCAGGTCACCCGAGCTCTGGACTCACCGTTATCACAAAGAGCTGCATCTCTTTGGGGATATGGTTGAACAAATCTGAGTGTCACTTCTTCCCCTGGTTACCTATGAGTAGGAGTACCTGCCTTATAGGTTCGTGATTGCCAGATAAATCTCACAGGTGAAAGCAGTTTGGAAAATGTAAAGCATTACACAATGCAAGACGCTAACCTTTATAGCAGCGGAAATGAGGTACGGTATAGGACAGTGGGGACCCTTCACCGGCTTCTAAGATGGTCAGGTCAGCGAGCACGTTTCTTCCTCTCTGCCCTCCTCCCTTTCTTTTCTGCCCCCTCTCCCTTCATAATGGCTTTTGTATGTCTTTACAAGCAGCAGGGGCTCTTATCCTAAAAAATGAGTAACAGGCTCCTGGTTATTTTGGCCTTTGATACACACCTGTCCTGGGCTTCTGGAAAGGCAAACCCCAAGAGAAAGCTCTTGGCCAGGCGTCCATAAATGTTGCCAGCGGCAATTCCTCCGCAGGCCGGTAGGTTTCCTTCGGCTTTTGGGGGGGGCGGGGGGAGGGGGGTCCCCTGCGTCTATCTTTGATTGGCTGGCTGCAGCTGGGACCAGGAGCGTCAGGCCCTGTGCGGTTCACAGCCTAGAATCGCTGAGCGCTGCTTGCACCTTTGCTGCTTCTTGTCCCCAAGTAGCCCGTGGAAGCTTCCTCCTCCCCCTCCCCCTCCCTCCCCTCCACGAGTCCATTCCAGGCTGCTCTTCCAGTCCTGCCCAGTCCTGCGCCGGGAACCCACAACCTCCGCTCAAATCGCCTCCTTGGGGGAATCTTCCCGGGCTAAGCCCAGCCACCACCACTCCCTTCATGGGCACATTTCTGGTTCCCTGCACAGGGAGGGGGGAATCAGTCCCCGAGCCACGCACACGGGCTGTGCCTTTGTGACTTTCCCAAGCCCCGCCAGCTGCGGCAAAATGCTCAGGCTCCTTCTGAACTCTTCTCCCCGCGACAAACAGGTCGGAGATGCAGTAAACCTCCCGGCTCCTTCCCGAAGAACGCTGGGACTTAAATGCGCTGGGCCCCAGCCAAACAGCAGAATAAAGTGGTAAATTTTTCCATCACTTACAGAAAGTATTTTCACTCGGCAGAAACAGCATCTACAGCTCTTCCGAGCAAGCTTGTTTTAGCACCGCCGAGCACGAGAACCCCGGTGCGGGTAGGGGCGCTTTCCGGAGGCTGCTCCAGCCCCCCTCCCACTTCCCATCCGGCTGTCATTGTTCCCCCGCCGCTCCGGGAGGCGAACCCCGCAGCCCGGCCGGCGCGCCCCCGCAGCCCCCGCAGCCCCCGCCCTCCTGACCAGCCGCAGCAGCCGCAGCTCGGGACCTCCCCGGGCTAGCCGGGCGCGGGAGCTCGACGCGCGCGCGGGGGCGCGGGGGCGCGGGCGGGGCTGGCGCTGCCAATCCCCGCGCGGCGCACGTGCGGCACGTCTCCGCATCCGGCCCCCGCCCGGATCCGGCTCCGCGGGGGGGTGCGGGGGGGGGTGGGTCGGGGACAACTGGGGGAGCGTCGGCGGGGAGGTTAGAGGTGGGACAGTGCGGGGTTCGGGAATGCGCTCAGGGGTCTGGGAGGTGCGAGGGGCCGGGGCGGGGTGTCAGTAGGGTGTTGAGAGGCTGTGAGCGCGTGGGGGTGGGTGGGGGCAAGGGGGATGCTTAAGGGTCTTGGCTGGATGGGCGGGGGGCGCGGGCGCGCAGTGGGGCGGGTGAGTCAGAGCGCGCGGAGGGAGTACTCCCGGGCGGGTGAGAGGGTCAGCGACGCTTGGCCTCCTCCCTAACCAATTAGGGGAGCGCCGGGAAATTCCCCACGACTTCCCAGCCTATTTCCGACCCTCTCTGTCACTAAAAAGTGGGCCACACACGGGTGGGGACGGGTCTGTCGTCCACATCCCTCTTAGCCGAGGGCCCACGGCAGGAGGACGGGGGCCCGGGAAGCCCGGGAGGGGGACTTCACAGGCTGGGCTCACCTGTGCTGGAGGAAGCTGATCATTTTAGGCACCTCTTCACCTCTCCTCTCCTCCCCCCACACTTCCCCCATCCCGGCCCTCTCCGCTCAAAAACAGGGAGTGTTTTATTTCTGGCTGTGATTTTGAAACCCAGCCATCCCATGTGTCAGCCACCCGGCGGAAGCCCAGGCATCAGAGCTGTCCCAGTGGGCCCGCCGGTGCGCAGGAAGCAAGAGAGGGGCCGCCGCCTGCAGGGGACGAGGCGTCACGGACGGACCACTCTGAGATGGAGCTTGCGTTAATGTCCTGCCTTAGAAGGAAGGCATCCGAGCCAGCGTTCTCTGTGCAGAACGGCCTCTTCGTTCTCTGCTGTGCTGTTTGGACCCCGGAAAGTTCCAGGTCCCAGCATGGAAGCCGGTCGGATGTCGCTGTACCTCGCTGCGCGTCCCCGGAGCTGTACTCTTGTTTACCCTCCTTGCGAGGCCCTAACAACTTCCGGAAGAGGAACTCCCTTTGAAGTGTGGGCAGCATTTCGGTTCCTCTGACTACTCCTTGTCTCCTTTGATGTGGAATGACGCCAGGCGTAGCAGAGACTGCCCCCCCCCCCCCCCCCCCCCGGACCAAGAGATCAAACACCACTCCCAAGTTCACCTCCAGCAGGGCGGACATATTGAAGGGCAGACTGAAATGCTCTAGAATCTTAAATTTTTCCATTTCCTGCTGTGTTAAACAAAAAAAAAGTAATAGAGTACCTGTTTTTCAAATGTGTCATTCAATTCTCGCTGCCTCTGAAATGACAGTGGAAAACCTTGGACTCACCTGCTCTATCCACATGATTTCATCTAATCCTCACAACCACTGCCCGTGGCTGGTATTATCCCCCAACTCTATAGATGAGGAATTGAAGGCCTAGAGTCCCACAGCTATCCCACTGAGAGCCTTCCTTTCTTCTATTTTTTTTTTTAAGATTTAATTGATTGATTGATTGATTGATAGCTTTATCTGAGAGATGGAGAGAAGCGTGAGCCCAGGAAGGAGCAGAGGGAGAGGGACAAGCAGACTCTCCACTGAGCATGGAGACCGACATGGGGCTTGAGCCCCTGACCCACCAGATCAGGACCTGAGCCAAAACCAGGATTCAGACGCTCAACCCACTGAGCCACCCAGGTGACTGGAGAGCCTTTATTCTTGAGCACCAGTTCCACTAAAAGTTAATTGCCTGGATCAAATGAATCAGATCCCACAAAGCACAATAGTTGCCTGCTGCACCATAACCACACAGTGAAAAGTAACTGATTTTTTTTTTTTTTTTGGATCGCTGTCATCATGACAAATAATAAGCATAAAAGCTCAGTCTATCACTATAGAAAGTTCAGCAGTAGACCTTGATGCATTCTTTCAGAAATGTTCAGGGTTTTGTTTTTCCTTGCTCTACATGGTACTGGGAGTTGGACTCCAGAACAAGTTGCTCCAAGACAACTTGTAGTTTTCCCACCGAGATTTGCTCCCAGACCTGATCTGTCCTTCCTTCCTGGTTGGAGACCGTTAGCACAAGCATCTCTTCAGACCTCAGCTGGGTGCTTTGATGCCTGTGAATTTAGAATGGGATGGAGTGTGTGTGTGTGTGTGTGTGTGTGTGTGTGTATGTTTCAATGACGTGGATAAGGTAATTTGGATTTGTCCTAAACTTTCACAAAGCAAATCAACATTATTCACCAAATTGTTAACTTTTTAAATAGTAGGTTTTTTTTGTTTTTGTTTTTGTTTTTGTTGTTGTTGTCGTCTGTTTGGGTTTTTTTTGTTTTTTTTTTTACAAAAAAAAAATGTTCTAAAAGTGCTGTTTTGGGAGTGGAGAGGTCCTCCTGAAGGCCTAAGTTGAGAGAACGACTAGGAATGGTCTGAGTGAGGCAGTGCGATGGAGTCTGACCTGGGGATGGATGTGTCCTGGGAGACCCAGGAGGACAGGCTAGCTGCCCCGTCACTTGGGACAGGACAGGACAGGACAGGGAGGAGGCAGGAGCCACAGAAACACCGATAACTGAGGCACTGTGAAGCCCGGATGCCTTTAATCAGAGGCCGGTGGGAGGGGGAGCCCAACCAGGCTTTTGTTCCTAACATGAAAAGATGGAGGAAGGCATAAAAGAGGAACACATGATAGTAAGCAAAATAGTAACAAATGGTACTTCTTGGGTACCTATCGTGCAGGAGGCGCTGTACTAGGGGCTTCACCTGCTCCTTATCATTTCGCCCTATGAGGTAGGTTAGTGTTATTATTACCAGTTTCCAGCTAAGGAAGCATCCAAGGGCAGGTAAGTGGCCAGCATCACCCAGTTGGTAACTGGCCCAAACAGGCAGGGTTGGTGCTCATGGTGGTGTCACTTAGACTCATGGAGATGGAAGTGTTCTGCTCTCTTTTGCTGAGATTTAGTTTATAAGTTCTTGTCCTGGGGGATGTTCAGGACTTCCTGGTCTGAATCCACCTGAGGAGAAACTTTTGAAAGGAGTTGGCTGAATCAGAGAGAAGGAAAGAATGGCTCAGGGTCCGCGGGCCAAATAGTGATCAGTGAGAGGAATCAGGACATGACGTGGTGGGACAGCGCCGGGGCTGGATCGCTGCTGGGGGTGCAAGAGTGCCTCTTAGTGCTGTGTGTTTGGGGAAGGACAAAGGGAGATGGGCCCTTGCTGAGTCGGACGGGACCAGAGGAAGGTAAGCATGGGGGAGTGGGGGTGTCATAGGAAGGTGTCCACAGGGAGCGATGGTGGAACCTGCAGCCCGGCCAGTTTGTTTCAGCGGATCACAGCGTTCTGGGTTGAATTGTAAACACCTACCCAGTTCAAGGGTTGAGGTCTTAACCCCTAAGACTGTGACCTCATTTGGAAATAAGTTCCTGGCAGGTGTAGTTAGCTGAGTTAGAATGAGGTCCTGCCAGCGTTGGGTGGGTCCCTAATCCCCTATGACTGGTGTCCTTCTCAAAAGCGGAGGTTTGGACACACACACACACGCACGCACACACACACAACACCATGTGGACACAGAGCAGGTGGTGTGTCTACCACCCCGGGAAGGCTAGAGGTGGCTGACAGGCCTGCGGAAGCGAGAAGAGATCCTCCGTCATTGTCACCCTCAGAAAAAGCGACGCAGTGGCTGCCATGGCACCGGACGTTTCTGCTGGCTGAGCGGCTCTGTGCGCGGGGCTCAAGGGCCGGGCGCTCGCAAAGTAATGCCCACGGCCGCACTTCAGTCAGCTGCCCTGGGGGCCACAGAGTCCTTCGATTTTGGACACCTTGCTTTCTAGAAGCCGAGAAGACCTGTTTTGTATAAAAGTATCTCCTCTCTCTCTAACAGAATGATATATACACATAGTTTAAAAGTGAAATGGAATAAATACATATTTATTGTAATGAGAAGGAACCCCCGCTTTTATCTTTTGCCCCAGAGGAAATGACTCTCCACTGGATAGCCTTTTCCTGGACTTTACCTCTATTTTCCTAAATAATATGTTGAGATGCCTATTTCTTGATTCTTCAGTTTTGGACATGACAGGCTGACTTCCGAGTGCTGTAGCCAAGGGGAGAGCTTGCTACCCTGTCCCTCTACTCCAACATTTGATGAAATGGTCAGTGTATTCATGCAGGGACGTCAGAACCCCTGTGATTGGGAGTAGCGCTCTAAAAGGGATCTGATGTCCCCCAGGCTGCTCCAAACTGAGTACACACACATGGTTTCTTCAGAGGGAGTCGGGGAGATGGGCAGGGTATTTTTGCCCCTATTTTATGGATGGGGAACCAAAATCTCAAAGAAGCACACGTCTTTAAGCAACAGAGACAGAATTAGACCCCAGGTCCAATGTTTTGTTTTTCTATTTCCACTGAACACAAAATTCAACTTGCAGAAGGGTCCCAGGAGGCATAACAGCCTCATTCTACAGTTTACTGGTCCTCGGTATGAAGGATTTATTACATTCAGGATGGGGATCACATTTTAAAAGGAGCAAGAGTAAACTCGAGAACTCCCTTACCTTAAATAAGCTTCACAAACACAGACCGAGCCTGTCCTTTTCAGTGTTACATCCTGTTGCCCAACAAGGTCTCGCAGAGTGGGTGTGCGGTCATTATTTATCAGATAAACGAGTGAATCCTGAGGATGACGGAAGAGCTAGAAACCGAGTCATCTAGGAGGTAGAGGAGGAGCTGAAAGCATTCAGGTAGGAGGAAAGCACCAAAAAATCTTCGAGTTTGATTTCTATAAGTTCCGAGCAAAGCGGAGACCGCCCACAGGGGAGCACAAGAACCAGAGGGCAGAAGTTAGAGTGAACCCCATGTTGGCTCAAAATAACCAAAAACTTTGCAGCATTAAAACTGTCAAACATGAAAATGGAACATTAGGATCGGCCCTCAGTATGGGCGCTTTGTGAAGGCCAAGGCTTTGCTTTGGGAAGGAGGACTTTGCTTGGCCACCTGCCACAGAGTCTGTGGGGAGAGCGGTGCCCCCAACTGGTGTTGGCGAGTCCCAAGGGCTGTGTCCCCAATGGCTCCTGTGACACCAGGCTGCTGTGGTCTTTGTGGGCCCTTCTGTCTGCCCCCAGGAGGATCAGAGGGTCTCAGAGCCCCATGAGCCCATGAGCACTGAACACGGGGTAGGTGTTGTCCCACCCGGGGCGTGGGGTGGGTTCACGGAGGAAGGTGCTGGAAGTGGCCTAAGTGGCGGGGCCTGCTGTGTCAGGAATTGCAGGGTGGGGAAAGTGTCAGAGCCCAGGGCCAGTCTGTGGGGAGAGGAGTGAAGACATTAAGAATGTCTCTAGGGTAGCTTGGTTGGCTCGGTCAGTTAAGCCAGTCTGCTTTGGCTCAGGTCAGTTAAGCCAAAGTCTGCTTTGGCTCAGGTCATGATCTCAGCGTCCTGGGATGGGAGAGTGGGACGGACAGTATCAGGGAGCAGACTTCTCTTGAGATTTCCCACATGAGGATCGCCGTGTGCACCAGAAGTAGACTTCCTTTTGGTTTAGGTGCATAAATTTGGGGACCAGAACAGTTCTCCCTCCAACCTATCTGTCTCCCTGGCAGCTAGGATCAGAGGCTGCTGAATGTCTTCTTGGTGACAGGTATAATCCCCCTGCCAACACCTTCACCCCCAGCATGGGGACTAGACCAGGAATGAGGTGACTGGATTGACCACCGAGGGGCTGCTGACCTCGGACAGGGCCTGTGCGTCCTCAGGAGCTCCTCCCCGGTGGGAGTGGATGGAAGTGTCCTACATTCTAGTCTTTTCAGGCAAGACTGAGTTTGTTGCTTTAATGGGAAACTCTTTGGTGAAGTCTTGAGGATCCCATTCTAGCTTTTCCTGTCACTATTGGATTCGAACCGCTTCATATTTACAGATTTATTTCTCCTCATTCATACTACTAAGTGTGTTTTTACTCAGTTTCTGTGAACAAGGTTAAGTAGTCCCCCCTTGCCCCCCGCTGGACTTCTTGTGCTTTTCAGGGACCCCTGTGTAGAGTTCACGATCATACCACCTCAGGGGGTTTCTGGGGTTAAGAGAAAACAGCAGCTTGGAGGCTCAGGAAGAGCTCAGACTTTGGAAGTTCTGGAGATAGAGCCCAGACATAGATTTCTAAGTCCTCGATGAACCTGAACTGGCAGCTGGGACGATCTGATCCTCCTAGGACTGTGTAATGTTGCTGGGCGGGCCTCGTGCCTCTGGAAACACAGCACGCAGAGGCTTCAAGAGTGAATGGAAGGCTGCTGGTCATACTTCGCAGGCCCCAGATTTCCATTCCAGGCCATACCACTGGGAATTGTCCTCATGACTTAGAGAAAACAGTGGAACCTGTTCCTGATTGATATCAGTTACTTTGGATTCAGCTGCCACTATAGCAGCTGAAACCAGATATGTTAAATCGCTTCTCATGTACACAGTCCAGCTGTATTATGTCAGCCTCACCATCATCAGGGACCCAGGTTCTTTGCAGCACTCTGTCGGCCCTCCCTAGACTGTCTGCCTCATCCTCCAAAACAATTGCTGGGGCTCCGGCCATCACACCTGACTCCTAAGCAGCAGGAGAAAGGAAAGGGAGAAGGGCCTATACCATTTTTAAAGAGACTTTCCTGGAGGAACCATACTATCCTTTTTGCTTATAACTCGTTGGCTAGAACTTAATGGCCAGGCCCAGCTGAAGGGAGGTGGGAAAAATTAGTCCATTAGCAGGGCGTAATGCAACTCTGAATAAACTTGGGGTTCTGTGACCAAGGGGGAATAACAACATTGCTGTGGGGTTGGGCAGGCATCTAGCAGACTCTATCAGAGAAAGCTGGATTTCGTAACTGTGAAATAAACAGGTTATTAGGATTTGTAATTCACTTAACTCTCTGGTGACCAGCCCTACGCAGATCACTTTAATTCTTTGAGCCTTAGTATCTTCACTAAAAAAGGAAAAAAAGCTAGACTTCCTGGCCAGGAGCCGTGGTTTTTAAGCTGTGTCCCTTGTGGGTGGTGCCTCGGAGACCAACAGGAGCACGTAGAGCTATGACTTCTCCGCTAGGCTCCTGCTCTGTTGCCAGAGCCCCCGGAGGCCCTCGCCAGGACCTGCTCCTTTCATCCCCTCACTCAACATTCTGAAGCTCCATAGCCTGGGGCTGAAACTTCAGGAGCAATGGTGAAAAGTTTCTGGGTTTCTAAAGAAGCAAATTGAACAGATTGTGTGGGCTCAGGTTTCTGTGGTTCTAGAGAGAGAAGCACCCTTTTTGGTAATTCGGAAAACCCCTGGAGGCTGTCAGCTAAGAAGCTTGGTAATACTATTGATTTTGTAGGTAATCGGAGATGAATGTCTTAACTCCGGGGTATTAGAATGTATTTCCTAAGGGCTGGAGTGACGAAACAATGAACGCTGGGGTAAGGGCCAAGCTCATCTTCCTCCTCTGCTATTTGCTGCCTGTTCTTCAGTCTCTCTGAACCTCAACATGCTCATCTATAAAATGGGGGCAATAATGCCTACTTGGGGGCTTCTGTGAGAATTAAATGCAATCAGGTCTGTGAAGCTCGACCTTGAGAAAGCGTTCGTCTACTTTAGTGTCTGTCACCTGCTGAGCAGAGGGTTGCACAGCACGGAAAGGAAAAGACAGAGCAGAACGGCCTGGTCTTAGTGATTCTGCCAGTCCGTTCCCAAGGCTCAGGATAAAGATGATGACGGAGGCCCCCGGAGCATCCTCCTGACGGTTTCTGGACTGAGCCCCTCTCCCGTAGGGAACTGGCGTTCTTTTCCGCTGAGCAATGCCTTTGAATGAACCAAATCCCGTTGCTGTTTACTTTCTCCCCTAAATCTTCAGTCTTTGCCTCCTTACTGGCTTTCATCCTCGCTTGAAGTCTTTCTCATCTTGAAACAAAATTCCGTTTCTAGGCAGATGACTCTCGCTACCCATGTCCTTCCTCCTTTTCGCAGCTGTCTAACCTGGAGTGAGTTGTCCGAGGGCTGCCTCTCCTTCCCGCCCCTGTGCTCTGCCGGCTCTCTGTGAGTGGGTTTGTGCCAGAGCTCTATGCTGAATCTGCTCTTGCCAAGGTCACAGACAAGCCCCAAAACCGGTTTCAGCTCTGTGGCCCAAATGTCCCTAGTTCCTTCCAGAGGTCACTCTTTGCTCCAACAAAGGAAGGTTCAGCATGGGGGTGTAAGTAACCTGTGTAATTGGGGTGTGATCCCCAATATTTCTGAGGGGATATGGTTTACGTATATTGTTAAACTCTAATGGTTTTCTCTCTGAAGTATTTCCATCCTATTCCTGTGGCTGTCTCAAGCCTCACTGGAACTTTTTTCCCCGCAGCCTCTCATCTTGGCCAGTCTCCTGCTGTGTTGCTGGAGCTTTCTTGCTTCCTACATAGAATTTCTTTCCATATGCATTCAGTTCCCATAGTGCTGAGGTCCATCCCAACATCACATCTCTGGGGTCACCAGGGCACCAGGGGCCCCTGAAATAACCCCTACCCAGCTCTACACAGGGTAACTTCAGTTCCCTTTGGATTCAGCTCTCCTTCTCAGGAGAGGCTGGTGAGCGGGGGCTACTGGGAGGTGAGCCGTGGGTCCCTGAGACACCTTCCAGACCAAAATGCAGGCTATGGCTTGGTCTCCACCTTTAGCTGCACGGAAGAAAGGCAGAAACTCTGAAGCCATCTTTTCTTTCATGGAGTCAGTGGTTTCAAAGAATATTCTAGGCTTTCCTCCCTACCAATAGCACCTGTGGATGGAGAATGGAGAGCTTTTCTAGAGCAAGAGTTGTGGGGTTGAGGTTTGTCTCCCCCTTATATTTATGTGGCCTTTCTGCAGCGTTGACCCCTCGGATCGCAATGACCCCTTGACGCTCTCCTCCCTGGGCTGTTACCACCTCACGCTTTGCTGTTTCTCTTTTGTCTCCATTCCTGCCTGTTCTTTCTGTCTCCTCTTTGGGCATCTTTTCTGCCTTTTTCTTTTCTTAACTTTTCTTTTAAAATAATTTCAGACTGGGGTGCCTGACTGGCTCAAGTTGGTAGAGCACGTGATTCTTGATCTCAAGGTTGTGAGTTCGAGCCCCCACATTGGGTATAGAGATTACTTACAAATAAAATCTCAAAAAAATATAATTTCAGATTTACAGAGATCTGTTGCACAACAGTGTAAATACAATTAACACTACTGAACTGTACCCTTAAAAATGGTTAAGATGGCAAGTTTAATGTTATATCTATCTATCTATCTATCTATATATATATAATCACAATGTTAAGAAAGAATGCTATTTGAAGGGATAATTATATTGCAAAGGGTAAACAGGGATAGAGTTAGAAGTTGAAGTTCTTAGAGAAACAAGTCAGTTTTCGAATCTGTTTAAAAAATATTTAGCACTTAAAACAACCTCAAAATAGTTTCAGATTTACAGAAAAGTTGAAAAGAATGCCACAACAAATTCCAGCCCGTTAATACCTGGCTTCCCCAAATTTTAACATTTTATCACATTTGCTTTATCATTATTCATCTGTCCATCTATATTACCTTTTTTCCTGAACCATAGAGAGTGAATTGGAGACATAATTCTCCTTAACCCCTAGATACTTCAATTGGTTTTTCTTTAAAAGGGTATTTTCTTACACCATAATGATGGTCAAATTCAGAAAATCTCTGATATACTACTATTGTCTAATCTATAAACTTTATTTCCAGTTTTGCTAATTATCACAAAGTAACATTAGTAGTAAACTTTTTTTTAAAGATTTTATTTATTTATTTGACACAGAGAGAGAGAGAGATCATAAGTAGACAGAGAGGGAAGGGGAAGCTGGTTCCCCGCTGAGCAGAGAGCCCAACTCAGGGCTCCATCCCAGGACCCTGAGATCATGACCCAAGCCGAAGGCAGAGGCTCAATCCACCGAGCCACCCAGGAGCCCCAGTAGTAAACTTTTTAAAAGACTTTTTTCTTCTGGTCTGGGATTTAATCCAGGATTATACAATGAATTCTTTTTTTTTTTATTTTAAGATTTTGTTTATTTATTTGACACAGTGAGAGAGATTGCAAGTAGGCAGAGAGGTAGGCAGAGAGAGAGAGAGAGAGAGGGAAGCGGGCTCCCTGCTGAGCAAAGAGCCCAATGTGGGGCTTGATCCCAGGACTCTGGGATCATGACCTGAGCTGAAGGCAGAGGCTTTAACCCACTGAGCTACCCAGGTGCCCCTATACAATGAATTCTTTAGTTTTTGTTTGCTCTTTAGTATCCTTTAACCCAGACAGTTTCTCAGTCTTTCTTTTCTTTAAAAAAAAAAAAATCTTTAAGTAATTTCTACACCCAACATGGGGCTTGAACTCACAACCCCAAGATCAAGAGTCACACAATCTTCCAGGTGCCCCTCTTTGTCTTTCATAATCTTGGCATCTTTGAGGAGCACGGGGCGGTTATTCTGTAGACTGTCCTTCAGTAAGGGTTTGTCTGATGTTCCCAGGTGACTAGACTCAGGTTCTGCATTTGGGCATGAGTATTACAGAGGTGAAGTTGTGTCCTTCTCACTGTTTGGAGGCATGTAATGGCTACTGGTCCCATTATTGGCAATGGTAACGTTGATCATTTGGTTAAAGAGGTGTCTGCTGGTTTCTTCACTGTAAAGTTACTTTTTTCCCATCACGGTTACTAGGTATCATCATGGGGGATACTTCAGACTATGTCAATTTCTGTCTGTTTCTAAAGGCTGATCTTTCCTCCCCTCCATCATCAGCCTCCCTCTTCCCATTCAACTGTGTTCATGGCTTCCGTTCCTACTCTCTTGGCGCTGCATCTCAGATGTCTGTCTCTGGCCAAGACGGCTCACAGGATGTCCCTTGGTGCTACTCTTCCTGCTTCCCATTCCCCTGATCCCTTCTTCCTCTGTCCCCTGATGACAGTCCCTGCTCTCATTCTGGACTCGTGGACATCATTCTAGCCTCCTCTCTTTCCATCACACTTTGTACACAGTCATAAGTCCCGTTGATCTCAGGCTTCTAGTACATTTTCCCACTTCCTTGGTTCAGACTGTTACCATCACAGGCTTGGAATTCAGCCACAGTCACCTCTTCCTGCCCAGAACCTTGCCTTCCCTCTAATTTATTCTCCGTCATGACGGCAGAGTGAGCTTCCTAAAGTGTGGATTTGAGCATGAGGAATAGAGTGGGTGAGGTAGGTGCTACTCAGAATCCCTCAGAGCTTTCTCATCACCCTCAGGGTACCAGCCAACTCCTTTTGGATGGTCAGGCCCTGCCTACGTCTCCAACTGCCCCAGTCATGTTGACGATTTTCATTTCCCATTTTGAGTTGCTCTCTCTCCTTGAGTTTTCACACATGAGATCTGGAGTGCCACCTCCCACTTGGACTCATTCTCCACCTCTCACTGCCATTCAGGATTCAGCTTAGACTCACTGTGGGAGACATTCCCTGTACCTGGGGCAGGAGTTATGCCCTTCCCAGGTGCTCCCTGTCACCCTTGAACTTGCCTCAACCCTACTGTGACATTGTTTACATGGTTGAAATGAATTAGATCCACTTTGATGCTTCCAGCTGTGCTATGAGCCCCAGAAATCATATAAAATAAAGTGTATAGATTAGACAATAGCAGTATATCCGTGTATTTCTGAGTTTGACCATTGTTATGTTGTAAGAAAATGCCCTTTTAAAGAAAAACCAATAGAAGTATCTAGGGGTAAAGGAGAATTATGTCCAGAAACCATGTCTTGCCCGTTCCTTATTGGGAACCTGAACTAACACATTATCTGGCTCCAAACACATGCTTTATAAACTTATAAACACTTGTGAGTGGATAAGCAGGTTAATGGGCCGGTGGAGGGGGTGGGCAGGGTGAGGGAAGGTAGGACTCTGACACAGCTGCAGGGTTTTTGTTGATCTAGGGAAAGTCACCAAGATTCTGGTGACTCAGAGAATTGGGTTCTAGGGACGGGGTGGCCAGTTCTTGGAGTCCAGCTCTCACGGGCCGAGGACGTCTCCAAGGAACACCAGGAACAAGATGAAATATTTCAGAGTACAAAAAGACTTAATTAATGCAGGACATTCATCAGATGTCCAAGGTGCCCATGACCCAGACAGACTGGGTTTCCAAGTCGCAAATGACTCTAGAGGAACAGGTTTCTGAGCCCTGGGTGACTCATAGGGTTGGGCTTCAGAGCTCACAAAGGGGAAGTGGTAGGTGAGAAAGCAATCAGCGAGGGTTCTGCCCAGGTGGCCAGCCACGTGGCTGAAACCCGCCATTGACTTGGCAGCCAGTTTAGCCTGCAGTTTCCTAGGGAACCAAGGGCCAATCTTAGGTGCCGCTCGGCATGGAGCCAGGGACATTCAATGAGGGACAGATGGCTGGACTCCGGGCATCCTCAGTGTTGCGGGGTGGGTGGCTGAGGGTCCTGGGCGTAGGGCTTGGCACGAGGGCTAGGAGAGTCTGAAGAAGGCTGGAAACTCACATCAGGTACATGGGTGAGGGGGTAGGGGAGCCGATGAGGCCAGAGATGTATGTTGCGTTGGCAGTTAAGAAAGCATAAACCCGGGGCGCCTGGGTGGCTCAGCGGTTTAAGCCTCTGCCTTCAGCTCAGGTCATGATCTCAGGGTCCTGGGATCGAGCCCCACATCGGGCTCTCTGCTCAGCGGGGAGCCTGCTTCCCCCTCTCTCTCTGCCTGCCTCTCTGCCTACTTGTGATCTCTGTCTATCAAATAAATAAATAAAAATTTTAAAAAAAAAAGAAAAAAGAAAGCATGGACCCAAAGCCCTGCGAGAAATTTGGAGCCAGTGGCCCTTGGTTCTAAAAGTCAAGAGAGGGAGCTAGATAGAAACCAGGAGTGACCACAGACCACATGATTAGAATTGGAGTAAAAAATGTTATTTGCCTCATGGCGCCTGGGTGGCTCAGTTGGTTGGGCAACTGCCTTCAGCTCAGGTGTCCTGGGATGGAGCCCCACATCGGGGTCACTGCTCATTGGGGTGCCTGCTTCTCCCTCGCCCTCTACCTGCCACCCCTCCTGCTTATGCTCTCTCCCTGTCAGATAAATAAAAATAAAAAGTCTTGAAAAATATTATTTGCTCATAAGAGCAGGAATCTGGTTACGACCTGGAACAGGAGAGTCACACAGGTCAGACTGAGAGCCAGCATCGGGAGGGCAACTTGAAGGTCAAGGTGACGGCAATTCTTTCAGCCCTGGAGGAGAAAAATTCTAAGGAGAGAACTGGCCATACGTTTTTTTAGTTTACTTACTAGGATTAATGCCTCCATGGAGTACTAGTGGTAAAAAATCATAAGGAATGAACAGGTAAATAGTGATAGTACTAGGCATCTTTGCTGCGAGCTGGCTTCCCAGCACCTCGGACCCCTGACCCAAGTGGAGAAGGGGAGGTAACTTGTCTAGGATGGCCCACGGTAAACAGAACCAGAGCAGCGAGGGGCTTCATTGGGGAGCTGAGGGGCCAGGAACGAACTTCTACCTGACTTGACCCGAGAAGGCAGGAAATGACTAACACTGAACCTAATCACCAGAAATTTTCTGTCTTGATTTTACTCAGTAGATGTGTCAATTACAGACATTAGAGCACGCATGCTGGTGGTCTGAACTGGGCTGAGCTCTGTAAGGGGGAGGAGAACCCATTTGTTATATGTGGTTGGAGACGGGTGCAAAGTGCTCCATCTGTTGGATTTTTTTCCCCTGATGGCAGCAAGATCTGGGATGTAGGCACATCTGGGCAGTGATCTGCAGAGCTGACAGGCCTGGAAAGGCCTGGATTGCTCACAGTCAGGAACGTGGGCCGGAAGTATAGGCTGTGAACCCCTACCACCAGCAGCAAGGGACTCGGGCCTTGAAGGAGAGCTTGGGGGCAGGATGCCTCTGACATACATGGGAGGGGCTGGTTCGGGGCTTAAGGGTGGGGGGCGGGGAGACAAGTTAGAGAAGCTAGCAGACCGGGTACTGAGGAGGAGGCCAGCATGAGGAGGGAGAAGACACGTCCCCTTCTGCTACCATCCTAGAGCCTGCCCGTGGCTCCTTATTTTCTTAGCATCATCAGTGACTTCTCTGATAGGTTTCCAGGCTCCCCAGCACCATGTGTGTGACAAGGACCACCGTCGCCACCGCTGTGATCATCGGTATCCAGGTACGGGTTTAAAGAGTGCTTGCTTCTCACGAAACTCTGTGGGGCACCAACTGTTCATCAGGAAACGGTGGCTCGAAGAGGCTAAATGACTTGCCAGAGGTCACTGACCCCGGGTCGTGAGGAGTGAGGGGCAGAGCTGGATTTTGAATCAAGGTCTGATGGATTCGAGACTCTATGTGGTCGCCTAGAGGTTAGGAGCACAAGCTGGGGAAATGGACAGGAGCAACTTCGTTGTCGCATCTGTAGGAGCAGGATGACCGCGACAACAGAACTGCCTGATAAGGCACTACTGTAGAGGAGGGACTGTCAAATCTGAGTACTCCAAGAGTCGGGCCACCCAAGGCAGCACAGGAAAATACAGGCTGCTCAATTCAGTTTGCATTTCGGATAAACAGCGGATGATATTTTAGAACAGAAAGTCTTGCAATACTGGGGATGTACTTATATTAAAAATGACTCTTTATTTCTCTGAAGTCCAAGTTGAACAAGGTGTCCTGTGTTTTATCTGGCAACTCTGCTGAGGACATCCCCTAAGGCGGGCCTTGACCCATCAGCTGGCTTGTCTGGCCCAGTCCCCCTCTGGTCCAGGGGGACTTGCTTCCCCACTGGCTTCCCTGCCTCTCTGCTTCTGCTCCTGCACTCACGGGGGTGGGGGCCCTGTGCCTTCTCCTCTCCTCTTCTCCTGGCCTCCTGGGCCTGTCCTTCCTTCAGGCTTCCTCCTTGGAGGTTTTCCTTCCCAACAGGTCCCGCTTAGATCCCCCTCGCATCCGTTAGCTCCGAGTTATGCAGGCTGGGTCCCTGGGTCCCTCTCGCAGGTGAGGGGCCCCGCGGTCTCTCGCGCAGCTCCACGCACCCATCCGGAGGGCTCTGTCTTCCGTGACCCGAGCCTGTGCAGGTTTCCGAGAATCCCAGCGACGTGAGCAGTTGCAGAAACTGAACGGATGATGGAAGGAACCACTTCTGATTTCCTAGCATGGCTGAGGTGGCGCTGTCAGATTAAACCAGAAAGTCTCAGCGTCTCCAGAAACCCCAGTCAGCCCCCCTCCCTCCCCAGCCCGCAGCCCTTTTCACTTCTCCTTCCCACAGAGGGGAGAGGCTTGGGCTGAAGGTTGTTTTTTCTCTGCCAAGGAGGTAACACCCAGTGCACCTCCCTTCAACTACAGTAAGGAAACCACAACCAGCCCTGAGACCCCTAGAATGCAGCAGGAGTCGGGATGCCCACAAGGACACCCCTCCACCCTTGTCACGCCTCGGCTTGGGGGGCATCAGGTGTGGGCTGCGTGGCGGGGGCCTGCCTGGCTCCTTCCCCTTCCCTTGGGCCCAAGAAGACACGCTGTGTCCTTGGATGGACATGGTGAGCCTTGACACTCTTCTGCCATTCCCACTCCTGTCTCTCTCTCCTTCCCCAGCCAGGTGTGAGCCCTTGCAGAGACGTGATTCACAGGCCCCCTTGATTCACAGGATCTCCTGCCTCCCACGCCGGCCACACTTCTCCGACTAGTGAGCCTGAGTCACCGGGAGGGCTTGTTAGAACACAGGTGCTGGACCCCACCCCGGGAGCTTCTGATGCAGATGGGCCGGGCAGGCCCGAGAATTTGCATTTATAGGTGATGTGGAGGTCGCCAGACCCCTAGCTCATCCTGAGACCTGCCATAGGACTTTCTAGATCCACAGGGTTTGAGGTTCAGATTTTCTGGACTCTAGGAAGAAGAGGCATGACGAGCCAGGAGGACAGTTCTCCACACGCCCGATTATGGTGGCTGGCATCCCAGGAACATAAGGGACTTTGATGTTCGTAGGCCCAGTTGGTAATTCTGTCCAGCGAGACTTCGAGAGGCAGGGCATTGTGGGGGACACTCAGAGCAACATGTTCATCCTCCAACATTGGAATGAAATGAGAAATTCAGGTAACGATGGATTGTTTATTGTGCAATCATCCGCCTCCACAGCAGGGTCTGGTGGGCTCATTCTCCCCGCAGCTGGGCGTGGTTGGCTGGTGGCTCTGAGTTGAGTCCCCGTCCAGAAATTGCCGCCCTTGCTCAAGGTCACCTCCCTCTCCCTGGACAGCCCAACATCCGCAGACTGGTCAGTGCTAGGGTATGGCTCCCTTGCCCCAGTTCTGGACACTCGGGGCCGTCCCAGCTCCAGAGCTCCCCATGGGAGAGCAGAGGCCTTTGTTGTGACCATATCACAGCTCAACGCCTCCCTAGCCTGGTCCTGTTTCCCTCACTCCCCTTCAGTGATGGAACCTGAGGGCGTTCCCAGTCACCTTCCTGTCCATCTCCAAGTGTGCTTGCCTGGGAACCTGGTTCCTAATCCTTTTGTCCCTAATTCCAGGGAGCTAGTACACGTGGTAAATGCTTCTAGAAGTTAGAGGAGGGCACTGTGCTCAGCCCCTGGAGGAGGAAGTAGACAGCTGTGCCTGAGTGTGACTGCCTTTCCCCACCCACTCTGTGCTGGCTCCTCGCTTCTGGAAGCTTGGAGGCCGTGGAGGGGCCACAGCTTGCTCTCTCCAGGACTTTAACCTCGCCTGTCTTCTCACCCCGTTCCGCCTGGACTCCTGTTCTCTTCACCCCCTTCCTCAGCCATGACCTTTGGTCATCCCCATAAAAGCCATTCAGGTGGCCGCCATCTTCAAGAAGAAATACGAAGAAAACAATGTCTGTGAGAAAACCCAACACTGGAACTCTGTGGGGAATCTCTGTCAGGGTCCCCTGTAAGGTGCTGCGTGTGTTTGTGAAAAGCAAGGTGTGCTTTAACGTTAAGTGTGAGGTACCCAAAGGACTTCTAGATATAAGGAAGATCATTGTCCTTGAGAAGAGTGACTTCTGGGCTCACCCTGGGGAGCTGCCTGGAGGAAATGAGGGTAACTAGTAGGAGGGGTGCTCAGCAGGGAATCAGATACTGACTGGGTGAGGAAGGAGGGCCTGGGCTGAGCGTCTCTGTCCGCCATTTCTTAAACAGTAGCGCTGATGGTCTCAGCTAATTTTGAGACTGTAAAAATATTCCTACATTTAAAAAAAAGAATTTTATTTATTTCAGTGAAAGGGAGAGAGAGATCATGAGCAGGGGGGAGGAGTATAGGGAGAAGCAGACTCCCTGCTGAGCCAGGAGCCCTATGTGGGACTCAGTCCTGGGACCCCAAGATCATGACCTGAGACAAAGACAGATGCCAAAGTGACTGACGCAGGCACCCAATATCCCCATATTTCTATGAAGCCATTGCAAAGTTGTGGTCCCTGATGACTTCAGAGTTCCCCCAAGTCCTACAGAATAGGAAAGAAGGAGGTCCATTTGGAAAGCATATCTGAAAAGGTGTCCTCAAATGTATCCCCTGGGAATGTTCCTTACCCTCACACTGATGGGCAGATTTAGCCTCTTGTCCTGCTGGGTGGACACTGTCTCCGAGTGTCCCCCTCTTGAAGCACCAGGCACTGCTCCCATAACTCTCCAGTACAGTGACTTCTCCACAGCCTATGAGCAACTCACGGGCAGGGGCTATGTGTGTTCTTGTGTGTGAACCCTCTACCCCCACCCCGTCCCACCTGCTATGCCCGAGGGACTCAATATTTTTTGAACAAATGAACAAATTACATATATTTGTCTTAGAAATAATTCTAGATAAAGAGTTCTAGAAATCATGAGAAAGATTGGACAATTAATTTTAGTTGGGACAAAACTTCTTTCTTCCCAAATCCTTGAAGGTGATAAAAAAGAAACGGAAAGGCAGACATTTATGTTGGTGACAGCGCACAAAACAAGACTAATTAGAGCTGTGGGGGAAAAAAAAGGATGTTCTCTGTGAATCTGGGTTCATTTTATTCTCAGCTCCTTTTCTGGAAACCAGGGCTTTCTGTATCTTTTTTGAAACCGTGGAGGACACTGAGTGCAGAGAACATAATGGTTTTCTTTGTTTTACTGTAAGGCTGACTTTCTCCCCCAGTTCTTAGGTTCTGTCTGATTCTCAACAAAAAGGCACAAACTGACAACTCAGATTCCTTCTACGTCTTGTAGCCCCATTCACAACAAGAATTCAAGACATATAATAATTAAGTCAACCGATAGATTTATAGTTATTGCTGAGCTAAACTATCCTTTTACAGTTGTTATAGAAAGCATTCTAAGAGCAAGCTATGAGTAGGACATGTTTTCTTTCCCAAACATCAAAGTGATTTTAATTTTTTAAAGGTCATTTTTGTATCTTTCCCATTTCATGTTTATTTCTCTACCCCTCCCCCCAGTTTCCCTCTTCCCTCCCCCACCCCCAGAAATGTTTGTGTCACCACCATCTTCAATCTTTTGTAACAATCTACAACGCTGCCCTCATAATTTCTTTAAATGAAACCAGGTAATTAAAGGAACATATAAGGAGAAAGATCTGGAAAAGGAAAGAATAGCAGCTTGGATTTCATGAGCTTTATCGAGTGGCAGGGCCATTGTAAACGCCTTACCCCACTGGATTCATGGCAACCTCTTAAGGTAGGTGCTACTAAATTCAGCTCCCCCTTGCTCATGAGGGTCTTACCCAAGGTCACAATGGCATTATGTGGGGGGCTCAGCCTGCAAACTCTTTAATGTAACGTTATGAGCCTGTGCCCTCTGCTACCCTGATATCCTGCCTACCTTCTGTGACTGAGATGAGAAAGAGGGAAAATTGGGACTCTTTCTCAAGCCCTGTCAATGAGAACTGAATTTATTTTTTAAGATTTTGTTTATTTATTTGAGAGAGAGAAAGAGAGCGTGCGCATGCACAAGCAGGGGTGGGAGGCAGAGAGAGAGGGAAAAGCCAGGCTCCCCGCCAAGCAGGGGGCCTGATGCAGAGCTCAATCCCAGAACCCTGATATCATGTCCTGAGCCAAAGGCAGACGCTTAACCAACTGAGCCGTCCAGACGCCCTGAGAACTGAGCTATTATTACCGTGAAAGGTCATACTGTGTTCTCCCCTGTCCCGTTGAGCTGCTTTGATCTGAGGCTGCTTGGCTCTCTCCAGCCTCAGGGTCATCGGTGTTCAAGGCAGAAAGAAAGGTCTGGTTTGTTCTCTCTCTTTCTTTCTCTCTCTCTTTTTCACCCCCAACTGTATTCTCCTGCTATATATTTTAAGGCTTTTTATTGGATTCTTATCAAAGGAGAATTTCATCTATGCTTGGTAGACACTTGAACTAACTTCCACCCCTTACCTTTCCCTGCTACTGCCAGAGTTGCCAAAAGCAACTGAGAGGTCATAGGTCAATGGCAGGAGTCAAAGGATGCTGGGCTGGTCCCCTAAACAATGGCTGAGGGTCAGACAATTGAAAACTGAAAGTGTTATAAAAACTTGGGCCTCCTGGGTGGCTCAGTTGGTTAAGCAGCTGCCTTCGGCTCAGGTCATGATCCCAGCGTCCTGGGATCGAGTCCCACATCAGGCTCCTTGCTCTGTGGGGAGCCTGCTTCTCCCTCTGACTCTGCCTTCCACTCTGTCTGCCTGTGCTCGCTCTCGCTCGCTCTCTCTCTGACAAAGAAATTAAAAAACAAAACAAAAACAAAAACTTGGGCCTCTGTGAACCTATTAATTATAGGACACTGTCCCTGTGCCGTGAGTATAAGATAGCTTAGATCTGTGTTGGCAGAGCTACCGAACCGCTTTGCTAAGGTGAAACCATCAGGGAGGGACAAAGCTTTCCAGAAAAAGATCTGGCTTCTCAGAGACATCCTGTTACTTTATTTATATATTCTGTTCGCTACTCTAACCAATAATCGTGGCTGGCCTTCGATGAGCAAAACAAAAACAGGAGTGAGTGAAGGGCATCATACCCACGAAGTCAGGAAACTCGGGATGTCCCTTTCTCCCTGGTGTGTGGTGGAGCATTGAATCGGCAGGACTGAGCACCACTGACCTCTCAGATCTACTCTCCCCTCCTTCCAAGGAGCTACATCAGGCTAGACTCCCATAGCCCGCAGCGAGATGCCCTGTTTTCCTTTTCTGGATGGGGAGCAGTTTCTGTTCTGGAAAGAAAGGTTTTGGGGCTTGCCAACTGAGAGCAACTCACACCTCAGAAGCTGTTCGGGTCTGGGATCTCTGTTCTGAAGCTGGTTGTCCAAACTCTTTAAGTAACCTCCCACAGAAGGCGCTTCCTTGTCAAGCAGGTTCATCTACCTGCTTAGCAGGGATTGGCTTTCCACTTGGGAGGAAGGGGGTTCTCTCAGAACTTGTGCCTGTGTGACCTCTGACTATCTTAACATCAGTTCACACACACTCATCCAAAAGTGTTTATTGAGATAATAATAATCCCTATAGTAATAAAAGTTATAAATGTATTCATGAAGAGAATAATATATTCATAAAGAGTGGAAGATTATGCAACCAAAGGTGGGAAGTTATGTGTAGATTATTTTTTCTTTTGTGCTTTTCTGTACTTAAAATGTTTTCTATGATAAACAGATTAATTTTTTTTTTTTTTTTAAGGAGAGAGAGCGCATACAAGGTGGTGAGACAGAGGAAGAGGGAGTTTTGCCAACAGACTGGCTCTTTTTTTTTTTTAAGATTTTTTTTCTTTATTTGAGAGAGAGAGAGAGAGAGAGAGCAGGAGAGAACAGAGCAGGAGCGGGACAGAAAGAGGCCAGGCTCCCTGCTGAGCAGATAGCCTGGTGCGGGGCTCGATCCCAGGACCTTGAGATCATGACCAGAGCTGAAGGCAGAGGCTTAACCAACTGACTACCCAGGTACCCAAACAAATAACTTTTAAAACTAAAAGTGCTATTCTATGAACACGAGCCTAGATGAACAAAGCACTCTTCCCCCCTGCCCCTCAGGGTTTTATTTATTTATTTGAGAGAGAGAGAGAGAGAGAGAGCTCCAGCAGGGAGAGAAGCAGAGAGGGAGGGAGAGAGACTCTGAAGCAGACTCTATGCTGATCTCAGGACTGTGAGATCTTGACCTGAGCCAAAAGCAGAAGTCAGATGTTCAGCCCACTGAGCCACTCAGGTGCCCCAGAACAAACACTCTTCATTGCACGATGTAGGAATAAACTTCTGCCTTTAGGATGATGGAGCCACAGGGACTGGATTTACCCTCCCACCTAAAATGATTTAAAAAGCAGAGAAAATATATGAGAGAAGTTTTCAGACACTGTACAATAGGCAGTGCAAATAGTGATACCTGAAAGAATTCAAACCAATGAGGGACACCATTAAATTCTCCCAGATGGGGACGCCTGGGTGGCTCAGTTGGTTAAGCAGCTGCCTTCGGCTCAGGTCATGATCCCAGCGTCCTGGGATCGAGTCCCACATCGGGCTCCTTGCTCCGCAGGGAGCCTGCTTCTCCCTCTGACTCTGCCTTCCACTCTGTCTGCCTGTGTTCACTTTCGCTCGTACTCTCTCTCTGACAAATAAATAAAATCTTAAAAAAAAAAAAAACTTAAAAAAAAAATTCTCCCAGATGATGACCTGGAAAGAGTTCCCACCTGCTGTGTAAGGAAGAGGAATCCAAATGAAGCCTAGTAGTGTCTTGAGTTGAGGAAGCCAATGTCAGAGTTTGGAGAGACTGATAGTTAATTTTATATGTCAACTTGGGTAGGCCACAGTACCCAGATAGTTGATCAAACACCATTCTAGATATTTCTGTGAAAGCCTTTGGTATGGACTAAAATTTTGTGTTCTCCTAAAAATCGTACATAGAAGCACTAATCCCAGTGCGATGGTATTTGGAAGTGGGGCTTTTGGAAGATAATTAAGTCATTTTTGTGGAGTTCTTGTGATGGGGTTAGTGCCCTTGTAAGAAGAGAACAAGAGAGAGAATTTCTCTTTTCTCTGCCATGTGAGGACACAGTAATAAGGGTTTGTTGTTGAAGCCCCCCAGCCATGGTGTTTTTCACAGCAGCCCAAGTTGGTTAACTCAGTATTTCTGGATGGGATTAACATTTAATCATTTAAACCAGTCTTTGAGAAAGCAGATCACCTCCATAATGTGGGTGGGCCTGACCCAATCAGTTGAAGGCCTTAAGAGAAAGACTAACCTCTCCAGAGGAAGAGAGTTCTGCCAACAGACCGGCTTCAAACTCGAGTTGCCACATTAACTCTTCCCTGAGTCCCTAGCCTGACAGCCTACCCAGATTTTTTTTTGTCAGCCTCCATGATCTACCATCACAGGAGCCAATTTCTTTTTTTTTTTTTTTTTTTAAGATTTTTTATTTATTTATTTGACAGAGAGAAATCACAAGTAGATGGAGAGGCAGGCAGAGAGAGAGGAGGAAGCAGGCTCCCTGCCAAGCAGAGAGCCCAATGCGGGACTCGATCCCAGGACCCTGAGATCATGACCTGAGCCGAAGGCAGCGGCCTAACCCACTGAGCCACCCAGGCGCCCCCAGGAGCCAATTTCTTAGAATAAATCTCCCTCCCCATCTCTCTCTTTCTCTATTTGCATACGTATTTTAAAAATATATGTACATATTGAAGGGATGATAGGGACCCGCTGAAATGCTACAGAAGGGCCGTGTCGATCAGCGAGGTGCCTCAGGAAGATGTCTCACGCTGAACTGGAGGGACGAGGGGCTGAAACTCGGGAGAGTCCAGGTATGCGGTAGGAAGGCAGGAACAGGATGGCAGGGAGGCAGGGGTCAGTAAGAAAGACAAATTTAAAGAAAGACCCCAGAGGGCTTGGTGATGACTATTTCTTATTTGTGTGACTGGGATGAGGGTGTCGAAGGTGGAGGGCGGGCGGGTTTGGCGAAAATCTCGAAAGGTTGGGGGGGGGGGCACGACGGAAGACGGGATGCGCAGGCGCAGGAACGAGGAAGTGAGGCGGCCATGTTGGCGCGGACTCGGGGGTGGAGGGGGAGCTCTCGGAAGGGAGAGGAGGTTGAGGCGCGCAGGGAGTGGAAGGAAAGGGGGGTCGGCAAAGAAGGCCAGGCCCAAGAGAAGATGATGCAGCCGCAGGGCCGAGCACGCGTTGCTCGGGGGAACTGGGAGGAAAACCAGGGCTGCTGCCGCAGACAGGAAGGACACCTCTTGTAGAGAGTGAGTCATCGTTGCTGCCCAGGGTTGCAGAGACCGATCAGATTGAGGACAGGCCAAGGGCCCTCGGTTGGCATCAGTGGGCCCTGGGTGCCCTTCCGGGAACGCTTGCAGTAATCTCCTAGCGGTGCCAACCGCGGTACAGGGGATTGGAGGGGGTGGGTAAGGAGGAGGACGGCTGGGCCCGTTTCTTTAGGATTGACAAGCTCGGTAGCTGCTTATTTGGAATTCTTCTGTTTGTGTTGTCATTGTCCCCCGTTAGACCTTTCTTGAGCAGTTACTGCCATCAGACACTCTGCTAGGCGGAAACAGGGAACACTGCCTGGCGGGAAGTGGGGGGCGGTGGTGGTGCTGATGGGGAGAGGGAAGGAGGGATGCACAAGGAAGGCACAGACAGCAGGGTTGGTAGGAAGAGGGGGAGCTGGGGGCATGAGCGACGGGTGGAGGGCTAGCCTGCTGCTTGCTGCTGAGTCTAGGGAAAGACACGCGGGCCGGGGGTGACGCGAGCCCAGAGGGTGGGTGAGGTATGGCCTCCTGTCCCATGGGTCCTGAAGGTCTCCAGGGAGCCTTCCCCACCTTTGTCCTAGGCAGCTGTGGGTCCAGCCCCAATCACTGCTCACTGGGCACGGGACTGTACTCTGCCTGTTCAGGGGCTCTTTGTGGTTCCACTAAGCCCCCCATTTCTGGCTCGAAGGTATCCCAGGAGGTGAGAAAAAAGGAATGTTTGGTGCTGGAAAGAACTCCTCATTACAAAACTTCCCTTGGGACATGGAATTTAAATGTTTTTCACTGAGGGGACTTTGCACCTCATTTTCCTGAATGACTCAAATGTTTGCTTGAGACAATGGCCGAGTGTATCTTGCTTGAATCACTGGATTTCTGTTATTTTTGTAAGATGTGGGTGGGCAATATGACTCAGTATTTTTCCAAGAGATGTGAAAATTATATTGCCTATTTTGGATCATTTCATGCTGAGATCTGGAACATTTTTTCTTGAATTTCAAATCTTGGAGCTTGGGGAATTTTTTGTTTGTATTTTGTGTTTCAGTCATTTCAGATCTTTTCCAGATAGAACTTTAAAGGAAAGCTCCCTAGCAATCACTCTAGGTTATGAAGTATACTTTGAAAGATAATATTCCATCTTTTTAAAAATAAAAGATTTGCTAAATCAAGTGGTGTGGTCGCCATGTTGGTCGTGAAAAAATTGGAGAACGTGGGAGTAGTCGAGTTTTGAAGGTCATCTAATTTAAAATCTTATCTAGTGCATGAATACCTTCTGACTGGTTTTCCAGGGTCTGCTTGGACTCCTTTCACTCTGATGCATCAGGTGACAGAGGGCCATTTGGGTACCAGACACTATGACTTCTACATGGGACTTTCACACCTTTGTACTCTGTCTTCCTATAGCTTGCTTCCAAGCACAGGGTCGTCCTCCTCATCCCTGTTCTCTATGACTCTCTTGAATAATTCTGTAACAGAATGGTAGTTTTTGAAATACTGCTACATTTTCCTTTTAAAGATTTTATTTATTTATTTATTTTGAGAGTGAGTGAGAGAGCATGAATGGGGGAGAGGGGGAGGGTCAGACAGAGACAGAGAAGCCGACTCCTCCCTGAGCAGGGAGCCCGACACCAGGCTCGATCCCAGGACTCTGACACATGACCTGAGCCAAAGAGGGAACATTTCACCGACTGAGCCACCCAGGCACCCCTGCTATATTTTCCTTTTTGATAAATGAAGTCTTTTTCCAGCAGTCTTGTGCGTATTAATGCTAGGCCGAGAGGCTGAGCTTAGCATCTCTGGGAAGGATAGTGTTAGGGACTGAATTGTGTCCTTCCCCTCCCCGATTCCTATGTTGAAGTCCCAACCCCAGTGCCTCACAATGTGACTGTATTTGGAGATAAGGTCTTTAGAGAGATGATTAAGTTGAAATGAGGTCTTTAAAGTAGGTTTAATTCAATCCAGCTCGTGTCCTTCAAAGAAGAGGGAATTTAGACACAGAGATACACCAGGGACAGGAGAGCCCAGAGGGACGACCATGCGAATGCGCAGCAAGAGATGGCTGTCTTCAAGCCAACAAAAGAGGCTTTGGAAGACAAACCTACCAACACCTTGATCCTAGACTTGAACCTCCAGAAGTGTAAAAAAATTCATTTCTATTATTTGAGGGTTCCAGTCTACGGTATTTTGTTGGGGCAATCACCCTCCCCCTCCCCTGTCCCAGGTAATGGCTCTTCCGGCAATGAAGAAAGAGAAAGACATGACCCTAGGGCAGCTGCTTTCAGCGGGGAAGATTGAAGTGAGAGAGAGAGAGAGAGAGAGAGAGAGAGAGACTGTGTGTGTATGTGTGTGTGTGTGTGTGTGTGTGCACCAGCCAGTGAGTGTGTCTGTTGAGAGTCCACCACAGCGAGCACCAGAGCAGGCAGAAACGTGTCAGGGGCTAGTGCTCTCAGCACCCCCCACCCTGTGCTCCCCAGCCCAGAGTTGGCCGCGATGGGAGCCCCTGAGGCACGATGGAAGCATCCATAATGTTCTGGGGCCCAGGTGCATTTACCATGAACTTGAACTTCAGGGCATCCAACTTTCCAGAGCTTCCTCCATGCCTTCGCTGGGACCCTTGTCTTGTTTTGAACAAATTTGCAAAAAGATATTTTTAATTGCAATTGGTGAAAACTGGCATCTTGTTCCACTCCAGTTTCTTCTCCATCACACGTATCCTCCTGTTGCGTTGGGTAGGAGAGCTGCCCAGCTGGAAGGAATTTGAACTGGGGTTTTGGGTTTGTGGGACATGCTTGTATGGGTCGTAGTCAGCTCTGTGTCTGGTTATGCTGTGGCTAGTGGTGCTGGGTTAAGGATGGTTCGCAGGCAGGGGTATACCAGTAAATGCTGAGAACCAGATTGGTAATATTTGCTGGTTTCTGTGGTATAAATCCTCCCACCTATTTTGAGCTGGTGGTGTGTCGTCCCTGTGTGCAGGGTTGGAAAGAGCAGACACCATTATACTGACAGGATTAGAATACAATAGATGAAAATAGTGTCAGGAACATAGAGTAACATGTGTGAGTAGGAAATGATGAGTTTTGAGAGTGTGTGATCTTTGTTTTTACGATTCCCGATTTAATTGGAAGTTTTTATTATTTAATTTTGAATCATGGCCGTGATTAATAGCTGCCTCCCCAAGTTCCCGAAAAGCTGGCAGTTCTTGGGAGCCCGGAAGGAGCGAGCTCCCTGACATGGCTGAGAGCCACGAGCTCTCCTGTCCCCTACGGTGTTGATTCACCCTGTTTGATGACATGAAGGCTCACGGCTAGAGTTAGGCATTTGATATGAGATATGTAAATAAGGCAGAAGAAACTAGTTTTTTCAAATGTATGGAGCCAGAGGCCAGTGGGTGGAGAATTCTTTCCATCTTCAGATATGTACGTTTTACCCAAATAATTGGGTTCTCATCAAAGCCTTGTTAAAATCTATCGAGAACATGCTTGATAATGCAGGCCAGAGCTTTCTAAATGCCCCATATATTTTAAAAGAAAATTTTGATGATGTATTAGTTCTCTGTGGCTGTGTAACAAATTACTCTGAAAATCTGTGGTTTAAAACACACACATTGGGGCACCTGGGTGGCTCTGTTGGTTAAGTCACCGCCTTCTGCCCAGGTTTTGATCCTGGAGTCCCATATGGGGATTCCCCTGGTCTGCAGGGAGCCTGCTTTTCCCTCTCCCTCTGCCTGCCACTCCCCCCACTTGTGCGCGCGCTCTCTCTGTCAAATAAATAAATAAAATCTTAAAAAAAAAATAAGGGGCACTTGGGTGGCTCAGTGGGTTGAGACTCTGCCTTCAGCTTGGGTCATGATCCCGGGGTCCTGGGATCGAGCCCCGCATCGGGCTCTCTGCTCAGTGGGGAACCTGCTTTCCTCTCTTTCTCTGCCTGCCTCTCTGCCTCTTGTAATCTCTGTCTATCAGATAAATAAATAAATAAATAAATATCTTTTTAAAAAAATAAATAAAACACATACATTTATTATTTCATGGGGTCTGTGGGTCCAGAATCTTGATGTGGCTTAGCCAGGTCTGCTGGCTCAGCATCCATCACAGGTGGCGATCAGGGTATTCGACAGGGCTGGAGTTGGTGATGGGGGCTCAACTCAAGCTCACTCCTGGGGTAGTTGGCAGGATACAGTTCATCATATGTTCTTGGACTGAGGACCTTAGTTCCTCAACGGCTAGTTCTTGGACCAATGGGGCTGTATAACCAGGGAGCTTGTAAGAACTGGAGAATCTCAGAGCCCACCTCAATCCTACTGAATCAGAATCTGCGTTCTCATGTGCCCTTCAGGTGATGCAAGTGCATGTTAAAGTTTGAGAAGTTCTGTGTTCTGCTATATCACGGGGCTCTTGTCATCTCCTTCACAGGAAAAACTGAAGTCCTTCAAAGAACAGCTAAGGCCTGTGTGACCTGCCCCTACTCCCTTATCTCTCTCTCTCTCATCATCTCCTACAACACTCCCTTTTGCTTTCTCCACCCCAGACACTTGGGTTCCTGGAGCTTACTGGGTATATTCCTGCCCCAGGGCCTTTGCACTGGCTATTCTATCTGGAATGCTTCCCCTCAGTTATCCATTTGACTACTCCCTTATCACTTTTCGGTCTTTAGTCATTTAATCACTTTTGCGGTAAGGCCTTCTCTGGTCACCCAAACCAAAACTGCCTCACACCCAGGCATCCCTTGATCTTTCCCTCATTAAAATTTCTTTAGACCTGACCACTTGGGATGTCAACCTCCTACGCTTGTATGTAAGTTCCATGAAGACAACTTTTTGTTTCACTTAAGTTTCCTTTACTGCATCTCCAGCTCCTAGGAGAGGGACTGAAACATGGTAATACTGAGTTCTCTTCATCTAGCAGGCTAGTAACTGGGAAGAAAGTCAAGCTCTTTGAGCCATACTGGCTCCTACTGATTCCTACTGCTCCCATTTCCTTTCTTGCTGAACCGATTTTTTAATTAAAGAAATAATGCACGCACATGGCAAAATTAGAATGATACAGAAGAGTATAGAATGAAAGTATAAAATGGAAAATAAACATTATATTTCTTCCCCAGACGGCTCCCTGAGTCTCACTCCTCAGGAGCCTCCATCGTCAAGATTTCCTGTTTAAAATTTTTATGGTGGTTGTTATAGAATCTGAAATAATTTGCTTATACCTTTGTTTCTTGATTTATCAGTGTAGAAAGGGTCTACTGATTGCTTGCTATGAAAACGAAAATGCAGAATCTAAAACATCTTACAATGCCACCTACTTTCCCTGACCAGTTTTTGTTAGATTTATTATTTTAGTTCTTAGTTTTTGTATGGGGTATTTTACAACTTCAAATAAAATACAGAAACCTTTATTTCTGGATCTATCAAATTCAAGCAGATCCTCTTGACTCTGCTTTTCTTATCTGCCTCTTATTTCTTTATATGACCTATGTTACTTTGCCAAGGTTTATAATATTTACATTCTGTTCTGTAATTTTAGTGATGGGTTTTTTAATGCATTTTGACTATAGATTGATTCTAAGAATAAAAATCATTGAAAAAGCCATGACAGTATTATAATTATTTAAATATTATTTACCACTGAACCAACAAAGATTGGCTCTATAGAGAAGGAACATAATCCAATGTCACTAAACCTTTGAAGCTTAAAGAAAAATCACTTAAGCCTCAGTACCTAATGTATTCCCCTGCTTTCTTTTCATCTCCTTTACTTCTAGGTCATCTCCAGCTACCACTGTCTCTGATATTTTAAGCCACTTTATTTCTTGGAGTCTGATTTTATTTTTCTGGAAGCTCTAAGTTATTTTGAAAGCGACTCAAATACCTTTTTCATGTAGGGTAGGCGTCAAGTAAATTTTCTAAATTCTCCCAAGTCCAAAAACATCTCTGTTTGCCCTTCTACTTAGTCGACAGTTTGGCTAAGTAGAGAATGTTAGGTTCAAAATCTTTGCTTCTCCAAACTTGGAAACAGGGCTGCCTCCATTGGCATGGGACCTGTGCTCTCCAAGAAAGAAAATAGCATGAAGTACTATAGGCCTTGGTCACTGGGAAGGATCAGGAAGTAAAGGAAGTGCTTAGAAGAGCCCTGTACCTAAAAATACCCTCTACCCCTAACCTCACCCCCACCCTGCTTTGGTTTAAGACTCCATGGTTGCCATCTTGAAATTCTTAATACTTTTTCATCGTGAAGTCCCATGTTTTCATTGTCACTGAGCCCTGCAAGTTAGGAAGCTGGCCTTGTTTAGAAGACGTTCAAGCATCTAGCAGTGTTGCTAAGTCTGAAGTCAACTGATTCTTACTCCTTGGTAGGTGACACCCTTTCTCTTTCTGGAAACTTCCCACATACACACGTAGATCATTTAATCTGACTTTTACTCAGGGTTTTTACTGACACACACCTAGTACTGGATCTTATTACACGTCTCTGGTTTGGCATTCTCTGGGCCCCTTCACTCTGAAATTGTTCATTCTTCAACTTAGGGAATTTTTTCCTTGTTGTTTCTCTCATTTTTACCCCCTTCTCCGTTTTCTTTCCTTGAGGAGCTTCCATTGGATGACGATAGGACTTCCTTCATCTTCTGTCTCATTTTTCCTCACAGGTCTTGTATTTCTCTGACTTTTGTATCATGTTCTGAGTGAAGTCCTTGGGTTTATCTTCCAGATCACTAATTCGGCCTTTAACTTTGTTCGTTCGTTTTTCTGCTCATTCACTTTTTTTTTTTTTTAAAGCTTGGGTAGTTGTATTTTTTAGGTTCCTCAAATTCTATGAGGATGTAGGCTCCTTTTTCATAGCAGTCTGCTCCTGTTCCTTGGAATATTCTCTCAAGTTTATCTCTGAGGCTAGAATTAAGAGAAAAGAAATACTTCCCTTATTTTCCTGAATTCTTTTAGGATAAGCTGTTTTTGCGTGTGTTTTTCATGTTAATCCTTCTCTTGCAGCTGTTGATTTTCCTCACGTGCCTTTTTATCCCTTCACATTTGTAATACATGTTCCTATTTCTTGGTGTGTGGCTACTTTGGACTTTTTCTGCGGTTTATTGACATCGTTCTTTCCCGGATGGGAGCCTTGACTGTGGCTTTTAGGTCAGTGGGTGAGGAGCATTTACAGGCTTTCTCCTGGTCAGGGATGTGGGGCTCAGGCCAGCAGGCTGGGGACCTCTCCAATGATCAAAGTAAGAAAGGCCCTATTCTGTGAAAATAGCACTTTAGCGCGGATCTGTCCTTGTCCTTTACTCCTCCTTCTCCTCTTCCTTCTTTTTCCTCGCAGCTGTTGTGGAGCCTGGAGTTAGCCTAGATTCTGCTGCATTTCCATCCCACCTCTCGGTCCCCTTATTAAGAGCCCTCCTTGGGCACACTGCCTGTGTTCTTTAGAGAGCCCTTGTAGCTGCGGCCTGGATCCTGGTGCTCAGTGGGGTCCCAGACCACCAGCAGCAGCAGCACCTGGAAACTTGTGCAAAAGGCAAATTCTTTGCTGACCCCCACCTCCCCCGCCAGACCTACTGAAATGTGGGGGTGGGGGTGGGGGTGGGGCTCAGGTATCTAGGCTTTAACAAGCCCCAAAACAAGCACCATCGCTTGTCACCTCTTGGCTTAGGGCAACGCCACTGCTGCGAGCAGCTCTGTTTCAGGGGAGGAGAGGAGAGGGCTGTACACCTGCTCCGGCTGGTTCCCAGTTTCTTCAATGAGCTACTCTGTTGATTGTGCCCTGGCTCACTCCTCTCTCAATGCATTGACTCGTGACTCACAGTTACTTTTGGTATGGTTTCCTTTCTCTTTTTCAGTCAGATCCCATCTGCTTTTAAAAAAATTAGCCATTTCGTCATAATGATGTAAGTAATAAATCAAATAGTACAAAATGACTTGCGATGAAAAAAGCAATCTTCTGCCCACATCACTATACCCCCCCAACCCACGCCACCCAAACCCATTCTGTAACTGGCAACCGCTTCCAACTCTTTCAGCCACTTTATGTTATTTCACTCCATATTTCTTTTTTTAAAAACTTTATTTATTTATTTGACAGAGAAATCACAAGTAGGCAGAGAGGCAGGAGTGAGGGGAGCAGGCTTCCTGCTGAGCAGAGAGCCCGATTCGGGGCTTGATCCTAGGACCCTGAGATCATGACCTGAGCTGAAGGCAGAGGCTTTAACCCACTGAGCCACCCAGGCGCCCCTCACTCCACATTTCTAAATAACATAATTATGTGGCTACTTCTCAAGTTATCGACTTTGGTGTTACGCATTGATTTCCTGTTACTGTTATTGAGCATTTTAACTCTTATCCTTTCCACCCTTTCTTCTCCTCGGCCTGTCTTCTAAGCACACTTATATTACTATTTTAAAAAAATCAATAGTCAAAAAAAGAAAATAATGCAATAGCCATAGTTTAAGTAGGATTCACTACAAAACCCCATAGTGTACTCTGTTCTTTTCCCACAATTTGAGTTTATCCTAAAGTTAAAACCAGCTTATTTTTGAATCTGGTTATTTTTCTAAGGGCTTATTTATTAATCCCCCCCCCCATGCTCCAATATGTTTGTCACATTCTCATCAGCTGTATTTTGTTTGTTTGTTTAAAATGCTACTTCCAACAATCTATCAGTGTCATTGTTTTATAATCCCTGGAGACCTTCATCTTTTTTTTAAGATTTTATTTATTTATTTGACAGAGATCACAAGTAGGCAGAGAGGCAGGCAGAGAGAGAGAGAGAGAGAGAGGAAGAAGCAGGTTCCTTGCCAAGCAGAGAACCCGATGCGGGCTCGACCCCAGGACCCTGAGATCATGACCTGAGTCGAAGGCAGAGGCTTTAACCCACTGAGCCACCCAGGCACTCTCCCTGGAGACCTTCGTCTTGAAGCTCGCTGTGGGACTCCCTGTCTGACAGGTTGCTCCCGGGCCTTCTGCTCTGCTGCAGTCCTGGGGTTTCCCTCAGCTGTTCTCCCACGTTGGAATCTTAGCAGGAAGTACTTAAGCAGGTCAGCATCAAGTCATCCTTCCTTGAATTGTGTGTGAAATTCCGGGCCTTCTGGCCTTGTCCCTGTCATTAAGTTACACTTGATAAATCGAAGACAACAACAAAGGCCTTGAACCTCACTTTGTCCAGGGAAGGCTACCCTCCCCCCAAACTCCAGGCCCAAGAAGGGGCTCTCAGAGCTGATCACAGACTTCCTTGACGCCATTGGGCACCTCTGCTTCTGGACTTTGCTATCCCTTAGGTGGTACATTCTTCAGCCATCTTGAACCTGTGGAGGAAGAGACGGTACAGGCATCCGGACCTGGGGAAGAACCTCACCTGCTCTTCTCACTTGCTGCCTGCCTTCACCTGCCAGTCAAGTCGTATTTCCCACATTAGAGAAGTCCAGGGGTCACACTACTCTCATGGAGAGTGTCGAAGAGATTTAACGAGAGCGTATTTACAAAGCATCTGGGGTAGCTGCCACACAGAAATACCAGGTCTGTTCTCCATGCCTTATGACCTTGCCTCTGATCCCACCACTAACAGCTAGCTGTCTTTGCATTGTCACCTGGCCTTACTGTTTCCTTCGGACAAACTGACCCTCTGTGCACCTGTCCCTGGGTCTGTCTCTGGCACCACCTGCCTCTGCTTCTCTCATACTCTGATGGTTCCCTTTGGGCCACTCAAGAAGCTAAGTCGAGTTTTAAATGGAGAACCTGTGTAGTCTTCCCAGTCCTGCTACAAATAAGTGGGTCAAATCGGTACTTAATCCCATTGGCCATCTTCTTTGGCAGAGAGTTTTTTCTAGTTCAAAGACGTCTTCTGATAAGAAGGATGAAAACAAAATAGATATTGAGCAATTTTGCTTTATCATCTGTCAGTATTACACCCTCAGCCCCAAGCATCATGCCTACACCTGCCTTGTTCTTTTTCTCACTCTAAATATAGATTAAAGGTCCTTTTCGTTGTCTTTACCTTATTATTTTTTTAAAGATTTTATTTATTTATTTGACAGAGATCACAGGTAGGCAGAGAGGCAGGCAGAGAGAGAGAGGGGGAAGCAGGCTCCCTGCCAAGCAGAGAGCCCAACACAGGGCTCGATCCCAGGACCCTGAGATCATGACCTGAGCTGAAGGCAGAGGCTCAACCCCACGAAGCCACCGAGGCGCCCCTGTCCTTAGCTTATTTTGGCAAGGCCCAACTCATCCTGTGCTTTATTCTTCCTCACACCTTTTATACACATCTGTGCTGCTTTTTTGTATTTCTTCTTGACTGAATGTCCCTTTGTCTAAGTTCTCCGAAATCTTGGCTTTGCAGGGCTCCTTGTGTACATACACACGATTAGCTCTTTGCTCACTATTCTTAATCCTAAAAATTATAAGTACTTTAAAGCAGGAGCCATTTGTATATTTCATTTTTCTCCTTGACATCCAGCATAGTACCTTTCCATGAAGCAGACCTCAGTATAATCTTACTAACCCAGCTTGTTTTTGTTATTATATGTTAAGGTAATTCTTAGTGCTTCTGTTAAAAGCATCTTTATTTATTTATTTTTTTTAAAGATTTTATTTATTTGACAGACAGAGATCACAAGTAGGCAGAGAAGCAGACAGAGAGAGAGGAGGAAGCAGGATCCCTGCCGAGCAGAGATCCCGATGCGAGGCTTGATCCCAGCACCCTGAGATCATGACCTGAGCTGAAGACAAAGGCTTTAACCCACTGAGCCACCCAGGCGCCCCTTAAAAGCATTTTTAAAGCCATTCTTTCTCAAATGTATGGAAATGCAAACTTATTTCCCATAACTGGCCTTAAATATTAAGGCTGACTATACATTAATTACTATTTTTAAGATTTTTATTATTTATTTTTTTATTTATCTCACAGACAGAGATCACAAGTAGGCAGAGAGGCAGGCAGAGAGAGAGGGGGAAGCAGGCTCCCCGCCAAGCAGAGAGCCCAACACGGGGCTCGATACCAGGACCCTGAGATCATGACCCGAGCCGAAGGTAGAGGCCCCAACCCCCTGAGCCACCCAGGCACCCCCATTAATTGCTATTTTTATGTACTTAGGCAAAAGAGAGCTGGGAATTCTGTCTCCTATTATGAAGAAAGATACTCAGTGGTATTTTACAGCCTTGGAGCAATTAAAAAACAAAAATAAAACTTCAGTTTTGGTTTTAATGATAATTTCTCACTAAGGACCTAGAGAGGAATAAATCTGTGGGGGTAATAAACTCAGGAGGCAGGAGTCATAATTTAACTACATTTACAGATTTAATAGGTTGTAACTTAGTTATGCATAGGCCATAGGTCATATGTGAGGAATTTAAAGACAATGAACAATATCGGAACTTTTTACATACATATTTAATGCTGCGGTTTTCAGGTCACAAAAGAATTACTTGTCATTTGGGTTCAATTTGAAAGACATTCTTCACATTTTGGAAATATTTATAGGTTATGAGGAGTGACTACTGATTGTTATTACTCAGAAATGAGGATGAATCGCCCCTAAACTAAGAATGGAAACAAAATTTATTAAGACTTTGTCAATAATTTTGTATTACAATGTTTATTCAGTTTTTCTTCATATTTGCAGTTTTGCTAAACATACTGCCTGGATTGCTTCATAAGTGTTTGTGGCTGTGGATACACTAGTGATTTTTGCCACTGTCTCTCATTCAGTCCTCTTCATTTATTTATTTTTTATTTTAATTTTTAAAAAGATTTTATTTATTTATTTGAGACAGAGTGAGAGAGAGCACTAGTGGCTGAGGGGTGAGTGGCAGGCAGAGGGAGAGGGAGAAGCAGGCTCCCTGCTGAGCGGGGAACCTGATGTTGGGACTCCGTCCCAGGACCAAGAGATCATGATCTGAGCTGAAGGTGGATGCTTAACCCACTGAGACCCCTAGGCACCCTTCATTCAGATTCCTTGAAAGATACACACCCCATGGCACCTGGGTGGCTCAGCAGGTTAAGTCTCTGCTTTCAGCTCAGGTCATGAACTCAGGGTCCTAGGATGGAGCCCCGCATCAGGCTCTCTGCTCATCGGGGAACTGCTTCTCTCTCTCTCTCTCTCTGCCTGCCTCTCTGCCTACTTGTGATCTCACTCTCTCTCTGTCAAATAAATAAATAAATAAATAAGTAAAATCTTAAAAATAAAAAAAAAAAACGGTACACACCCCAACTCATTTACTAGTAAGCACTACCTTGATTATTTAGTTTGCCTTTTATAATCTGTAAACTTAAAAAATATATATATGTGTATATGTACGTATAAAATATATAGTCATACACACATCATACATGTATATACATACTAGTATATACATAAGTATATATACTTGATATATATGTATAGTATCTATGTAGGTATATATGTGTTGATGTGTAAAGTATACTTATATACTCATATATGTGTGTATATATGTATATACATCTATATGTAGCTACTAGATATATATGTCTACTTGAGGGGAGAGTAAAACTTCCTTATACTTCTTGGAAAGTAAAATTTTTAATATTTCAGAAATAGGGATGGTGAAGGACATAGAATTTTCAGTGTTTGCCCTGTAGAACTACACAAGCCCCGATCTACTCCAGTCTGGATTAGCTGTCCCTCCTACGTGCTGCCACAACTCTTTGTGTTTTTCTCCACCACAACACTTACCATATTGGGTTATGGTTTTCTATTTACTTGTCTATCTCTTTGGTGGTGAGATCCCACTGAGGATAGAGGATGTGTCTTTTATTCCTGTATTCTTAGCAACTACCAGATGTTTGTAGTAGCCACTTAGCAATGACAAATAAGTGGACGGATAAATAAGTTACTTTACTTTTAAATTTAGCCAATCCCTCAGGCTTGTATGCTACACATATAGACACAGGCCTCCATACTTTTCCAGATTTAATCATTAATAATATGTTGCTCATCCCACCAGGCATACCTTCTCAAACTGTATCCAAGTACCCCAGGATTCAGAATGGGAAACCATGACCTAGTGCCCTGCACAACTATTTTTAAGCAGCTGGGTTGGTATTAGAAACATGGAGATTTTGTAGATAATGTACACAACAGTGTTTTGGGAGGCCAAAGTAATATACAAATTCCAAGCATTCATAATTATGGGTTAGCCCTAAGCTCTAGGCCCCTGAAAGATAAAGATTTTTAGTTTAATTTTTGAATAAACTTTATCTTTTAGAACAGTTTTAAGTTTACAGAAAAATTGAATAGTAGAGTTCCCATATGGCAGTACCAAGTCTTACCTATTATTAGCATCCTACATTTGTCTGGTACATTTGTCACAATTAATGAGCTGATATTGATACATTTTCTTTAACTAAAGTCCATAGTTTATAGAAATTTCTTTAGTTTTTTTTTTTTTTAAGATTTTATGTATGTATTAGGAAGAGAGAGAGAGTGAGAGCACTACTGGGGAGGGTGGGGCGGGGGGAGGAGCAGGAGGAGAGGGAGTGAGAGAGGATCCCAAGCAGAACTCCTCACAGAGTGCAGAGCCCAGTGCAGGGCTCCATCCCAGGATCCTGAGATCATGACCTGAGCCAAAATCAAGAGTCAAAAGCCCAACCAACTGAGCCATCCAGGTGCCCCCAGATTTCTTTAGTTTTAACCCAATATGATTGTCCCCCCCACCCAAGATCCAGTCTACAGTACCACATTATAATTCATTGTCATGTCTCCTTGGGTTCCTCTTGGCTTTGACAGTTTCTCAACTTTCCTTGTATTCATGATCTTGGCCATTTTGGGTATGCCAGTCAGGAACTTTGCAGAACGTCCCTCCATAAGAATTTGATGGTTTTCTCATGGTTAGACTGGGGAGTTTTTTCTAAGGAGACACAATCTAACATGGTGGTTATCAACTTTATTCTGCTTCTGTATTGGGCACATGTGTGGCACACGCCCATGAGTAACATCTCCCATTAGATGACAGATGGAGGGGTGGAGGCACACTGTTAAAACACTTAGGAAAATTGCTGGATGTGTATATAGATAGTCTAAAAATGTGTCCCTCCCTGTTACTATTTAGAAGGGCCTTATTTGGCTTTTAGATCTTAACAAAATAACGATCCCATAGTACTTTGATCTCTGAAAGACAGGTGTAACTCTAGAAGGCATTGTAATAAACTGTCGAGAGATTCAGAATAGGAAATCATTGATTACATAAATAACATTTAACTTCTGAACAGACTCAAGAAAGTGGCTGTATTTTTAAACTTATGAAAAATTATAAAAGTATAGAAAAGTTGAAAGATGAATGCAATGAGTATTTGTGCACACACCATCCCCTGGATTTGATAAATTGTTAATGTTACTGTATTGTCTTCATTCACCTCCATCCATCTCCCCTCTCTCTCTCTCTCTTTCTCTCTCTCTTTTTTTTTTTTTAAGAGAGAGAGAGTGAACTTGGGTGGTGGAGGAGGGACAGAGAGAGAGGGAGAAAGAACCTCAGGGAGGCTCCATGCCTAGTGTTGAGCCTGAAGTGGGGCTTGATTATGACCTGAGCTGAAATCAAGAGTCAAACCTTAACTGACTGAGCCACTAGGCGCCCTTTCCTAAATCTTTTGAAGCAAGTGCTGACATTATAACACTTCACTTTTTAAGAATAAATCTATTTATTTATTTCGAGAGAACTAGCAAGTATGCAAACAGAGGGCAGGAGCAGAGGGAGAGAGAGAAATAGACTCCTGGTTGAATGAAGAGCCTGACCTGGGGCTTGATCTCACAAATGCCAGATTACTACCTGAGCTGAAACCAAGAGTTGTACACTCAACCAAAGGAGTCGCCCAGGTGCCCCTATTTATTTGTTTTTTAAAATAATGCTTTGGGGGTGCCTGGGTAGCTCAGTGGGTTAAAGCCTCTGCCTTCGGCTCAGGTCATGATCCCAGGGTCCTGGGATCGGGCCCCGTATCGGGCTCTCTGCTTGCTGGGGCGCCTGCTTCCTCCTCTCTCTCTCTGCCTGCCTCTCTGCCTACTTGAGATCTCTGTCTGTCAAATAAATAAATAAAATATTTGAAAAATAATGCTTCCTTTTGGGATGTCTAGGTGGCGCAGTTGGTTAGGCGTCCACCTTCGGCTCAGGTCATGATCTCAAGGTCCTGGGATGGAGACCCACGTCAGGCTCCCTGCTTGCAGGGAGAAGGGAGAGCCTGGAGAAAGGAGCCCGCATTTTCCCCCACCCCTGTCTGTGCTCTCTCTTGCTATCTCTCTCTCTCAAATAAATAAATAAAGTCTTAAAAAAAAGAAGCTTCACTTTTAAAACCTCAACATACATCTCCTAAAAATAAGGACATTCTTTTATAAAACCACACTGTTGTATCACACCAAAGAAAACGAATGTTTCCTTATCATCATCTAATACCTGGATTATGTTAAAATTTCCCCAGTTTCCCCCCAAAGGGAAGCTAATTTTTTTTATTGGAATCAAATTGAATTGTATTTGGTTCTTTTCTTTCTTTTTTCTTTTTAATATTTTATTTATTTGTTTGTTTGAGAGAGAGAAAGGAAGGGAAGAGGGAGAGGGAGAGAAAATCTCAAGTAGACTCTCCATTGAGGGCAGAGCCCAACACGGGGCTTGATCTCAGGACCCTGAGATCATGACCTGAGCCGAAACCAGGAGTTGGACACTCAACCAACTGAGCCACTCAGGCGCCTCTTGGTTATTTTCTTAAGACTTTTATCTATAACAGTGCTCCTTTACTCCTGTCTTTTTTCTTTTCTTTCTTTCTTTTTTTAAAAAATGACAACTTTTAAAAGAACTGAGCCATTTGTCTTGTAGAGTGTTTCACATTTTGGATGGGTCTGAATTACCTATGGCATTATGCAACTTGTTGCTCTATTTCCCAAATGTCCTGAAGCTGGAAGTTCAGTCGAAAGGCTTAATTGCATTCCAGTTAAATACTTTTCACAAGAATACTTCATAAGTGATGCTGTTGTACTTTATACGATATTCCTCAGGCTACATTTTTTCTTCACTTTCTTTATTAATGTCACTTACCTGGTTTGTCTTCATTTGTACTACTTTCTCATCCCTGTTTTATACTTAGATATGCATTTTGATCAAATATGTTTAACACAATGAGTCCTCCTTTAATAATATCCTAATCTTTGGCTGTCAGTTTAGAATTTTCCCTAGCTCCTGGAGCAGAAGCAAAGAATAGGCTAACTATGATAAAGCTGCTGAGTTTCACGTGTTGGGGTTCTTGTCTTCTCTCCTGGGACTATGTTCTCCTTCCCAGCACCAGCAATGCACTACGTCTTCAAGATCTGCTCTCCGAGTGATGTTTTCTGTCTAGACATCTTCTTTCCTCTTTTACTCTCTCAAAATTTCTGTCTTATCATTCTCATTTAGGTAGGTTGTTCCTTTCTTACTCTCATTAATCTGATGAACAGACAATTGTGAAAATCAAATAGTACAAAGTGCTCTCTATCAGAGCAAATTGCAGGGCGCCTGGGTGGCTCAGTGGGTTAAAGTCTCTGCTTTCTGCTCAGGTCATGATCCCAGGGTCCTGGGATCGAGCCCCCCATCGGGCTCTCTGCTCGGCCTGCCTCTCTGCCTACTTGTGATCTCTCTCTCTCTCTGTCAAATAAATAAAATCTTAAAAAAAAAAAAACGAGCAAATCCCTATCATTTAACACGTTCGTGGCTCAATGTGTATTCCCAAAATAGGTTTCTTCCATGGGACATTAATGTCTATTATGCAAAACAAAATAAAACAAAAGAATCCCAACAACTTAAGAGGTCAAATGGATTTGGGAGAAGCTGAGCCAAAGTTACACAGGTTTTAGGTTTGTTTGTTTAATGTAGCCTTGTCCAAACTTATTTGACTGTGGGAGCTGGCAGTCTCTAGAATCTTTTAGTGTTACTGTTTCCCAGGAATTACCATCAGTGGGCTACATCTCACATCTTAGACCTGCATTTGCTCAGGAGCCTTGAAGATAGAAGACCCTACGTACATCTACCTTTAAGGGATGACTCTGTACATGAGACTTTATGCACCTTGGCATGCTGATGAAGAAAACCACTTAAGCTAGGTTATTTCTTTCAGGATCCCCAGATAAACTGCATAGGATAAATGGTTTCTTAACTTCATCACCACAGAAGCATCCAGAGCTACTGCTAAATGTTCTACTAATATCCCTTCTTTTGTTAAATTTTTTTCTAATTATTCATGTTTTTCCTGTAAGTATGTAAAGCTTGTTGGAAACAGGCTCTTTCAGTTCCTGAATTTGGTAGAAGGAAACTAATTATTCCCTAGGAGAAAAAAAGAAGTATAGGCACTGACTGAAAATCTGAGTAACACCAAGTAATATGCAAATTAAATTATATATACATATATACATATATGTGTATATATACATGTGTGTGTACACACACACACACACACACACACACACACATATTAGAGGCCTGGGGTGGGTTTTGAACAGGTTGTGAAGAAAAAGGGAGAGAATAGCAGACATGGTCGTGGAGATAGACAAGTATTGGTAGCAGTAGGAAGCAGAGTGGTTAAGTTGGAGAATATATTTCTTTTCAGAGATATGAGGGCTTAAGGACAAGTGCAATGTTAAAAACAGCCAACAGAGCAGCTTAGATTAGATATGAGAATTAAAGATCTTCTGCAGGTACTAGAGCACTTGCAGAGGAGAAAGGCTGAGGGAGCCGTACAGCCATTGCCAACCAATGCTGGCAGGAGCTGGCTGTCTTTGGGATATTTTCTTTCTGAAATTCTCTCCCCCTTGTTTTTGGGATAATGCTCTCCTAGGCTTTTCTTCTAATTCTCTAGATGCTCTTCAGTCCTATTATTGTTAATAAATAAGTAAAATAATTATTCATAATTATAGCTAACAGCTATGTGGTTATTATGTACTAAGAATTGTGGCCAGCATTTTGTTATCTCCCTTAATGAACCCAACCCTGTGAGGTAGTTATTCTTATCATCCCCATTAAAATGAGAAACTAAAACCCAATAGTAAGTTGTCACGAGATATTAGATTGTGGAATCCAAGCATATGTTCTTAATTACTATGCATGAAGCTTGTATCTAAAATTTTGGGGGTGCCAGGGTGGCTCAGTGGGTTAAGCCGCTGCCTTTGGCTCGGGTCATGATCTCAGGGTCCTGGGATTGAGTCCCGCATCAGGCTCCCTGCTGAGCAGAGAGCCTGCTTCCCTCTCTCTCTCTGTGCCTGCCTCTCCATCTACTTGTGATTTCTCTGTCAAATAAATAAATAAAATCTTAAAAAAATAAAATAAAATTTTGGGATTATTCAGACCTCTAGCCTTCAACCTTTTCTTCTCACGTTTCAGTCTTTGTATTTACATTTTTTAACCTTTTCCCTACAGATTTATATGCCTTATCGTGTTTTTATTCTTGCTGATTTTTTTTTTTTTTTTTTAACATTTTATTTATTTATTTGACAGAGAGATCACAAGCAGGCAGAGAGGCAGGCAGAGAAAGGGGAAGGGAAGCAGGCTCCACGCTCAGCAGAGAGCCCGACGCGGGACTCGATCCCAGGACCCCGAGACCATGACCCGAGCCGAAGGCAGTGGCCCAACCCACTGAGCCACCCAGGCGCCCCTTCTTGCTGATTTCTTGATATACCTTTAAAACGTTCATTTCCAAACTAGAGACTCATCTAATTAGAACAGGAAGAAACACAGAAGTGATGGTAGTATGCTTTTCATTTGATTTGTCCCTTATTGATGGCACTTGAACACTTGATTAAGATGGTAGAAGGAAACCAGACTCTGGATGGTTCTCTTGTACATAACCAGTCTCTGGCCACTGATACTGTTCCCCCCCCCACCCATGCCCTCTTCACCTACCCATCCGGACTTCCCAAGGCCAGATGGCTAATCCAGCAAGGTAAGGAGAGCCCTCTAAACCAGTTCACCAGACTCTCCCCGCTATAAAATTACCCTAATTCCCTTTATCATGAGTAAGAACTTTATGCCCATAAAGTTAATTTGAAAGTATGTAATTATTCCAGTCTTTTTCAAATTTTCAGTTTATGTTTATTTACATCTGTCTGGTTTCCTGTGCTATTAAGTGGGTTACAATATATTATCATTTTTTATTCTGAAGGTCAGTTTGTCAAAGATTTGGCCAGTGGGACACAAGTTGGCCTGTGTCCTTTTGACATGCCCCATCATTCTTTGAGCATGTCCTTATTTTCTGGCACAACTAGAGGCTCCAGGCTCAACCTGTACTTCTCTTCTCCAGCCTGGAAATCAGCCATTTTGCCAAAAAGAAAAATGAGGAGAATGGTATTGAGAAGCCAAGATCTGGGCTAGATGAATTCATTGTTTTGTTTTGTCACTACTCCCAGAATCTCTCAGTGTACAGAGTATATATGTACTTACACACCGATGGAAATATTGGTACCTCCATTATCAGTCCACTACCAAAAGTTTCATTCTACTTTCTTTCTGTTGTAACTCTCTTTCTCAACAGTAAGAAATTTGATTCCCATTTTCCTTACTTATTGGATGGTTCTCTTGTACATAACCAGTCTCTGGCCACTGATACTGTTCCCCCCCCACCCATGCCCTCTTCACCTACCCATCCGGACTTCCCAAGGCCAGATGGCTAATCCAGCAAGGTAAGGAGAGCCCTCTATACCAGGCCACTTCCCTGTGTGGATGCCCTTCTCACCCCAAGTCCAACATGACAGCTTTGGCTGCCTCCCCTTCCCTCACACACTGCTGTGCTAGATTCCCTATACATATCCTCTACAATGAATTTTAAAAATACATTATCCCTTTGCTTGTTGTAAGACCTCTGTGAGGTAGTTAAAGAAGGTATTATTACTCTTTAAAGATTTTATTTATTTGACAGAGATCACAAGTAGGCAAGGGGGGTGGGGTGGAGTGGCAGGGGGAGGTGGGGGTGGGGGAGGAAAGCAGGCTCCCCGCTGACCAGAGAGCCCTCTGCAGGGCTGGATCCTAGGACCCTGAGATCATGACTGGAGCCAAAGGCAGAGACTTTAACCCACTGAGCCACCCAGGCGTCCCAAGGAAGGTACTATTATCCATATTTTTTCCTTGAACAGATCTCCAAGGATCTAGTTCAAGAGAAATGGAGTGACTTGCCCGGGGTTGCACAGCTTATTCGAAGCAGGATCTGAACGGAGGGCTCTTGGCACTCCACCAATCTATGGTGCCTCTAAACATACGCCAAAATGACAGTAACTCTTCCCTTTTCTCCAGCAGAAATGTGTTTCAAATGTATTCACTTCGTGGTCGACTCTGATTTACAGGTGTTTCTTCCTGCAAAATATGTGCCAGGTAGAAAAAAGATCGGGTGCATCATCAGGAGACTTGTAAGTTTAGCTCCAGCTTAGATATGTGAGTCTTCAGGCAAGTTCCTCGCTTTCCTCAATTATTAGAAAGAGGTTAGATCAGCGATTCTCTGCCTGGGGCTGGGTGAGATGGGAACTGTAGGGCTTTCCCCGATGTTACAAATGTAGAAATTCAGCTACAAACATCTCACTCAATAATCCTTAACAACATGAGCCTTCCAACTCACATTATGATTCCAAGGCACTCTTTCTCTACTCAATTTTGTTAGCTGTTTTTATTCCCAGCAATCTCACCCCTCATTCAGAAATATTTATTAATGGCCTGTATCATGCGCCAACCACCGTATTATCCGGCTTTTGGAGCATTTTTTTTTTCCCAGAGGTGTCACTGCCATTTAGAATTCTGTCCCCATCTTCCAAACCTGGGACTCGAAAGCATTCGCATCCAGGTCGTGTTACTTATGACACGCCAGGGTCCTCTCCAGTCCTTTCTGCACCGGCCACACTTCATGCCGGCCCCTCTCAGCTCGCAGACGTTAAGCCATTCCCCTCGGGAACCAGCTCCTTCGCCTATCAGCGGCTCCGTCCGCACGAACTCCCTCGCCAGTCGGGGGGAATTGAGGTGGGACGTTTTCGGAAGTCTCAGACCTGCACCTCGGCAGGGCGCAGCGGGCTCGGCGGGCTGTGAACCCCCGGCTCGGGCCCACGGAGGTCGCGGGGCGGCTGCTGACTGCCGCCGGCTTTTCCCGTCGTCGGGAGGCGGCCCCGGCTGGGCTCTAACTTCTCGGTTTCCCCTGTCCGGGCACAGACGCAGCGAGCGGCGCAGGACCTTCCCCGGCTTCAGCTTTCACTCAGCAACGCCGAAGCCGGCTCTTCGCACGCTCCCGCCGTCCTTCTCCGGGGGCCGCGTTCCCAGCGCCGCCGCGCGTGTCCTCAGGGAGCCTCTGCCTCCCTCCGCCTCCCCCGCCCCGCGTGCCCTTCAGCCGGTCCCTCCGCCCGAGCGACGCGAGGGGAGCGGGGCGCGCGCGCCGGCGGCGGGACGACGTGCGCGAGACACACGGCCCCGCGCGGAGCGCCGGAAGGAGCCGGGCCGGGGCCTCGCGCGTCGTGCGCGCGCCGCCGCCCGCCCCCCGGCCCCGGCCGCGACCTCGCGCGCGCGCACTGAGGCGCCGCCGCCGCCGCCGCCGCCGCCGCGGCTGCTGCTCCGGCTGCTGCAGGAGGCGGCGCTGGCTGGCGGCTGCGCTCGCTCCAGTCGGCGAGCGGAGCAGCGAGCGAGCGTGTGTGTGTTTTTTAAAGATGGCCGGAGCGGCGGCGGCGGTGGCCGCGGGAGCAGCAGCTGGAGCCGCCGCGGCAGCCGTGTCGGTGGCGGCTCCGGGCCGGGCCTCAGCGCCTCCGCCGCCCCCGCCGGTGTACTGTGTGTGCCGGCAGCCGTACGACGTGAACCGCTTCATGATCGAGTGCGATATCTGCAAGGACTGGTTCCACGGCAGGTAAATAAACCCCCTCCAGCCCCGCCGCCGCCGCCGCCGCCGGCCACGGGCCAACCGCCGCCGCCGCGCCGGCCGCCCGCGCCCCCCTCCGCCCGGCCGCCGCGCCGCGCCAGGCGCCGAGGGGCCCCGGCGCCGAACCCCCGGCCCGGGCAGCGGGGCGCGCGGGGCCCCGAGCTCCCCGGGCGCCGGGCGGACAGAGGGGGGCTGGTGGGATCGCCCGGCCGGGAGAAGAGTCGCCACAACAAACGGGAACAAAGGGGGCCGGCCGAGAAGTTGGCAGGGGGAGACCTGGGCGAGGGGACGCGGCCGGGGCAGGCGCCGGCGGAGGCGGCGGGCGGAGCGCCGGCCCGGCCCGCCGCCCCTCACCGCGCCCGCAGCCCGGCCGCCGCCCCGCCCGCCCGGGGCTCCGGCCGGAGTCGCCGCCCGGCCGGCCGCCCTACGCGGCCGGCCGCAGCGTCTTCCTTCCGGGCGGCGACCGGCTCGCCCCGGCTCCGGGTCTCCAGAAATTGCCATCACCCCCCCCCCCCCGCGGTCCCCGTCGCGCCCCCTTCCCCGGTCTTTATCAAACTTCCTCGGCCGCGGGGCACTGGGACGGGGGCGTCGGCAGCGCCAGCCCGGCGGGGCTCCGAGGAGTAAACAGAGCAACAGATGAGGCACTCTCGGGGACTTAAAAGATGCCAGTCGGAAGTTTGGGGCCGGGGGTCCCGGGCAGGCCGGCAGGTCGGCTCGGACCGTGCCCCCCACCTACCACCCCAGCACACCCTGTCCTGGCAGGGGGTGGAGCGGGTGGCGTGGACAGCGGGGCCCGGGGGGACAGCCTCCGGTCCCCAACCCCCCGCGTCGCCCCCGCGCCGCCGCTCAAACTTTACAAAGAGTGAAATTTCCCGTCGCCCGAGGGGCCGGCGACACCGCACGGCCGGGGGGCTCGCAGCCGGGGGCCCCGGTGCGGGCGAACTTTCGCCTGCCGGTGGGCACTTGGGGGCGGGTGGCGGGGGCGGCGAGCGTCACCCTGTGCCTCGGCGGGCGCCTGCGTTTCGGGTTTGACGTTTGTGAGAGCTCCGGCCGCCTCCGCCGCCGAGCCGTCGACTCGTGTGTTTTGTAATCAAAGTGTGTGGCTAATAAAGGGCGGCGCCACAGCCTCTTGACTCCGGCGTGGGAGGGATTCGCAGGCATTTAAACAAAGAAACTAGTTGGGGTTGGGCTCCCAAAGTCCTTATTTGGGTGTTGTGGCAAAGCTTGCGGTCACCTTTAGGTGAAGCAGGTTACGCGAGCACCGTTTGGTGTTGTATCTTGGCGAGAGTACGCTCACGGCTAATAGCAGATATGGTGACTGTGATTGTAGGAAGTGTCCTTTGATTGACAGCAGGACATTTAAATACAGCCTCCGCTCCCCCCTCCCCAATTTTACAGAAACACTACACGACCAGGCCAGATGTCTTAGTCTCCCTCTACTGGCCCTGGGAGAGAAAACCACTTAGGTTACAGCGTTCTTTGCAGTGTTCAGTGCTCGGTACATTTAGTTTTACTTAATCTTCAAGTAGTTTTATTTAATCAGCTTGCACAATTCTGACAGCAACAGCAGCGGAAAAAACAAAACAAAACAAAACAAAAATTGCCACTGTGAAAGAGAGACGGCGTCTTAATTTTGTGTATCAGGTAATTTTTCACAGTCTGGTCTATGCTTGGGGAATATTATTAGAACTTTGCTACATGTAATTAAGAATAAATTATCTAAAGTTCTTTTTTATTACTCCAAATAGATTTTCCCCCCTGTATTTTGATTACATGTAAGACTGAAATTTGAACGTACCAAATCTTGCCAGTTCTATTTCTATATCCTCTGTTCCCATAATATATCCTACGAAACCGGAGTAGATTATCCAAAAATCTAGGTTACATATAGAATAAAACCAGAATCTCTGGTGATTATGTAAATACCCTTTTTTTCAAAGAACAGTTTTAGCTGCATAAGAGGCTTGTTCTATGGTGCAATGTAGATATGTTCATAAATTTTAGACTAGATTTTATTTACCTTAATTTAGGTAATTTAACACTGTAACCGTGAAAAACTGCAGGTAGTTTATGGAAAGTTTGGTAATACACTGAAGTATAAATTAGAAAACAGAAGAAGTTTGAAGGGAAAATAAAGAGGTCATATATGAAGGAGGCAGAGTGAGGCCAAAGCAAGTCTGCTTTACTTTATCACGTAGATTTGTGTGACTTCATACTGGTGCAAGGGCCCGAGGTATGTGGTTTTTTTGACCAGCAGTTCTTGAGAATTTAATGTTGTTCAGATGTCAGAAGTTAGAAAATTTAGTAATAATGCCCTGTCATGCAAAAGCAGTTTCTTCTTATCAAATTTCTTCATGAAGTATGAGTAATTGCAGTAACTTCAGAGAAAGTAATACTTATGGTACCATCAAGGTACAGTTTTAATCTCCACACTCGCTTTCCGTTGGGGTTTCCAGGGGTGGTCCTTCTGCAGAGGAGGGAGGGGGGAATAGGAGCTCTGCGAGAGAGAATTACCATTACGGCATAATTTCTTGATGGTTTTATTACTTCAAGTACAAGAATTTTTTTAAACTCGAGTCAGTGAATTCTGGTATAAATTTGAGTTTACTCTCTTTCTGGAGTTTTTGACGTCTGGAAGTCTGAAAAGCTTTTGCCCTCATTTAACCTGACAGGGAAGGAGGGGCTCTTCCTTGATGCTTTTCAGCCAGGCAGCAGAGTGAAGGGGACCCGCTGCCTCCAGGTTTGAGGCTGTTGGCTATTGAATTTTCGGTGTTCAGGAATTCCTATCCGTCAGTCTCCCTAAAGGCTCTAAGTGGGAGGGGAGAAGAACACTTGCCAAGGTACAGTGTGTAATTGATACGTTAAGGACAGCGAGCCGAGGAATTAACAGGATTTTCCTGGGAAGGTTCCTTCCAACCTAGACAGGGAGTTCTTCCTCTCTGGGCGCTAGGTGGAAGTAAGACAATGGAGATCTTTCCTGATAATATCCCACCCCCTAATCTCTAGGCTTGAGGTCTTTCCTTTGTACTCCTTTTCTTTTCTTTTTTTAAAGATTTTATTTATTTATTTGACAGAGACACAGCCAGAGAGGGAACACAAGCAGGGGGAACGGGAGAGGGAGAAGCAGGCTTCCGCTGACCAGGGAGCCCAATGTGGGGCTTGATTCCAGGATCCTGGCATCGTGACCTGAGCCTAAGGCAAATGCTTAATGACTGAGCCACCTGGGCACCCCGATTTCCTTAGTACTCTACTATCATCCTCTACAAAACTGTATCACTGCCTTAATTAAATTGTGTTATAATGCCTTTTGTCTCCACATTTGAATGTTAACATTTGTTTGCTAGTGTTTTTAGTCATATATTCTCTTTGACAAAATTAATATAGAAAAAAATGGGAAGCACAGAAAAGTATTAAGAATATGAAAGTACCCATGTCTTCTAGGACTTACCACTACTTTAACACTTAGGGTAAATGCATACATTTTATGCATTTCCTGCATTTCACTGTTAACCTAACTTCTAAACCATTGTGAGCATTTCTAATATTTCCTTAGAATAAATCACATGAATTAATACATGTAAAACGTTTAGAAGATCTGGCACTTGTAGGTACTCAAGAAGAAATGTCCTTGAATAGAATTATTGGTCTCTGGGCTCAGATATTTCCAGCCTTCTGGTGCCTATTGCCAGATTGTCCTCCGGAAAGGTTATCCTACTTTATACTCTCACCAGTGGTGCCCGCTTCTAGTTCCCTGCATCATCCCCAGTCTAAGATATTATTAAACTCTCCCTCAAAAAACCAATCAAACACTTTGCCAGTCTGCATATAATGAACATTTCCACCAAAAGACATACCCAAAACTATTCACAGCAGTGCTGTTCATATCCTCCCCAAACTAGAGCAACCTAAATGTCATCAGCAGTAGACTGGATAAATTGTGGATCAGTTAATATTCATTAAGAAAAGAATGCGTGACCGATACATGCAGCAGCATGGGCGGGTATCACAGATACAAGGTTGGACAAAAAGCTAGGCACAACAGCAAATACTGTTTGAATCTGCTTATACCAAGTTCAAGTACAGATCTAATTGGGTGAGAGAAGTTAGACTGGTCCTTACCTCTGCGGGGTATTTGCCAAGAGGAGGCCCAGGCAAGGGAGCTTCTCAAGTTCAGGAAATGTTCTATATCTTGATCTTGGGTGGTGGTTACATAATGTACACAGATAGAAAAACTCACGAGGTAGATGTGCATTAGGGATTTTTAAAAACTATTGTAATGGCTGAAGTGTACTTCAAAGTTAAAAAAATGAATAATTTACCAGTTTGGGGGCACCTTGGTGGCTCAGTGGGTTAAGCCTGTGCCTTCCGCTGGGGTCATGATCTCGGGGTCCTGGGATAGAGCCCTACATCGGGCTCTCTGCTCAGCAGGGAGCCTGCTTTCCCCTCTCTCTCTGCCTGCCTCTCTGCCTACTTGTGATCTCTCTCTCTGTCAAATAAATAATTAAAGATAATTATTTAAATTATTATTAAATAATAATTAAATTATTTTAATTATTAAAAAATAATTTAAAAAATTTTGGTAGCTGACATGATATTTTGTGATTTTGTTTCTTGTCCTGTCTTTAATGGGATTGCCTCTTGTGTTTATTGTTAGGTAGGATCTTGGCTCCCGCCCAGAGTTTGCAGTGTACGTGGCGCTGTTCTTGGTGCTAGGAACATAGCCCCGAACCAAACAGTCCTTGCTCTCTTGTAACTTACATTCTAGTGGGGGAAGATAGATAAATGTAGATGACAAAAGAAAAGGAAAATTGAGTTAGGAGGAAAGAAAGGCCTGGGGTTAGTATAAGGCCACTTTCAAATGGCGAGATTATGGAAGGCCTTGACAAGGACACATTTGAACACAAGATATTTTGGATTTTACTCAGGGAAAATGGTGTATTTTGAGTAGAGGAGTAAAGAATTTGACTTAACCTTTTACAAGGTTCACTCTAGCTGCTACTTGGAGATTAGACTGGAGGGAGGCAAAGATGACAGGCTGACCAGGAAGAAGGCTGTTGCAGTCATCCAGGTGAGAGAGAATTTTAAAAGTTGGAGTCAGTTTTGGTAATTTTCAAATGTCATATTAACTTTAATTCTTGAAGCTTGAATGAGTGAAGAGCTTCGTTTATGAGAGTAGAAAAATTTTATCCAGAGTAGTGCATTTGGGTAGCAATTTCTCGGGTATACCCTCTAAGTCCTGGAATTCACGCACTTACTGAATGTTTTCTACCACGTGTGACGCTGTTCTGATTGTGTTAGATGTATTAACTAACTCATCTAGCTCATCTGTTTCTCAACTTTTGTTTCTTAACCTTGTTGGATAAGTGCTGTTATTATTCTTATTTTACAGATGGGATCTGAGGGTTAGAGAGGTCAGTAGCTTGTCCAGGGTCACAAAGCTAGAAGGTCATAGAGCTAGCTGATCTGAAATCAAGTGGGTTTGACTCCAGAGCTCACTCTCTTGACCAGTAAGTAGATGGTATTGGGTTTCTTTGCTCCTTGTCTGTCTTTATCCTGGGGTGTGAGGGGGCATAGGCGGAAGAGATGCCATAGGGTTCTGAAGAGCTACACCTAGAGCCATTGTACCTTTGTTTTTGTTCTTTATTAAATTGTCTTTAGTGTGAATATGTTAAAAATGATCATAACTGCTTTGGGAACAGTTTATAAAATATTTGAGAAGTTCCATAATTTAACTCTGTTTTTATCTTTGTTATAATGGTTTCTTACTGGAGTGTATTTTTATTTTTTAAATTAAGGATAAAAATTATTTTTAAAATTGATTCTGTATACATTTCCCTGTAATGATAAAATTGCTTTTAGTGTTATGACATAAACTTACTAGGTGAACATATATCTTCCGGTAAGAGAACAGAGAACTTCTCAGTTTTTTTTTTACTGACAGTTTATCATAAGAAAACATATGAGCATTCTTTTCCTGTGTGTCACTTATAAAAGTGAATATATATACTTGATCTTGCTATTTGAACAAAATCTGTTTTGATGTGGGAGTCTCATCTTGGGCTGCGTGGAGGCAGTGACAGTTCTCTCATCAAGCTTTTTTTTTTTTTTTCCCCTTAAACTCTAAGTTTGGGGCAGATTTCTGCATGGTATGCTCTCATAGCCTGTATTCTTAGGTGTGAAATTGAGTTTACTGAATATCCAAGGGGAAGAAATGCCTTTATATTTGATGATCCGAAGTGGGGTCTCAAGAAAAATGGAACAGATGTGGAGGAATTTGATTGTTAGGCGGAAACTTGGGTTGGTTTGGGGCTTCAGACTCCACCATAAAGTGTACAGCTTTGGAACAACAGTTGGACAGTGTTGATCCTGCAGCTGCTACCAAGTTTCTGATTCTTTTTGGAAGTGACATTTTATTAACATAGTGCTCGTTTGTTTGCTTTTCCACTAATACTAACATTAATTTTTCCCATTAATTATAGTGTGATTTACTGGTAACCTGGATGATTTTCGCAGGTGTTTGTATTGAAGAATCGTTTTTAGAAACCGAGGGCTCGCTGGAGGGGGTTCATTGCTGTAGGCCTTCACAGGGGACACAGCCGGGAAACTGATAGGCACACACATCTCTATTTGTGTTGTCTACCTGTAGGTTTTAAAACCTCTGAGTTTTTATAATGATAACTTTGATTCTAATCCGATATCACTGGGTTCATTTTAGCTTTCCCCCTTTCCCTGTGACTTTTTTGTCCAGCACTGAGAAATCCAGCTTCTGTTATGTTTTTTCCCATCTTCGTTTATATGTAAAGTGGTTCTAGAATTCCTAACCCATACCCTTGTAATAAATTTACTGACTAAATTACAGTATTTGTCGGTTTTTTTGTTCTTAGCTTTATATCTATAATATCTTTAGCCTTATAATAGCTACTGTCTGTCCATAATATCTAGCCTATACTTTCCAGGTACCTGGAAAGTACCTGGTCACATCTTGTCAGCCCCTGTTTTCCACACTTAACTTAGGTTCTGTTCTGTTCTGTTCTCCCCCAGTTTATCATGTCATGTCATTTATTTGTAATATAGTTGGGTTTGTTACTGTTCGTGTTGCATTTTTGACTCCTCCCACATCCTGACTAGTTTTAATTATTGGTTTATATTTTGAGTATGTAAAATAAACCAGGGCTCTAAGAAGTTAGAGGCATATGAAAAGGTATACTCAGAAGTGTCACGCCCTCTCCATCTCTCCGGTGCCTTCCATCCCTTTCCCACCCACCTCTCTTTATTTTCTGGCTTATCTCATGTGGAATTTTTGTTTCTTTTCTTTGTTTTCTTTTGTTTCTTTTCTTTTTGTTTCTGGGCAGATGAATGTATATTTTCTTATGTATATTTCCTTAACACAAAGGGTAGCTTATGATAAATGCTCTGCTTTTTTCCCACTTCATAATATACACTGGAATTCGTTCTGTGTCAGCTCACAGGGCTCTTCCTTATTCTTTTGAATAGCTGCACAGCGTTCCATCATGGGGATGTCCCCTGTTTTATTCATTCTCTTACGCCTGGGCATTTTAGATTGCTTATAATATTTTGCAATTACAGATAGTTACAAACAAAGTAGAACTTTGTGTATATGTATTTTCATATTCTTGGAGGTATATTCAGGTTAGATTACTAGAAGTGGGATTACTTGGTCAAAAGGTAAGTGCAGATGTTTTGTTAAGATCACTAGATTTCCTTTCAGAATGGTTGGACCAGTTTGCATTCCCACCAACAGGTTATGAACATGCATTGTTCCCCACATTTTTGTTATCAGACTGTATTTTCATATTTTTTAGTCTTTGCCAATCCAATTGGTGAAAAATTGTATCTTTAATCTGCATTTCTCTAATTACAAATGAGTTTGAACAACATTTCATTTATTGAAAGCCATTTTCTTTCTTTTCTTCTTTTTTTGGGGGAAAATGATCTGTTTATAGCTTTTTCTGACTGTGTTTTTTTTAAAGAGTAGGGCTATTAGGCTTTTGTGACATATAAATAGTCTCTCTACGTTTGTTGGTTTTCTTTTTTGTTTTGTCTTTGGTGATTTTTTTTTTTGCCATGCAAATTAAAAAATATTTATGTAGTCCTATTTATCAGTCTTTTATTGGCTCTGGGTTTTAAGACATGATTAGCAAGCTTTTCTCTGCTCCAAGGTAGAGAAATCCACTTCAGAGGATTTTTGTCTGTGTTTTCTTTTAGACCTTGTTTGGTTCTGTTTTTTTTGTTTATTTGTTTGTTTTATATTTAGATCCCTAATCCATTGGGAAATAATTTGTGTATATGGTAAAAAAATAGAGATATAATTTTTTTCTAAATAAGTAAGTTTTTCTAAATAAAATTTCCCAACTGTGCCAGCACTGTTTGTTTGTTTGTTTATTTATTTATTTATTTATATTTTTATTTTTTTAAGATTTTATTTATTTATTTGACAGAGAGAAATCACAAGTAGATGGAGAGGCAGGCAGAGAGAGAGAGAGGGAAGCAGGCTCTCCGCTGAGCAGAGAGCCCGATGCGGGACTCGATCCCAGGACTCTGAGATCATGACCTGTGCCGAAGGCAGCGGCTTAACCCACTGAGCCACCCAGGCGCCCCGCCAGCACTGTTTATTAAAAAGATTATACTTAGGTACACTTAGGTGGTTCAGCTTGTTGAGCTTCCAGACTCTTGGTTTGGCTCAGGTCAGGATCTCAGCGTCCTGGATGGAGGCTGGCTTAGGTCTTGACCTTAGGGTTGTGGGATTGAGCCCTGGGTGTGTCCCTGAGCTCAGCGCGGAGTCGGAGTCGGCTTGAGAGTCTCTCCTTCTCCCTTACCCTCTGACCCCCCCCCCCACTCTCACGTTTACACCCTCTGTCTGAAGTAAGTAAATAATTTTTTTAAAGCTTTTTGATTTTTCAGAGCAAGAAGCAGATTCTTAATTATAGAGAACAATCTGATGGTTACCAGAGAAGAGAGGGGTAGGGATATGGTTGAAAGAGATGATGGGGATTAGGGAGGGTACTTGTCCCTGTGAGCACTAGGTGATGTGTGGAAGTGTTGAATTACTATATTGTATCCCCGAAACAAGTGTAACATTGTATGTTGACTAACTGGAATTAAAATAAAAACTTTTCTAAAAGCTTGTTGGTATTTTATTTGTTTTACATTCAGTTTCTAAATTAACTTAGGGAGAATTGACTTTTTGTGATGTTGAGTCTTCTATCCAAGAACAGGGATGTTTCTTTATTTAAGTCTACTCATGTGACTTTCAGATATGTTTACATTTTTTCTGTAGATTATTTCTATAGTTTATTCCTATATATTGTTTTCTTTGTTACTATTATAAATAAGATTTTCTCTACCATTTGCTTGCTCATTGGTTATTGGTTATATATATGCATATTTGACTTTTATTTTTAAGATTTTATTTGAGAAAGAGCAAGAGCGAGAGAGAACATGAGCAGGGGGAGGGAGAGCAGAGAGGGAGAAGCAGACTCCCTTGCTGAGCAGGGAGCCTGATGTGGGCTTGATCCCAGGACCCTGGGATCATGACCCGAGCCAAAGGCAGATGTTGAACCAATTAAGCCACCCAGATGCACCAAGATTTGACTTTTTTTTTTTTAAAGATTTATTTATTTGACAGAGAGAAATCACAAGTAGACAGAGAGGCAGCCAGAGAGAGAGAGAGAGGGAAGCAGGCTCCCTGCCGAGCAGAGAGCTCGATGCGGGACCCGATCCCAGGACCCTGAGATCATGACCTGAGCCGAAGGCAGCGGCTTAATCCACTGAGCCACCCAGGCGCCCCCAAGATTTGACTTTTGAACGTTACTTTTATTTCCTGCTATTTTACCAAAAAAATTAAAAAAAATTTTTTTTAAGATTTTTATTTATTTATTTGACAGAGAGATAACAAGTAGGCAGAGAGGGGGGAGATGCAGGCTCCCCACTGAGCAGAGATTCCGGACACAGGGCTCGATCCCAGGACCCTGAGATCATGACCTGAGCCGAAGGCAGAGGCTTAACCCAATGAGCCACCCAGGCACCCCTTACCAGAAGAATTTTTAAAGTTCATTGTATCATCAGTTCACTAGAGGTTCCTGTCAAATGCAAATAGAGTTTTTCTGCTTCTTTACCTGTTCACCTCAAAATGAATTTTCTTACCTAATTGCATAGGCTTTTATCCCTTATAGGGTTAAATAGTGGTGGAGATTGTGGATATCCTTTCTTCGTTCTTGATTTTAGTAGAAATGCCTATTTTCTTGTTAAATTAGGTACTAACTTTAGGCATAATTTATCATATTAAGAAAGTCGCTTTGGGGACGTCTGGGTGGCTCTGTCTGTGGCCTTCGACTCAGGTCATGATCCTAGGGTCCTGGGATCTAGTCCCACATCAGTCTCTCTACTCAGCAGGGAGCCTGCTTCTCCCTCTGCCTGCCCCCCACCCCCCGCCCCGGCTTGTGCTCTTTTCTCTCTCTCTGACAAATAAATAAATAAAATGTTTTTTTTTTTTAAAGTCTCTTTTAAATCTTTTAGTGTTTTTATCATGAATGGATGTTGACTTTGTCAAAAGACTTCTTCAGCACCTATGAAGAGAACCATATGCTTTTCCCCCTTACATCTGTTAATATACATATAACATATTTTTAAGTGTTTTATTATTAGCTGCTGTGAAGACAGCCTCATGTAAAAATATTTTTCACTACATGCTTCACCATTGGATACTTAAGTTGTATTCTAGTGATGCTTTGTACCTAAGTTTAAAAATGTTATTCTGTATAGATTTAGAGTCTAGATTCTAGATTTTAAAATGCGACTGCCTGGGAAGCCTGGGTGGCTCAGCATTTAAGCGGCTTCAGTTCACAGGATCAAGCCCCAAGTTGGGCTCTCTCTCCGTCTGCCACCCCTTCCCTCCCTGTGCCCCACCAACTTGTGCTCTCTCTCTTGAATAAAAGTTTAAATGAATCAAATACCATTGCTTGGTTATTTTTAGTATAAAAAAATTGACAAATAGAACTGACATAGAGGAACAAATAAACACTAAGCAAGTAATATATATATGGTATATGAATCATATATATATGATATAGGAATCTTTAAAGCATTAATGATCCAGGAATTTCTCTAAAGCAGGATTTTCTAATCTGTGTTTTATGAACCCCTGAGGTTTAAGGTATCCTGGGAGTTCATTTCTTTTAATTTGTCTTATAAAAAGACAAGGATTCTTTTTTTAATGGATAAGCTTGACTGCCTCTGAGTGTATAAACAAGTATTCATGGGAAAGTTAGTGGAAATCAGTTGAGTGTTATTAAGAATGGGTTAGATTGGGTTGATTTGTCTTTCAGCTGAATGCTGCTAGCTACTATGATGGTTTTGACTTTAATTTTAATTTTTTTTTTTTAGAGAAAATTTCAAACATACCAAAGTAGACAGAATAGTATAATGTACTCCCATGTTAACCTTCCCTCCGGTTCAGTGAATATCAGTTCATGAACAGTCTTGTTTCAGCTAACCCTCCTCCTTCCCTTGGATTTAGTTTTTTTTTTTTTTTTTTTTAAGATTTTATTTATTTATTTGACAGAGGGAGATCACAAGTAGGCAGAGAGGCAGGCAGACAGAGAGAGAGGAGGAAGCAGGCTCCCTGCTGAGCAGAGAGCCCAATGCGGGACTCTATCCCAGGACCCTGAGATCATGACCTGAGCCGAAGGCAGTGGCTTAACCCACTGAGCCACCCAGGAGCCCAGTTTTTTGTTTTTGTTTTTTTTTAAGATTTTTAATTTTTTAAGAAATCTCTGTAGTCAGTGTGGGCGTTGAACTTAAAACCTGAGGTCAAGTGTTGCGTGCTCTGTTCACCAAGCCAACCAGGCGCCCCCACATTTAGTTATTTGAAGCAAATTTGTGACAGTATCCTTATATTTGTGCAAGTTTCAGCAAATATATCTGTAAGGCCTCTTTTAGAAGAAATACCATTATCACAACTAAAAGTAATTGCCAGCTCCTTAATACCATGAAATAGTCATTGTTCAGATTTCCAGTTGTCTCAGGAATGTCGTAAGTTTTTATACTATCTGTTTGAATCAAGATCCAAAAATAGTCCACATGTTGTGATTGGTTCATATGTCTTGTAAGTCTCATAAACTGTAGCAGTAGTTCTTAACTGGATGGGTTTCGTCTCTTCTCGCCCCCCAGAAGATGTTTGGCAATGTCTAGAAACATATTTGGGGTAGGGGGGTGTTGCTAGTAGTTAGTAGTTAGAGGGTGGGGGTCTCATAAACACACAGCCCCACAGCACAGCACAGCCCCTATGAGGAAGGACTGTGTGTCCCTGAGTGCCAGTAGTGTTGGAAGACCCTGAGCTATAGGCTTTCCTCATGTTTCTCACTTTTCCTTTGCAACTTATTTTTGGTAGAAAGTGTTGTTTATCCTACAAAGTTTTCCACTTTCTGGATTTTGCTTATTATATCCCTGCTGCATCTTTTAACATATTCCTCTCTTTCCTGTAAATTGGTAGTTGGAGCTAGAGAAACTTGATCAGATTCAAGTTTTTTTCCTCAAGAACATTTTATAAGTGGGTGGTATAGTTTTCCATCAGGAGGTATAAAATGTTTGCTTGTTTTCTCTTTTTGTCATGTTTTTTCCCAGTGACCGATGCCAGTATGCATTCATTTATTCATGAGTGGTTCCAAAAATGATGATAATTTAATTACATAATTCTTTTTTATTTACTAGCTAGAATACTTCTCTGAAGAGAAGACTTTTCTTTACTTCTTTGGTTATCTAGTGGTACAGTTTGTATAAGAGAGGAAGAATTAAATTAAATTAAATATTAAATATTAAATATTAAATATTTCCCTTTATCACTAGTTTTGGAATTAATTGACTCATTAGCATTCTTTGTTCATTATTCATTAAAGAAAAACCTTAATGAATAATATTTATTTGTAAGCAATATAGACAGGTAAATGGATGAATAAAAAAAGGGTTCATGTCTCCTTTGACCACATACCCAGTAATTTAAAACAATAAAACAAAAAAAAATCTAGTGAGAAATTCAAGCAATATAGAAAGATTAAAAAAAGAAGAAGTGAACATCTCTTGTCTACTTCCTACCATCCTTTTTTCCAGTGGTAAACTCCATTAACAGTGTTGAGTTTCCATCCCAGAAGGAGGGCTCACATCATGTACACATGATTCTGTTCTGCTCTTTTTCATTCATTAAACTATCCTGGAGGCTGAGGAGAGTTTTTGTATCAGCATATACAGATAGCTCATTTCTTTGTAGTGGCTGTGCAGAATTCCATTCTGTGGATTTACCATAATTGACCTGGTTATCTGTTGATGGATTCCTTATCTGGTTTCTCCCTCTTTCTTTTTCTTGTGGTATTAAACAGTGCTGCGGTGTAACATATTTTTGTGTCTTTATCTTTATTCTTGACAGGCTTTTGTGTATCCTTAAGGTAGGTTTCTAGTGTTATACATTTTGAAAAATTGTTTTTATCTGTACTCCTATTTTGTTTTACTTTTTAAAAAGATTTTATTTATTTATTAGAGAGAGTGAGAGAGAGCACAAGTGGGGTGAAGGGCAGAGGGAGAAGCAGACTCCCCGCTGAGCAGGGAGCACGATGCAGGACTGGATCCTGGGACTCTGGGATCAAAATGCTTAACTGACTGGCAGACGCTTAACCCACTGAGCCATCCAGGCACCCTGTACTCATATTGTCAAGTTTATGTTCTTTTTTTTTTTTTTTTTAAGATTTTATTTATTTATTTGACAGAGATCACAAGTAGGCAGAGACGCAGGCAGAGAGAGAGAGGAGGAAGCAGGCTCCCTGCTGAGCAGAGAGCCGGATGTGGGACTCGATCCCAGGACCCTGAGATCATGACCTGAGCCGAAGGCAGCGGCTTAACCCACTGAGCCACCCAGGCGCCCCTCAAGTTTATGTTCTAAAGGCACACAAGGAACAGTGATATTGAAGTATAGGTTTGGTGAGCTTAACCATACTAACTATGCAAATTTAAGATGCTGATTTACCAGGGCAGTAAATTGCATTCATCAGCTAGTTCTAATACATCAAAAGTCAGTGTTAGAGAACGTACAATGACATATCTGATTTGTATTTTATTATGGGGAGGCGGAATAAAACACTTCCAGAATATTTTGTGAAGAAGTGCAAGACTTTTCTTCCGTAATTTAGAAGTAGAGTTTTCCTTGAGCACAAAACACAGGAATTTCAAACATCAGTTAGTAATCATAGCAGTCTGGCATCATGTGCAGTAAATTACGACATTGTTCAAGCTGGGAGATACCATCGTAGATAATTTGGTGTGTGTGTGTGTGTGTTTTTTTTTTTTAATGTGCAAAAGCTGTTTTTAGATAAGCGGTCACTGTTTGACAAAGAAATTGGAATGATGTCCACTGTGGTCCTTTTGATTTATATAGTGTCTTATGGATACTGTAGTATTAATATATATGAAAAGGAGAAGTAAATGGTCCTGGGGATCTGCCTGGAGGTCCTGGAGATATTCTCACTGCTCAGCAACTCCATAGACTGTTACACACGCAGACACACACACACACACGCACACACACACACACACACACACGAACTAAAGTCAGAAGAATGTATCAGTTTGGCTAGCATCCTAACTGATTTACTGAGTGACAAAAAGTGGGACACAAGGCACCCTGGAAGCAGAGGCTTTCTGGCCAGTTCCCATCAGTGACGTCAGAGACTTTCTCTGGTGACCACATTGGAGCCTTCTCCCTTGGAGACTGCTTTGTAGGGTCATGGGTTTTTCTTCTTCTCTGTGACCTCCGCAGAGCTTCACCTATCACACACACGATACTGTAGGCATGTGGTCAGTCCTTTTTACTTTATTGCTTTTTGAAGTAATCTTGGGGTATAAATAGTTTTATCTGCAGATTAGAGGAATTTGAGTCTTTTTACTTAATTTAACTTGTCACGGGTCTGAGTCATATTTCTCTCTTAACATTCTTCCTATTTCAGTACTTTTTTAAAGCTCATTTTCAGTAAATGTTGTTTCCTTGAATCACCTTCTTTCTCTTTTTTCTTTTTTCCTTTTTTTTTTTGCTAGCCTGTCCTTATTTTCTGTAAATCAAAGGAGCAGATCCCATGGTTACTGGAGAGCAGAGTCCTTTTTGTTTGATTCTGGTAATTCTTTCCTCAAACCTGCTTCTCTAACCGTCCAAATGCCAAGTAGTCAGTGCTGGACTCTGTTCCGTAATTTTCTTCTTCTTGCTTCTCTGTGGGCATCCAGCCTGTGGTAGGAGAGATCAGATCCTCTGATGTGAAGTTTTTTTCTCCGTGTCCTCATTCCTTGAACCCCTGTTAGAATTGGGACGTTTAGGTGGCTCAGTTCTTATGCATCTGCCTTTGGCTCAGGTCATGATCCCACAGTCCTGGGATCAAGCCCCGAGTCAGGGCTCCCGGCTCACTGGGGAGCCTGCTTCTCTCTCCGCCCCTCCCTCCTGTTCTGCTATCTCTCTCTGTATCTCTCTCAAATAAAATAAAATAAAATAAAATAAGAGAATTGATTACCCAGGGTTTTTTGTATACCTCTTTCTCTTGGAATCAACCTTGTTTGGGCTGCCCCTCTCCTTGGGAGCGGTACCTACCCAGGGAACTTACTCATTCACTTCCTGCCAGTTGCAGAGTGCTGGTTTTCAGCCTTACTATTGGCCCCAGGCCTGCTGCATGGATCGTTCACCTGCTCCGGGAAATTCATCTCTTTCTTTGGACAGAGCAGAAGACTGTGACACAGATCTGAGAACTTTTAGATCATGTGGTGTTAGGATATGGCTGACCCTCTCTAGCTCTTCTCCACCACATCAATGACTTTTTGGTTTCCTGACCACCATCACGGTTTCTAAGCTATCTCTATTATGTAGTATTTATTTAACATTTTTCTTTAAATCAGCTTTAAATGGATTTGGCTTTTTCAGTTTAACTTTGTCCTAAACAGAGGTTATCTGTTAAATCACATTTGTGATGCTCACTATATATTTTAATATTTGTGAGAAAAGACACATTTATTGTGATAAAGGCTTTATCATATAAAATGTGTACATGTGAGATTGTCAGAAGGGTGGTGGTGATTGATGGAAGGATAGTTAACAGACACAGGGAAAGAATACACATTTCCTTAAGGGAAGTGTAAGGGATGGAACTTAACCAAATGAGAATGGCTTTAGGCAGCAAGAAGCCCAGCAGCAGGACAGATTGTCCTGGCCTTCAGTTCTCATAAGCGTGTCCTGTTGCCAGTCTGATGCCATCTGGGAGCTGGAGTCCATCAGGTCCAGCTGTCCTTCTGGTGATGGAGCTGGGGTTCTCGGGGTGCCTCCTTGTTTCAGGGTGACCTTGTCTGCTCCGCAAGTCTGAGGAACTGCTCTCAACCGTAGCATGTTCCTCAGTACTTCTAGCAAGATGGATGGGGTGACTTGAAGATCAGCTTCTCAGATGTGCCTTTAAGATGTACCTTCTCAGATGTACCTTAAAGCAGGCTTTAAGCCTGCTTGACTCTTCTTCCTCAGAAACGCGTAACTCTACACCTTGGTAGACCTGGAGCTAGAGCCATAAAAAGTAACTACAAGGTGTATATATTCCCCTCCGCAGTGGAAGGAGGGGATCCTTAAATGAGGAGACGTAGCATATCTGTTTTGTCAGAATGCGTGTATTCTTGAAATAAATGACATTATTTTCTTTTTAGTACTTTCCATGATCATTGTTTTTGAAGAGTCAGTGCTACACATCTTGCATTCAGCCGTTCATATGTGAGACACAGTTGCCAAAGTTTGCTGTAGTATGGAGCAGTCTATTTTCAGATGTAGGAAATTTCTGGAAATGTAGCTTCAGGAAGAAAAGGAAACCGCCAAATCATTGGGAATTATCTTTAGGTATGTTCTAACCCTTGAATCGTCGGTTCAAGGACATGGCTTCAGTAATTACATCCCTGTCCCTGTATCATTTTTTTCTCATTACAAATAGTATATAACCTTCATTAAAAAAAAAAAAAAAAGAGAGAGAAGGAAACATCCTTGTCCTGACATCCCCCCTTCATCTGCAGCCCCATTTCTATACTGCCTTTATAGCAAAATTCATCAAAAGAAGTGTCCAGGGGCGCCTGGGTGGCTCAGTGTGTTAAAGCCTCTGCCTTCAGCTCAGATCATGATCCCAGGGTCCTGGGATCAAGCCCTGCATCGGGCTCTCTGCTCAGCAGGGAGCCTGCTTCCTCCTTTCTCTCTGCGTGCTTCTCTGTGATCTCTCTCTGTCAAATAAATAAATAAAATCTAAAAAAAAAAAAAAAAAGAAGTGTCCATGTTTACTGTCACCAGTTTTGTTTTTGTTCTTCTCTCTCTCTCTCTCTTTTTCAAGACTTTATTTAGTTATTTTTTTTAAGATTTTATTTATTTATTTGATAGAGAGAAATCACAAGTAGACAGAGAGGCAGGCAGAGAGAGAGAGAGAGGGAGGCAGGCTCCCCACTGAGCAGAGAGCCCGATGTGGGACTCGATCCCAGGACTCTGAGATCATGACCTGAGCTGAAGGCAGCGGCTTAACCCACTGAGCCACCCAGGCGCCCTATTTAGTTATTTGATAGAGAAAGTGAGAGAGGGAACACAAGCAGGGGGAATGGGAGAGGGAGAAGCAGGCCCCCCGCTGAGCAGGGAGCCTGATGCGGGATTGGATCTCAGGACCCTGGGATCATGACCTGAGCTGAAGGCAGGCACTTAATGACTGGGCCACCCCGGCGCCTCTCTCTCTCTTTCCCTCTCCGTCCCTCTTTTCTCTAGTTAAGGTCCCATTCTCTCCGAATCCTGTTGCACTTTGATCTTTACTACTTGGTGGCGGTAGCAGTCTTGTCAGAGTGACCAGTGAGCTTCCCCTTATGTGGCTTCTAGGGAAGCCCTGTGCTGGGGTTTCTCCGGGTTTACTACTCCTCAGTCCTCACTGAGGTCCCTTCTTATCTCCCTGCTCTTTTAACACTGGAGGACCCCAGGGGTTAGTCCTCAGTAGTTCTCTTTTTCAAGTGTTTATCTGATCCCCTGACTTCAACTTTCATCTCTATGTAGATGATTCCTAATTGTTATCCCCTTCAGGGCCCTCTCCCCTGGGCTCTAGTCTTGAATGTGTAGTTGCCAACTCTCACATCTTGTCTCAGACAGGCAGTAGTCATCATGTCCCCTGGTGTGACCGCAGTGGAAGCCAGGGTTCCTTCCTGGTCAGCTGTCCTCCTCCTCCTGCCGTCTTCCCTGCCTGTCTTTTTTTTTAATGAATTAATTTATTTATTTGACAGAGAGAGATCGATCGATTGATCACAGGTAGGCAGAGAGGCAGGCAGAGAGAGAGGGGAGGAAGCAGGCTCCCTGCTGAGCAGAGAGCCTGATGCGGGACTCGATCCCAGGACCCTGGGATCATGACCTGAGCCGAAGGCAGCGGCTTAACCCACTGAGCCACCCAGGTGCCCCTTCCCTGCCTGTCTTAATGGCAGCTCCTTCAAGATGTTCAGGCCAGGATGTTTGGTGATTTTTTATAATCTGCATTAAATTCTTCAGCAGAATCTTTGGCTTACTGTCCAAATCTCATCCCTTCACATCGCTCCCCTTAACGTAAAGTGAGGTTCTTGCCATAGCTTTCTAACTGGTCCCTCTTCTGCTAGCACAGGAACCAGAGCGACACTTGAAAAATGTAAGTTAGGTCTGGTGGCTCTTCTGTTGGAAACCCTCCAGAGAATCCCATCTCGCCCAGTGGGAGCCTCCCTGGGGCGTGTGGGAGCCTGCGGACTCTGTCCCTGCCCTGCTCCCTTGCTGTCCCCGCCTGCTCCTGCGGGGGCCTCGCGTGTGCATTTGCTTTTACTTCCACTTAGAGCATCTTTCCTCAGCTACCCAGGGCCTGGTCCCACACTTGCCCTAGGTTTTCTCCTCCTTGTCATCTTCTCAGCGAGGCCTTCCCCGGCTACTCGAGTGGAAAATAGAAAATCCCTTACGTCTGGCACACTTCTTCCTCCATGGCACTTATTATTACCAGACATATATTGTGTGGCTCTCTGTTCATTTTTCTCTCTCTCCCCAACAAAATGTAAGCTTTGGGAGTGTAGACATTTGATTTTTTGGTTTTGTCCTGATTATATTTCAGGTGTCCTGATGTTGAAGGACAGAAGGAAAGAAGATGGTGTTAAGTGTGTCTTTTAGCCGCGTACAGTGTTATGGCTGCTGAACTGATAAGCCAGTGTAACTGTGGCCTGCCTCTCCACCTGCTCCTAGTTCTTTTCCTGCTCTCACCTCCTGGGTTGAACATTGCCCTCTAGGGGTCTCTTTGCGACCTAATCTCTTCTGCCCCATTCTGGCTTCGCTTCTTCTCTTTTCTCAGAGCCACCCCTCTCCACAGCCCTGTCTATATGTTCCCTCTTTTTCCCCCTCGCTACACACAAACACACACACACACGCACACATGCACACACACACACACGCACACATGCACACACTCACACACACACACGCACACATGCACACACACACACACACACACACACACACACACATGTAATTTAGTGTACCACTTTCCTCTTAAGCATAAGTCTCTGGAAATTCCCTAGTCATCACCATGATTTCTAACTTCATTTAAAAATAGTTCCTGAAGTGCTACTTTTCTCTGTGGAACTTTGCTTAAGATAGCGAAGATATTTTAATCCCTTTGTCTAAAAGATTGCCCTCTTTCCATCTGCTCCATGTTCCATTCTTCTGCATGGTGGCCCAGACTCCTGAGACATTCAGGGTAGCTCAGCGCAGTGCTGAGACTGCCCTCAGTGGTGGAACAGAATTTGTCTTGAAGATTCATCAATTTTATAAAAATAAAATTTTTATCACTACACATTCTGTGTAGTGATAAGTAACCTTTAGCATGGGTACGATTGCGATGAAGTGTTAACCTCTCACAGATTAACCCGCCTATAAAAACTAGCAACTGTTCTGCCATCTTTGAGGAATGCTGTGGTCTGCTTGAATACAATTTTCCTCTAACTGAAGAGTCTCATTGTGAAATGTGGTTGAATGTCCTCAGAAAAGTAGCTCAGGAAGTAGAATTCCTCACATGTCAATTATCTGTAGAAGGAGTTGGGTGGATGTGTTACACTCACATAGCGAATATTACACTATTTAATTTATGTCTCTGGAACTGACATACAATATATTGCTAGGGATGATTATCTTTCCCTCTGGAGAATGCCCGAGGTCCAGTGATGGTTCTTCCCTCCTACACAAATCAGTTGCACATTTCTTCATCAAGTTGCATAAGTTTTCTTTCATTTTTGTTTGGGAAATAAGTGTTAAATATTACTTACTAATTAATATTACTTGTTAGTATTATTTAATCTATACCTATTTATCTCTGATAACCTTATTACATGTGTTTTTTGTATATACATGCTGAGTGTTTATCCCAGAGACAGTGGAGGATTAATATGGAGAAGGGTGAAGAACACAATGAGCAGTGAGTATTTTTTTTTTTCACAATGAGTATGAAGATGAGCATATGTGGGGGCTCCTGGGTGGCTCAGTGGGTTAAAGCCCCTGCCTTCGGCTCAGGTCATGATCCCAGGGTCCTGGGATCAAGCCCTGCATCGGGCTCTCTGACCAGCAGGGAGCCTGTGTGATCTCTGTCTGTCAAATAAATAAATAAAATCTTCAAATTAAAAAAAAAAAGATGAGCATCTGTGTGTATACAAAGAATGAACAGGTTAAGCGGGGATGCATAGTAGTTTGGCTAGACTGGAATTTTACGGGTGTAGCAGGCTCTGTAGGAACAGCACTCTATTTCCCTTGGCTCTCTGTGCTCTGTGTTTCCCTCTCTGTTGCTGTCTGTCTTTGTCTCTTGAACAAGACTTCTTGCGGAAAGCACTTAGACGTGACCCTCAGCTGTAGGAGCTCAGCACCTTGCATTTGAAGCAGGCTGAAAATGCTGGGAAGCATACTGCCCCTAGGAGAGTCATTAACCCTTGTCTTTCAGGAAACTAAGGCAATAACATAGCTTGATCTTGCCCTGGGTGGGACCAGTCCCCATCTATATAGTTTCCCAGATGTCCGCAAAGGGGTCATCTTGGCTTCTTCCTGTCTCACTTTTACGCTCCTTTCCTAGTGCTTCTGGGGATCACCTGCCGTGTGAGCATCTGTACCAGATTTGGGTATCAAGATCTGCTTTTTGGAGACTCCAACCAAAAGCAGCAGAAAGTTATTAATGAGAAGAATGGTGATAAATGAGAGATATTGGGTTTGAAAGTAGAGTTTGGATTCCCTTTATTAAATAGCAGATAACAAATTTTTTACGTTATGATCATATTTGTGTATTAATGACTGTGTAATAAGTGTAGGTTTATTTACTTATGTCTATGTGCAGACGCACTGGGAACATGGCCTATGAATTAGACCTGAAAGCCATTTACTTACCTCATTAAATAGTTTTCTGGTCCTGCTGCATGGAAAAAATGTCTTCCCCTGGTTTATGTGTGATATGTTTTTACTTTGAAACCGTTTGCTGTTATTTTATTTCTCCATTTCTTTATTCTTTCCAAATGCCTTTTTTCTGAATATGCTAGCAACATTCTGTGTAGTGATAAGTAACCTTTAGCATGGGTACGATTGCGATGAAGTGTTAACCTCTCACAGATTAACCCGCCTATAAAAACTAGCAACTGTTCTGCCATCTTTGAGGAATGCTGTGGTCTGCTTGAATACAATTTTCCTCTAACTGAAGAGTCTCATTGTGAAATGTGGTTGAATGTCCTCAGAAAAGTAGCTCAGGAGGTAGAATTCCTCACATGTCAATTATCTGTAGAAGGAGTTGGGTAGATGTATTACACTCACATAGCGAATATTACACTATTTAATTTTGATGACTCAGTGTCATGGACCTTACTTTGCTCTGCTCTATGGGCTGCTGGCATGTGTTGGACTGTGTGTGTACTAAATTGCCCCAGACCAGAGCTATTTATTGGTAGTGTTTCATCTCCTTCCTTAATATACTTTCCTGCTCTCCCTTACATACTGCTTCTAATTTTCTGTGTTTTTGTAATTGGAGAGAAACTTAAGATTTCAGTGGGGAATCAGACAGCAGGTCTTGTTAAATTGCCCATTCTGTCATTCTGATACATTTGTGATAGGATGAGCCCAGCCAGGAATGGAGTCAAGCTATGTAAAAGGGACTTGGCAGATATCATTTAAGTAGGTCTGGCAGGCAAGGTTAGAATTTTTAAAGCCAGAGTGCTTGTGAAGCTGGAGAGTAGCTTTGAATTCTAATTGCCCTGGGACAGGAGCTCTACCTGGTGAATAAGAGTAGTCCTGGCTCAGAGGTAGTTTTGCAGAGAAGGTACTCAGATGGCTAGGCTGGTGATATGGTGTGTCTTGCTTCTTAAGGAGCCTTATTTGACTCTGGAATCATTTTGTGAGTAACCTCAATTCCTGTGGGACAGTTTAAGAAATGCTCTTTTGGAGAATACTGTATAGGCAGTCCTCACTTAGCACGGTTCTGATATGTACAGATTTCAGTTACCATGTAAAGAAAAATTGTTTTTCTGCTTACAACATTCTGTAAGCAGAATGTCACACATTCTGACACCAAATGTGTGGATTTTCCACACCAAGCAATTCCCCAGTTCTCTGCGGATGCCAAGTGGGTGTCTTATAATCTAATTCACTTCTGACACTAACTACCTGGAGTGAGTTAGTGCAGAACCCACTTAAGGTTTGGTCCTTAAGGGCTTGGTCCTACAAGACTGTCCCGCTACTTCAGACATCAGTCACAAATAGTGGATTCCTAGGTAACCTACACTTCTATTCAATTGGCTACAAATGGGGGTTCTCATGCCCTCCTTTTCGGGTTTGGTAATTTGATATAATGGCTTACAGAACCCAAGGACACATTTAGAACCAAGCACACATTTAGTTTATTATAAAGGATATTATAAAGGTTGGAAATGAATAGCCAGATGAAGAGGTACTTATGGCGAGGTCCAGAAGAGGCCCGCACGTGGGAGATTCTGTCCCACTGGGGTTTGGGATGTGCCACTCTTCTGGTATGTGGATGCATTCAACAACCCCAAAGGCCTTAGACCCCTCCACTTAGGGTTTTTATGAAGGTTCCATTGCATAGGCATAACTGATTAGACCATTTGGCTATTGCTGATTAATATAATCCCCAGTCCTTATCCTGGCCTCAGAGGTTGGGAATGGGGCTAAAAGTTATAATCCTCCGATCACCTGTTGGTTCCTCTGGCCACCATCTTGAAGCTATCAAGGAGCCCACCAAAAGTCATTAGCATAAACTCTGGCACAATTGAAGTGAGCTTATTGGGAATAACAAAAGGCATTACTTTCACCCTTATCAGGAAATTAACAAGGATTTTCTGTACTCTGGTGCCAGAAATCAGGGACAGAGACCAAATTCATATTTCTTCTTCTATCACGTTAGCACTGTGGTTCGGTTAATTGCCACTACTTCCCTAGTAACGTAATTCATATTTTAACCACCATGATATATTAACCGTGCATAAAGTACAGTCTTTGTTGCTAGCTCTTCCATATACGGTCAGCAAATCTGTGTGTAAATAGCAGGTTCACATCTGTTCTTCAGTTTATACACAGACAGGAAAGCGTGTTGTTGTGCTGTTTCCTTGTCTCCCCATGATAAACCCACGTGACACATGGCAAAACTGGGTTATCAAAAGAGGACGTGCTAATAAAGATGAAAGTGGAGCAGAAACAAAAAGTGATGATTCTGGAAGTGCAATTTCAAGTTGTGCATAAATGGAATAATAAATAAGTGATAGAAGGAATGTTAACACTAACATTTGAGAGACTCTAGATGCGCAGCCAGAGAAACTCAGTCAAGGCACATTTTATGGCATAATGTTTTAAATTACTCTTACTTGTGTTGATTTGAAATAGGATGGTCTAGTCTTTGCTGTTGGATAACTCAGGACTACCCATTTCACTTTTTTTTTTTTTTTAAGATTTATTTTATTTATTTGAGGGAAGGCATGGGTGGGGAAGGGCTAGAGGAAGAGTGAGAATCCTCAAGCAGACTCCCCACTGAGCATGGAGCCCCACATGGGGCTTGATCCTGGGACCTGAGATCATGACCTGAGCCGAAAGCAAGAGTCAGACACTCAACTGATGCTTGGCTGGCTGAGCCCCCCAGGTGTCCCCATTTCACTTTTGATGGATACTTCTGATTTTTAATTGTATTGATGTTCTTGCAGATCTTCTGGATAATACATGAAATTCCACGTAGGGACATTTGTTCTGGATGATGTCAACTTTCCATGTTCCAAAGCCTTATTCCAGCTCATTCGTCATTGAAAATGAAGAAGCCTGCTAAGGATGTTAGTGGTCCCCCTTAGAATGTTAACTTTAGATTCTGTCCCAGCAAGAAGTCCTCTAATAGGAATACTTTCTTATGGCTTAGCATGGAATGTTGGATCTCTGCCCATAGATGCGGGCAGTAAAGATTTTACAGGAGGAGAAAGGTCAGGAAGGAACTAGATCTGTTTGAGTTGACTTCTGTCTTTTGTAGCTGACTCATCAGTAAGTGTCTTCAGTGTAAAAGTTTATGACTTGGTGTTATCTTTTATTCCAGGGTGTGATCTCTTAGCCCTGAATATATTAAATCTTCTGCAGGTGTCGTTAGATCCAAGGAATATAGCCTTCCTTCCCATACTCATGTTGGGAAATAGGACTGGCAGCTGGGTTGAAATGTTACTGGTGGCTGTTGGTTCATCTTTTAAAAATCTTTATCTGTTTATAATCTATTTAATCCTGCTCTATTCTTTAAAGAGATACCCTGTTTGGAAAATCAAGATAGGGACACTTAGGAGCAACATGAGAGGAAAACAAAATAAGTGGTCATAAGATATATGTATCTGTAACAAATAGGGACCCTTTCTGTACAACATGATTATACCTGTGACTGAACCTAAATAGGCACAAATACTGCATCCTTTTTCATTGACATAAACTTTGGACATTTAAAAATGAGATCTCAAAAGAAAAATTCATCATTTATTTATTTTTCCCCCTCATCCATTTTCAACCCTCCATATTTGCAAAATTCATATTTAAACAGGTTTCAGAATAGTAACCCAAACTAATGCCTCCTGGATGTGCTTGGAATTCCTGCTTTGTGTCAGTCAGTAAATATTTTGTGAGCATCCCCTATGTAATCAACTTCAGGTCGATCTGTGGGGAGTAGGAAATTCTGGATTATTAAGTATTATTCATGTCTTTAAGGACCTTAAAGTTGGGTTGGAGTAACAAAGCTCCCATCGGAAGCAGCTGTGAATAAAGTGTTATGCCAGCCTCCATGCCCAAATACCATTTCTTTACTGAGCCGGCTGCAAAAGAATTACCTGGGGAGCTTGTTAAAAATAAAGATTCTTGGGCCCCACCCATTAACTTTTCTCTGTAGATCTCAGGTGGGGCTCAAGAATGTGTTTTTCTTTTTAAAAATAAACAATGCACAGCACAAAAGGTATAGACGGTTATACGGCAAAAAGCAGTTCTCCTTCTCCACCGTGCATCCATTCCCAGTTTCTGCCCAGAGGCAGCTGCTGTCACCGCTTTTCTGCATGTTGTTGCGGACTGAGAGTCAGCATGCACTTACATACAGACACGCCACCGGTGTGTGGTTGGTTGGAGTTGGGGGCATGTTACACGGACCGTTCTGCAACTGGCTTTTGTTGCTTTCCCTTGTATCTTCAAGATCTTTCTCTAGCTCTTCCTCCAGAGCTTTGAAAGGCAGCTTCCCAGCAGTGTAAAAGCTCCGCAGGAGATTCTGGGGCATAGCTGGGTTTGGGAGCCACAGAGAGTCTGAGTGTTAAAAGAGTTTAGAAAAAGTTTTTTTGAAATGTTAATACTTGAAAGTCTTACATTCCATAGTAAGGAGCTAGACTCAGCAAACATTTCATGTACTTCTCAATTTAGGTTGCTTTAGAATACATTTTTGCATAATGTTTCTTACTTGTTATGGTTATGAGGTAAAATTTATGTCAAAAACACATGAAGGCAGTAGTGTATGTACTGATAAACGTACTGATAACATACTTTTAAATTCCTTCTTTCATTAACTTAAGATCATTGCCAAGCAAACCATTATGAAATTGCTACTGTTTATCCTTTATCGACATGGCAAGTTTTTTCTCCTCCAAGGTAATTTACAGGGTTCTTAAAGTGTCACATATTCATTTTGGGATGGCATTTGTTTGCCATTTCACTGATAAGGACAGAAGTACAGTCTGTCTCCGTGAAATAGCATGTCCACTGGGCATTGTTTGCCTTCCCTTAGTCTCTGCAGATGTGCCTTGTACATGGCTAGACAGGCAGAAAGTAGGTTGCCAAAGAGAAGTACAAGTATTAGCTTAAGAGGTTGAATGGCTGATGGAATAACCACAGGATGATGAAAGGTAAATATGATCGGGTCTTCGGTTATTCAGAAATTTAAAGTACCTTTCCTTTCTTTAGAACAATCTAATAGAAATTATTACCTTCAAGACGCCTGGGTGGCTCAGTCCATTAAGCATCTGCCTTTAGCTCAGGTCAACATCCCAGGGTCCTGGGATTGAATCCTGCATTGGGCTCCGTGCTAAGCGGGGAGCCTGCTTCTCCCTCTGCTTGCTCCTCCCCTGCTTGTGCTCACTCTCTCTGACAAATAAATAAAATCTTAAAAAAAAAATTATCCTCATGAGAGAACGATTTGTTTGTGCTTATTGATAAAGATCCATTTAAATCATTTACATTGTCTGCTCTGTACTTAGATGTCACACAGTAAGGAGCAGAAAGAACGTGTTTTCTGCACTCAAGAAACAAACAGTGTAATGTATCCTCACTTACGTATTTGTGTGTTTATTTCACAAATTTACCTTGGAACAAGTTTTGCTAGAAGCTTGTTAAAGAAAGTTTGGATTTTAAGTGGTGGGGTACGTCTTGTACCAGTGAGCTCACCTGTTGGTTCTTCAACCCCCTTATCTTTCTCTCCTGTTCTTTGTTCAATTCCTTAGTAACATACATGCTCCTACTCAGCTGGTCAGAGAGAAGGTTAGAAGCCCCGGAGCAGTTGGAAGTGTCAGCCAGCTGTTTGAGGCAGAAAAAGTGTCTGAGTTTTCGAGATTATTATGAACTGAAAGAATTTGATTCAGAGTATGTGTTTCATTCCAAACCCTCATTAAGCATGGTTAAGCACATAATATACCAATAAATAGCTTTAGTGTGTCAAAAATAATATGTTCACAAAAGCTGAAATATGCCATGGTCAACTTAAAAGAAAAGCCCTTAATTTTATGAAAATAGTTTTATATGTCAGCAAGAAAATAACAGAAGTTGGGCTTTTTCAGAACCTCAGAGTTAATCACATATTACCAGCTGATTTTCATATGTACAAATTATAAAAATTCATAGTAAAGGAAAAATTCACTTTAGCTGATGTCTGGTAATAAAGTATCACAGGGATAACACACTGCGTGAAATGTAATTTAAAAGTGGAAATGCCTGTGACATCCTTGTACTCTTAGTGGGAACTTCAGTCCATTAAGTCAATGCTGGTTAGCAAAACAAGGTTTCTGGACTAGCGAAACTATTGTTCCACGGTTCTATTGAAGCATCTTATGTATATTAGCTTAATTTTATTATTATCTCTTTAAGGGAGACAAATACCATTATCTCCATCTTTATAAATAAGACAGCAGCAGGCAGAGTAAGTTGCCCAAAGTCACACAGCTAAGGGGTGGAGAAGCCAGGATTCCAGCATAGGCCAGTAAGCTTGACTCCAGACAACTCAGCCATCAGAACTAATCAAAAATTGAAAACAAATTATCTTTCTCTTCTTCTCTTTAAGAATGGCCATTTGATCTGAAGTGTGTTCTGAAGAGCCATCCTGAAGGCAACTATTCAGCCAAGTTTCCTGCTTAGGCTCAAACTTCATGAATAAGCCCAGAGCTCTGTGAGCTATGACTGCTATCTGATAGAAACGTCCCAAGAGTAGTGGCTCCCAGTTAGTACTTAAAATACGTACTATGGCATTGCTTACTATTTGCTAAGCCCTGGGCCTTACATCTTAACACACATTGTTCTGTTTAATTCTAGGGGAACTTGTGCTCAGAGAGTTGAAGAAACTTGCTCAGAGTCAAAACTACCAGAGCTAAAAATCAAACCGAGTCTTTCTAATTCCAAAATCTGTGCATCTCACTGGAGGTAGTTTGCACTTGTTTATTAAGTGTGGCTAGGAACTAGGCTGGGTGGGTCTTGCCTGGCTTGTAGCTGTCCCAAGAGCCAGACTGACTCCAGAATTAGAATATAAAAGGAAATACAGAGCAGGTTATAAACCTATCCTTTATGTTCCTGGAGGTAATTCACCTCAAAGGCCACATTCTAGCCTCCTTGATGGGGTTCACGTAGGGGCTTTGGAGGTTGCAGTCGGTAGTTCGGTGGTTTGGGTAAGAAGGTGGACTTTGGATACCTAGGTAAAAACTTTGTAAGGAAGGAAAATTTTAAATGAATGAATTTCATTACTACATCCTTCTATCATCCAAGGATGGATGAGAAATCTACTAATATTTGGGTTGAAGGATCTTTCCCTTTTTACTACTCACTTTTTGCCTTTAGTTCCTATACCAAATTCTTTAAAAAAAATTTAAGCTGAATGGACTTTAAAAATAAAAGTTGCTGTAGCTTTACTACAAATGTATTGGTTTTCAAATAGGTTTTCTGCACAGTTACCAGTAGAAATTTACTGGGATCATGGTGTCGTGGGCAGGCTGAATTTGGTACTGAGAGAAGTCTTGAGCTCAGTTCAGGAAATAGAGTATATAAAATAGCTCGGTATCAATATGTAGAAATGTGTATCAGTAAAGTGTCAAAGGACTTTCTGAGGGTGATCCAGCGAGGAATTTGGAATTTGAGTTGGGTTTGAAGACTAGGTAGTGTGGATTGCTAGGTGAAGAATGGGGAGAGATTTTGAAGCCAGAGGAATATCTAATGAAGTCCACAGGACAGTGAGATCTTAAAGAATTTGGCCACCCACCCTTTCAACAAGAGGAGAGAAAATAAATAAATGGGAGCATTATCCAAGAGGAAAAAAGAGAATGTTTGGCAGATCCTACGGAATTCTGGTTAGTCATTAATTCCATTCTGTTCTTGTCAGGTGTCCAAAAAGAAAAAAGAAAGAAAGAAAGAAAAAGGCCAGCTAAGCAACAATTTCAGAAGATTAAGACAATAGCAAGTGCTAAAATTGTCACTGTCCCACTCACCATTTGGCAGTGGGGTTGTTCTTCTATAGATGGAAGCTATTCAGCAAAGGTCAGATTGTCACCTCTATAGAAAACCACCCCCAACACACACACGTTTACACACACACTGGTCTAATAAACATTGAACATTTTGCTGTTAGGAAAAAGTAGGGCGATTTGTATATGAAGGCAAGTTTTATAAGAGAAATAAGTGGAGGGAGAGAGACTAAAGGGTTGAAAGTGATTCTTACAAATTTTGCTTTCAGAATTCTACATTTTGTGTGTTCTACTCTGTTTGCTTTTAACATACCTATTAAAGCCAAAGTGATTCTAGAATTGTTTTAATGTAGGGTGAGGTTAAGCGGTGGGTAAGAGGTGGGTGAGTTATCCCTCCCTCTGGGAGAGAAACTGAAATGTATGTAGTGATTCCCTTTGGTGCTCTTCAAAGATCTGAAATAAACTTCTTGGTTTAGGAACACTTAATTTTTATGTTTAATTTGATTTTTAAAAATTGCATATTAAGATGTTTTTAATATTTACTAATTTATTAATTTACTATTATAAAAATTAGTAAATGTATCAAATTTACTATTAAATTCTGCAACTTTAAACATTTCAGTGTTTATAATTGTCAAAACCTGAAGACATCACTAACATTATAGTATAAGAGATTATAGTGTTGTGGGAATGGCGGATGAAGAGTGGAAGCTGGAGAGAGGAACCAGGGACCTTTGAGAAGTATTATTAGCTAAATTTTGCCCAAAGTGTCCTGAATTAATTTGATTGTTCCTATCCTCCTTTTTTTTTTTCTCTGAGCCTTGTGGAAATCGCCCTTATTTATGAATCTTAGTTATGAGTAGCTGAGTTTATGTTCTGTGCTGGTTTAGATTTTCCAGGACACATCTAACATCGTTTTCTTACTTAATTTGGTGTAGCCGTCACTTTTTTAGGAATGAGACGTGTGGCCATAGTCAAGGTATGATGAGACAAATCTGAGTTTTTGGAAGTGTCAAGTTGTCTTCTGTGGCTTTGAGTTTCTGTTCTGGTTGAAGTGAAGCCCCTACTACTGACATCTAATGAACCTCACTTGATAGAGAGGGTTGGTTTGGAACTCTCACTGGATACAGGGTAGTCCTCACACATCTCACTTTCTCCTCATGAACTTTTCCATCTTAGCCTGCTGTTACTGCACTTAAACCTTATCAGTGTTAAAGAATACACTACCTCAGATATTTCAGATTCTGAACATCCCACTATTTGGGCATAATCTCTGTCCCTTACAGATCACTTGATTGAGGCCTCCACTGAGTCAGGGATAGGGATGCACTGAGATCCCGCAGACCATTTCACCGTTTTCTCACTACCTTCTTCTGTCTTTATGCCCCTTCCATCCAGCAGCTCGGATCACAGGGTCCATCATTATATTAACTTCTCTGTAAGGATCCTCAACTCTCTTTCTGGTCTTTGTCCATAAAACCCCAACTCCGGACAGACCCATCCTGCTCCCTTGGGCCTGTGTTGAACATGGCCGAAAAAAATGTTACATTTTTATGTGCAGAAGTGGTTTCAGTTGGAATTTATGGTCACAGACCTCAGGTGGACTCTGAGCCTGGCCATGTTACTGTGTTTCTGGGTCTTTCATTCTTCAGATCAATGATTTTATACTTTCTTTCCTAACTCCTCACTCCTCACACCTTTCTTGTCTCACACTTACCACATTCAGCTCATGTTCTCGCACCAGGTTAGCTGAGAAAACAGAAACCAGAGGCAATAGTGTGATGTCCAGTTCATTAATTTTTTTCTTTGTACCTGTGTGTTTGAGGTTGGATGCTAATTCAAGGCCACAGAGATTTACTCCTCCACTTAATATAAGAGTTTTATAGTTTTGGTTCTTTCTTAGTTCTTAGGTATATGATCTATCTGAGTTACTTTTTGTATATGTGTATGGTAGGAGTTCCAGTGCTGTCTTTTGCATGTGTGTTTGTCTCAGGGCTATTTCTCGGAAAGACTTCTTTCCTCGTTGAATGGTCTTGGCATTTTCGTGGAAAATCAGTTGATCCTAAATGTGAGGGTTTATTTCTGGGTTCTCAATTCTGTTGCATTCTGTATATCTCTTCTTATGCTAGTACCACACAATCTTGATTACTGTAGTTTTGTACTTTAAGTTTTGAAATTTGGAAGCTTGGATCCCCTATGTAATGATTATTAACCTTTTCTTTGGGTTGTAGAAACCCTTTTGGGTGTAAGAAACTGTGGGCCCAGGACATGGTACATAAATGTGTAGAGAATTTTGCCTAGGGTTTATTTTATTGGATTGGAAATTGGTAGCCTTTCAGTTTAAAAATAATTAATAAATAAGCTTTTTAGGGCACTTGGGTGGCTCATTCGGTTAAGTGCCTGCTTAAGGGCTCAGGTCATGATCTTGGAATCTCAGGATGGTGCCTGGTTCAGATTCCCAGTGGTGGGGAGTCTGCCTCTTCCTCTTCTTCTGCCTCTGTCTCTCATTCAGTCTGTCTCAGATAAGTAAAATCTTTTAAAAATTTTGTTAAAAAATCTTTTTTTTTAAAATGTTATTTATTTATTTGAGAGACAGAGATCACAAATAGGCAGAGAGGCAGGCAGAGAGAGAGGGGGAAGCAGGTTCCCTGCTGAGCAGAGACCCTGATTTGGGGCTTGATCCAAGGGCTCTGGGATCATGACCTGAGCCGAAGGCAGAGGCTTTAACCCACTGAGCCACCCAAGCGCGCCTAAAAAATCTTTTTAAGCAGTATATTCACCTTTTGCTTTCTGTGGAAATAAATGAAATAAATTTAAATTGGACAAATAAAGCAAGTTTCAGTTCTACTCAAAAGTGAATTGTGTTTATAGGATTCAGTTACACAGATTGAATGTTTGAATGGCAATGTCATGTTATTTTTGATGGCTGGTTTTGACTTTTTAGTCTTGATTGCAGTAAGTTCTACTCAGATTCTTAAAGACTGTATGGTAGCAAATCTTTGGGATGGAGTTCACACAAGAAAGTAGTTTTGTTTTGGGATATCCAGATACCTCTAAGATTTTTTGGGGGGGTATTTTGTTATAGTTGTTCAATTGCTACATTTTAATTAAAGTTTTGGTTGCTTAAAATGACACAAAAACAAGTCTAAACCTAAATCGTCAGTTTAATGAATAATTACAAAACATAACAATCACCCAGGACCCCAAGACACACCTTTCCAGAGTGCAGCTCCCTAGGGGAAACCGTGATCCTATTATTATGATTTCTCTCCTTCTTGCTTTCCTTTTTAGTTTAATCTCTAAGCTCTCTAGTATAGCTTTGCCTGATTTTGATCTTCATGAGTAGAATACACTGTATGTATTCTCTCTCTCTCTCTTTTTAACACACGGATCACTCACTCACAGAATTTGTTCAGATATTGCATGGGGCTATAGTTCTTTCATTTTTTTAATCTGTATACACTATAACTTTGAGAATATACTACAGTTCATTCATTTTACTATTGACTATTACAAATAATGATTCTGTAACCATTTCTGTTTCAGTAAGTATCCTGGTGCACATGTGTGTGAGATTCTCTAAGATACATTTACCTAGAGAGAAATTGCTTGGTCAGAGAATACAGTTCTTTAGTTTTGTTGCAGCTCTGTTTTCCCGAATGGCTGTACTAGATTTACTCCAGCCTGCAGTGCATGAAAAGTTTCCACTGCTCCACATCGTCTTCAACATTTGGTGCCGTCAGACTTTCTAGTATTAGCCAGTCTGGTGGGTGTATTGTGGTATTATATTACAATTTTAATTTGTATTTCCCTCAGTTGTTAATGAGGTTGCACATTTCACCATGTGTATGTTAGCCACTTGGATTTCCTTTTATGATGTGCCTCTTCAAATCTTTGGCCATTTTTTCTATTGTTTTTTTTTTCTTCTTATTTGTATGAATTTATTATATTCTAGATATAGTTCCTTTAGGGTGATCTGTACTATAATGTCTTCTTCCATTCTGCTTTATCCTTTTATTCTTTATTTTAGTGAACAGTTTTATTTTGGTATGATTGAAATTACTGGGGGGTTTTCCCACCTTATGGACAGGGCATTTTATATTCTGAGTAAGATAGCCCTTCCTAGTACAAAAGTCATAAGGGTATTTTCGTATTATCTTTTTTTTTTTTTCTTTTTTCTTTTTTTAAGTAGGCTCCACACGCAGCTCATAGTCCAACTCTGGGTTCGAACTTGTAACTGTGTGATCCAGACATTAGTCGAGACAGAGTCAGATGTTCAACTGACTGAGCCAACCAAACACTGCTAGTTTCATACTCTCTTATCACAGCCTTTTTAGTTTTTCTTTCTTGTGTTTTTAAGGTTTCTGATCTACTTTGCAGTAAATTTTGATGTTGGGAATTAGGTGCCTAATTTCATTTTTTTCTTCATACAGATGGATAAAAGTCTCAGACCCTTACATTAACAAATCTGTCCTTGCTGCCTGCTCTGCCGTGGCTTCTGTGTAACATATAAGTGTCCGTATGGGCATGAGACTGTTTTTGAGTTCATGCCTCTTTTCCACAGTACCTTAATTCCTGTAACTTCTTTTCTTTTCTTTTCTTTTTAAAGATCTTATTTATTTATTTGACAGACAGAGATCACAAGTAGGCAAGAGAGGCAGGCAGAGAGAGAGAGGAGGAAGCAGTCTCCCTGCTGAGCAGAGAGCCCGATGCGGGGCTCGATCCCAGGACCCTGAGATCATGACCTGAACTAAAGGCAGAGGCTTTAACCCACTGAGCCACCCAGGTGCCCCACTTCCTATAACTTTCAGATAAATCCTGATACCTGGTAGAGTATATATAGGATTGCCTTATGTATTATTGGCTCTTTATATTTCCATATCAGTTTTAGAATCAGCTATCAGGTTCCTTAGATTTTGATTGGGGTTAAATTGAAACTGTGAGTCACTTTACAGAGAATTAATATTTTTACATTATTGAACTTCAAATCCATGACTATGATGTATATCTTCATTCATTTATATCTTCTTTAAAATCACTTAGTAATGTTTTAAATTTTCCTTAAAGAGGTCTTTTCCTAGTTTTTGTTCACTTCCAGTGTACTCGACATTTTAAAAAGATTTTATCTATTTGTTTATTTATTGAGCATTAGTCCAGGGAAGAGCAGGGTAGGGGTGGAGAGGGAGAGTCTCAAGCAGACTCCATGCTGAGCACAGATCCTGATGTGGGGTTTGTTCTCACGACCCTGAGACTATGACATGAGCTGAAATCAAGACTGACTGAGCTACCAAGGGACCCCTTGACAATTTTTATCCAGGTATACATGGTGTTTTATTTCGTTGTTTAGCTTTATATTGTTTATATAGGGAAATGTGATTTTTATGTGCTGATACTCTATGTAGCAACCTTTTTATTGATTATCATTTATCTATAGATCCTTTTGAGTTTTCTGCAGATATAGGTGTAATAGTTGCAAATGACTGCTTTTTTTTCCTTTTCTAGTTCCTATACCTTTTAAATCTTTTTCTTATTTTACCACACCAGCTAATGTTCAATAAAACTGGTAACATCAGACATTCTTCTTTTGTTCTTAATCTCAGAGAGACCAATGTCATGTCATTTGCAGGATTTTTTGGAAGCACCCTTTAATGGATTATGGAGCTGCCCTAGTATTTATTTTTTTTAATTTATTTTTTATTTTTTTATTAACATCTAATGTATTATTTGCCTCAGGAGCACAAGTCTGTGAATCAGCAGGCTTCCTAGTCTTATTTTTCTAAAAGGTTTTATTCGCCTTTTAATCATAAGTAAATGTTGAATTTTGTCAAGTACCTGTCCTGTATCTTTTTAAGTGGTCACAAGACTTTTTCTTTTAATGTCAATGTAGCAAATTTCACTGATTAAAATTTTTAGAGTTAAAACCACCTTGGATTCCTGAGATAGACCAAACTTGGTATTTGCATTTTTGCTCATAAATGAGAGTGGTTTTTAATTTTCCTTTCTTATATAATTCTTTGTAAGTTTTAGTATCAGGCTGTGCTACACTAAAATGAGTTGGGGAGTAAGTCTTTTTTTTTCTATTCTCTGGTGCAAGTTTTATATAGTATTGGAATTACTTCTTGGGTATATTTGGAACTGGGATATTTGTGTGTGTTGGGAGGACAATTTTTAAAAATTACAAAGTAACAATCCCAGGAGTGTTCAGATACTCTGTTCTTTGTGATTCATGTTTGCCTATTTTATCTATATTTTCTAGTCACTTAGCGTAAGATTGTTCATAATACTCTTTTACCTTTAATGTCTTAGAATCTATAGTTCTGTACCTCTTTTCGTTCCCAGTATTGGTTATTCCTGTCTTATCTCTTCAGTTCGCCAGAGAGGTTTGCCAACTTTATGTTTTCAAACAATTTTTGGCTTTGATGCTCTGTTGCATGGTTCATTTTCTGTGTCATCAGTTCTGCTTTTTTATTCCTTCTGTGTTTTTAAGGTTTATTTTGCTATTCTTTTTCACTTCTTTAGGTAGCTGCTTATTAGCTTATTGATTTCAGCTTTTTCCCCCAATACGTGTGTTTAAAGCTGTGCATTTCTGTTCGTAAGTTCTGCTTCCACAAGTTTTGTTATGCAGCGTTTTTATTAGTGTTCATTTCTAGATAATTTTCCGTGTTTCATTATGATTTATCTGTTGACCCATGGGTTATTTAGCAGTTTGTTTCTTAATTTTAAATACATGAAGATTCCATTTAACTTTTTTGTCATTAATTTCTGTCTTAATTGAACTGTGGCTAGAGTGTTCCAGATTTCAGACTTTTTTTAATTTTAGGATTTTCAGATTTTGACTGTGGCTCAGTGTGCTGTCGCTTGTTATGAATGGTTGATGTATGCTGGAAAGAATGTGTGTTCTATAGATGTCGGGTGTATTATCCCATAAATATCTATGGGATAGATCATGTTTTTTATTTTTATTTTTATTATTTATTTATTTAAGATTTTTATTTATTTATTTGACACACGGAGATCACAAGTAGGCAGAGAGGCAGGCAGAGAGAAAGGAGGAAGCAGGCTCCCCACTGAGCAGAGAGCCCCATGCGGGGTTCGATCCCAAGACCCTAGGATCATGACCTGAGCTGAAGGCAGAGGCTTTAACCCACTGAGCCACCCAGGCATCCCATATTTATTATTATTATTATTTTTTTAAGGTTTATTTATGTGAGAGAGAGTGGGAGACAGAGCGCATGAGAGTTAGGGAGAGGCAAAGGGCGAACATCTTCAAGCAGGCTCTTCCCTGAGTGTGGAGCTCTTGTGCTGAGGTCTGGAGCTCAACACAGGAGCCCAGTGCCATGACCCATGAGATCGTGACCTGAACTGAAACCAGCATTTGGACACTCAACAAACAGCCACCCATGTGTTCCTAGGCCATGCTTTTTAATCCTGAAGTTCACATCTTAAATATTTCATAGATTTTTGTTTTACCTGCTTTATTCTGTCAGATACTGAGAGAGTTGTCAAAATGTCCCATGCGGTCCTTCCTGTTACATCTTCCTGGGAAATCAGATCTTTAAATTGTGTGTATCTATCTCATATTTTTTACTTTGATTTTCTGTTGCTTAATCTTAACATACCTGTACTTTTTTAAAAAAATTACTCTATAATTACTACTTTTTAATACTATTTTTAAAAAATTACCCATCCTATTATTTACAGTCTTTCTGGTTCCTTGTTTTATGTGTGTCTCCTATAACCAGTGAATTGTAGTGTTTAAGTCCAGCCGGGTGATCTTTGTCTTATTTGGAACAGGTTAATCAGTTTGCATATGGTATAATTACGGTACTTATATATTTGAATTTATACTTCCATTTTATTTTAGTCTCTCCATTTTTTTTCTTTTTTTCTCCCCTCCTTTTTTTGAATTGATTTTTAAAATAAATTCTTTGTCCCCCCCACTGTTAATAGTATGGAAATTACACTTTCTATTTCCCTTTTTTCAGTTGTCTCCTGAGAGAGTCTAGGAGGCATTCTCACTACTGAAGTCCAGTGTTAATCATCATCTTTCCGGTAGAAACCCGTAACTCCATTTGTTCTCTTTTAACTCAGATGCTGCTGTTGTCATGTGTTTTAGTTCTTTGTGTATTTTTAAATCTCACATGACATTGTTTTATGTAGGGAATATCCATGTAAATTTACCCATATATTTATTATTACTTTTTTAAGCTTTTTATTTTTTTCTTGCATCAGACCTCTCTGTGATCATCTTCCTTTGGCCAGCAATATGTCCTTTGCATTTCCTTTACTGTGGGTTAGCTGGAGGTGAACTCTCAGTTTTTGGTTGACTACGAATACTTCTCCCCTCTCCTTCTTGAAACATATTTTAACTGAATACTGAATGCTGCGTTAATAGAATGCTGGGATGGGGTATGGGGTGGGAAGGAAGGGAGAGAAAGGAGAGAGGTCATGAGAGCTCTCTGGTGTCTCCTCTTCTTCTTTTCTTTATTTTAGAATTTATTGTCTGTTTGAGGGACAGAGAAGGGCAGAGAGAATCTCAAGCAGACTCCATGCTGAGCATGGAGCCTAATGGGGGGCTCCCCTGGAGGCTTGATGTGGGACTCTTCTCAGGGCTTGATCTTGTGACCCCAGGATCACCACCCTGAGATCATGACCTGAGCCAAAACCAAGAGTTGGATGCTTACCTGACCGTACCACCCAGGTGCCCCTGGTGTCTCTTCTAAGAACACTAATCCTGTTTTATCAAAGCCCTACCTTTATGACCTCATTCAGTCTTAATTAATCCCATAGGGCCCTATCTCCAAATTCCCTGATGGGGTTACAGCTTCAAATGTGAATTTGGGGGAATACAAACAATGAGTCCACACTAGGTGGCATTTACATAATGGTTGAGGGTCTTATGGCTTCTAATTACTTCTGATGTCTCTACTGTTGATAAATGTGAATCACTTTCCATGTATTTGGGCATATTCTGCCCGATAATTATTTAGCAAGTATATAGGGAGGAGAATAAAATTTATCTTTGCATATGTTTCTGTAATCTACAGAATTTGTTGGTGAGGTTGTTGTACACTTCCCAGCTAAATTCTAACCATCTGCTGTAGTTAAGTAAAGATTTTCAGCTTATTTACATATTGACTCTATTTTTCTTTATCTAGCTGTGTTGGTGTAGAAGAACATCATGCTGTTGACATTGACCTTTATCACTGTCCCAACTGTGCCGTTCTACATGGCTCCTCCTTGAGTAAGTACTAGAAACTTAAATAAAAACTGAAGTTTAGAATTTAATGTGTACATGACAATATTTTAATAATACTTTGACTAGTTTTGTTACACCCACCAAGAACTATAGGGAATATTTTTCTGAAGATACTGAGAATACAATTTCTTTTTTTTTTTTAATAAATTTTTAAAAAATATTTTTATTTACTTATTTGACAGAGAGAGAGATCACAAGTAGGCAGAGAGGCAGGCAGAGAGAGAAGGGAAAGCAGGCTCCCAGCTGAGCAGAGAGCCCAATGTGGGGCTCGATCCCAGAACCCTGAGATCATGACCTGAGCTGAAGGCAGAGGCTGTAACACACTGAGCCACCCAGGCGCCCCATGAGAATGCAATTTCTGTCTGAATTGCTGAATAACATTTGATAAATCAAGAAGATAAATCGAAAAAAATACTGTCATTCTTTTTTTCCCTTTAAAGATTTATTTATTTTAGAGAGAGACTAAAAATGAGTGTGTGTGAACGGGGGGCAGGACAGAAGGAGACGGAGAGGGAGAGGGAAAGAATCTCAAGCAGACTCCCCGCTGAGCATGGAGCCTGACGTGGGGCTTGATCCCACGACCCCAAGATTACCCTGAGCCAAAATCAAGAGTTAGATGTTTAACTGCTTAACCGGCAAAGCCACCCAGGTGCCCCCAAAATACCGTCGTTCTTAATTGCAAGGGCAAAACCCCCAAACTTAAGGGCATGTATTCAGTGCTTTCAGTTTGAGAAGTGTGGAAAAGTAAAGTTTTCTGATTTTGGAAACTGATTTCAAATGTTTTTGTCTCTATAAATTGAAAAAAAAAAACTTTCAGTAGTAATTGGGACAGTGTACAGGATAAGACTTTAATGCACACACATGCATTGTATTTTTGGGAGATTTGGGTATCAAAATGCTGAAATGTTATTCTGTTTTCTGATTTTGGTCTTCAGTTTGAGTGTGGCCTAGAGTCCTGCCCAACTTGAGACAACACCCCTGACCCAGTCCCATTCTGAGGAAGGCAGAGGCCTGAGCAAGTGTCTGCCTACACTTTCCTGCCTGAGTTAAATATCGTTTTATGTGTGATATTGGTACACCCCAGAGAGCACATGAACTTCCTGGCCTATACTCTTGATTTCAGCTCAGAGGTGATCTTGGGGTCGTGGGACCAAGTCCCATGCCAGGCTCCTTGTGTGGGGGGGCTGCTTGAGATTCTCTCCCTCTCCCTCTCCTCCTGTCCCTATCCCCACTCACACGCTTGCTTTTTCTCACACTCTCTCTCTAAAATAAATAAATCTTTAAAGGGAAAAAAAAGATGACAGTATTTTTTTTTCCATTTTATCTGTTAGAATTAATAATTTAATATCTTTGTAAGAGATTTAGAAATTCAGGCTGTAAGAATACATCAAAATATTACATTAAATTTCATAAAATATTAAAATATACATTATCCATTTTATTACACAGTATAAAATTTGAGGTTAGCAAATTGGTAGAATTTTTTGTGTAATTGGCCAGTTTATTGTCATAAATGTTTTTAAAGCTTCTTATTTTGTGTAGCAATGAAGTATGTGGTATACAACTTGGAATGATTATTGACCAAGTATAATTCTTGGAGGAAATAAATAATACTGGGTTGTTACCTCAAGAAAGGAAACAGAACTAAAATTTATAACACTTTTAGTTTAGAATTTATATAATTTCCAAATGAAATAATTTGAATTTAATTTCAATGAAATATTAAGTGGGTTACAATGAGATGGAACAGTGTTGTGTTTAAAACACTATGATACATGGGTGCCTGGGTGGCTCAGTGGGTTAAGCCGCTGCCTTCAGCTCAGGTCATGATCTCAGGGTCCTGGGATCGAGTCCCGCATCGGGCTCTCTGCTCAGCAGGGAGCCTGCTTCCTCCTCTCTCTCTCTCTGCCTGTCTCTCTGCCTACTTGTGAACTCTCTCTGTCAGATAAATAAATAAAAAAAAAAAAATCTTAAAAAAAAAACACTATGATACGTGATGCATTCTGCTTTCTGTTTTTTCTATATGATTTAATTTTTTTAAAAAGCTTGTCATGCTCACTAAATTGATTTCATAATCCATAATGGATCATGACCTGCACTTTGCATAATGATGCTTCAGAGAGAAGCTGGACTGTTGCGTGGCCCTTCGTATACTTCTCATGCTTGAATCACAAAAGATCAGGAATTGGTTATCTTCTGGGCAAAAGTCCAGCACTAAATACCCACAGGGAAAATGTCCAAGATCCAGTAATTTGTTCTATCTTAATTTAAGGCTCACCTTCCCTCCCTTTCACCCTACACCCTTAACTTCGGTCATTCCTTTTGGCCCCTTTCCCTCTGCTTTTAAGCCTCTCTCGTTTGCCACCTAGGGCTTCCTGTTCTCTCAGAGTTCCCCAGGAATCCTTATTGTAGATACTGTTCAGACAGTGTAATAGTCACTTGGTATGGTGAATTTAGATTTGACCCTTTAATGGGAGTTAAGAATTTAATTTAAGGTCAAATATCAAAAAAGTCCCAGACTTACATATCTCAGTGTTTCTCAGGCACATGGAGTCTAAACTCAAAATTTTCTCTCCCTGTGATGGCTACCAGAATATTCCTTCCTTTAAGAAATTCAGTCACCTTCTTGCAGTGGCTGATTTTATGTGTTAAGCATGTTGGTCTAACAAGACAGTTGTAGCATCTCTGTCAACATTGTGCAGATCTGCTCATTTAAAAGGAAAGACAAGTAATTGGCAGCTTATTGGATGCCCTAGGAACTATGCTAAGAAGTACTTGACTTATGTTATTTCCTTCGATATTTGTGACATGTTGAGGGGAGAAAAATGATTGAACTAGCTCTTTTGTGTAGTTATTTGGTGGAGTTGGAGTTTGAGCCGATAGCTGTCCAATCCCAGATCTATTCTAACTCTAATCTGTTCTGCCAAAATGAAAATTAAAACACTATAATACTGTAGTTTACCTATCAAATGGGGAACTTTGTCTTTTTTTTAATTTAAATTCAAATTTAAACTAAATTTTATTTTTTAATGATGTATGTATGTATTTGAGAGAGAGAGCAAGCATGTGCTAGTGAGGGCAGGGGCTGAGGGAGAGGGAGGCAAGCACAACTCCCTGCTGAGCGGGGAGCCTGATGCAGGGCTCCATCCCAAGACCCCTGGATCATGACCTGAGCTGAAATAAAGAATCAGATGCTCAACCAACTAAGCCACCCAGACACCCCTCTTTTTTTTTTTTTTTTTTTAATGGTGATGCTCACTGTTGACCCAGGGCTTCGAAAGAGGCTGCTTGTGTATACTGGTAAGAATGTGAGTTACCTATCACTTTTTTGGAGGCAGTTTTGCAATATGTAGTAAATATCTTAAAAATATTGAGTCTTCTGGCATTTCTAGGAATTTCTCCTGAGGAATTAATGAGAGAAACAGATTTATGTATATGAATATTAATCTCAATTTTGTTTGAAGAAAGATTCAGAATGAGCTAAGTGCTTAAGAGTCGAAAAAGGATTATAAAGTGATGCATCTATATCTATGTCTTAAAATTCTAGGCTGCTTTTAAATTGCTATTGAATATTTAATAAGGAGAAAAATGCTCATGATAGAATAAGAAAGGTAAGCAGAATGAACATTATGATCCCAGTTGAAAATAAAATGGGGTAATGTATCTATATATATGTAGAACAGAAGCCTGGAATGAAACACCCTTGAATTTTATAAGTGATTTTAAATGAGAAAAAATAACACACGAAGGATGCCTTAATGGCATTTTCTAGGAAGGTTGCTTTATGATACTATTTTTCTCATGAGACTTTTAAAAAATGGGATTTGCTGTTTTCTGTATTGAGGGTTTGACTGCCATGAATTACTTGAGAATCTTGTTTTAAACCCTCAGAAATGAATAAGCCCAATTTCCTCCCTTATTGGTTATTTAGTGTGACTTCTCCTTATCCAGATGAGGATCCAGTATTAATTTATTATGATCTTTTAGGGTGAAGGTTTGGAATAACTTAGACTCATAGAGTTCCCCTGGCTCCATGTTTTATTAGGAAAACATTGAAACATACGGGAGAGGTTGAAAGAATTTTGTCGGGAGTACTTCCAAACTCACCATGTAGGCTCCACTATTAATATTTTATACTACTTGCTTCACTACAAAGTCTCGTATCTATCCATTTTATTTATTTATTTTTTGATACATTCTAAGCTGGTTGTAGACTTTAGTACATTTCCTAGAGTCATGAAAATTTTAGTCTTAAGAGTGATTTTCTTTTTTCTTTTTAAGTATTTTATTTATTTGTCAGAGAGGGAAAGAGGGAGAGAGGAGAGAGCACAAGCAGGGGGAGTGGCAGAGGGAGAGGCGGGCTTCCTGCCGAGCAAGGACACCGACCAGAACTCGATCACAGCACCCTGGGATCATGACCTGAGCTGAAGATAGTGACTTAACCAATTGAGCCACCCAGGTGCCCTGTAAGAGTGATTTTCAAACTTAAAAAAGAATATAAAATTTAGACATCTTACATTTCTAGCACACAAAAGGGCTGTAGGTGGTGTCGCCCTGGTCGAAAGCAGAATGAGGTCCACAGTTTCTGTCTTGGTCTCTTCCCCATCTTCCCCTTTACTAAGGGATTCATCAACATGGTTTGAAATACAGCACTCCAAGAAAAAAAAAAAAGAAGAAGAAGAAGAGAAACACAGCACTCCTCCCTTCATTCCATTTGAGGAAGGTGGACCCAGTCTTGTCACATGACTTGCCCACAGTTGCAGAATAAGTTATGGCTGAACTGGAAGTCCAGTCCAAGTCTCCTGATTTTGATTGCCAGGACTCTTCAAGACCGTAGTTGCCCAGAGCTGTAGAATTACAGGGTCTGAGCATTAGGACTCATCGTAAAGTTACTTGTTCTGTCATTTATCTTCTTTAGCTATGCTGCAGCCACCTGCTCTTCTTTTGTGGCAGTGTAAGCATGCTTATTTTGGGACCAGATCTTGACATAAAAGAGAAGGGAACTGTTGCTGTTAAAAGAGATTTCTGATGTGGGATCCATGACTTGGATGATCAATAAAAATCATACTGTCACTTCATGGTCTTGTGAAAGTCATGATTTAAAGTAATTGTGTTATTTTATTGTATGTGTCAGTGTGGATATTAAAATGGGCTCCATCTGCTAATTTGCATTTGTCGATTTAAATTTTTTTGAAATAAAGAGTAGACTTTTAAAAACAAATTTTGTGCTCTCTTCAAAATTTTATTTAAATTCTAGTTCGTTAACATAGATTTAGCATAGACTTTTTAAAATCCACAGTCAGTTACCTATAATTGTGGCATTACACAAAGTAAAATTTATACTCTTCAGCTTGGAAATGCATTCAAAAGGGAGTGTTTTTTATTGTACTCATAATTGCTATTTCTTATCATATAGAATGTACCTTTTAGAAAGTACATGGTATCACTGGTTATCACAACTGTTCTCTTTTTTAAAACTTCTAAAAACCCAGTGAAAAAACGGAGGAATTGGCACAGGCACGACTACACAGAAATTGATGATGGCACCAAACCAGTGCAAGCTGGGACTAGAACTTTTGTGAAGGAGTTACGTTCTCGAGTCTTCCCAAGGTATGGAAACTTGTTCTTGCTAAAGAAAACTTGAGACTGTTATCTCACGCAGTGGCATTATCTAAAGCAATGTTTTCGGACTTCAGGTTGCAGCCCATTCTCAGTGTTTTACCTTTTATTTTTTTATTAATGAAATAGAAAATATTGGCGCATTTATATAAGTAATGAGTAAATAAGCAAGGTTTCATGGAACTATATCGTGTTACCTGTGTGTACCGGGGCACCTTGTACAAATACATGAACTGCTGATCTCTGTCCAGAAAATTTGAAATACACTGATTTAAGGCAGTTGTTCCCGGTACCGGATTCTTCATGATGGGAAGTTGCTGCTTGTCCTCCCCTGTTCTGATTGTCAAACTCTGTGTTTTTCTTGTGTTGTTTTCTTATCTCTCTACCCTGGGTCTGGCAGGGGTACCCATAACCATTGCTCAGCCTCTCTGGTGGCAGCAGGACTGGGCTTTTTGATTTTTAAAAGATAATGGAAAGTGTTTGACTTATCTGTGGCTCAGGGAGCATCAAAAGTATTGCACAGCATTTAATCATGCTAATTTAAATCATTTCCCGCTTGCTGCCTGACATCTATTTAAAGTGATAATGCTTAATAGCCTTTTACACGAGATCATATCCAGGCTTGTTAAGGAGGGAAAGCACAATTTAAATTTAAATCTCAACATCACGTGCAGCCTATTACAGAATTATTTCAGGTCCTGTAACTGTAAAACCCGTGCTATTTCTTCACAGTCTTTAACATTCTTGTCTCTCCCTCTCCCTCGTTTAATCCTTAAACAGAAATGTGTAATTGATACGCACCCAGTGTTGGCTCCCTCAGGTCTGCTGAGCTCTCCACAGTGGTTTCCACATGCCTTTTGTGATAGTGAAGGCGTTCGTCTCAAATACTCTCTCTTACCAGTTTCAGAGTGGTTGGGCGAATGTTTGTTTTCCTTGATTGGTTTGGAGCTAGGGCCAGAGTTTTCAGCCTGGGTCTAGAATAGGCTTCGGAGAGGCTTGTGAGTTTCTTGAAGCTATGTAAATAGTTTAGTGTCAATATATGAATGTGCATTTTTCAGGAAGCAGAGCCAAAGCTTTTACTCTTTTCAAATAGGCTTGTGACCCAAAAGAACAGTGTTAAAAATCCTGACCTAGTGATGCCTGTGGCTTCTATGCCAAAGTGGTAACAAGTAAGAGCAGTTACAGAGATGGTCACAAATGTCTAAATGATTATTACCATTAATTAAAGGTTTTTGGTTTTAACTCCATAAACCTTCACATCATTCAAAAACCATATGTAGAGATAGTAATTAATTAAATTACACATACTTGATGTGATTAACACAGAAGTATATAAAATATAGTGCATGGGTTATCTTACCTCCCTCTCCCCCATTTTAAAACTTAGTGTGGGCCTTTTGAGACATTTTCCTACATAAATAATTACATGTAAAATATTTATGTCTATGTATGTGTGTATATATACATGCATCTAGTTTTTAAAAAATAAAATGGGGTTTATTATGCATATGAAATACCTATTTCATCGGTATTTTTCCCCCATTTACAAAGCTTTACCCCTCTCCTTGACTGCGGTGTAGTACGCAGTCAGGTATACTCACCGTAATCCACTTAATCATCCCTCCCTGATGTATGTTTAGGTTGTCTCCAGTTTTTTTCCCTTGAAAATAACGGTGTGCATGTATTTTTAAGCACTTGTACTTACAGGTTTTTGATCGACAGGGGAAGTAAAACACCAAACACTGAAGATCAGAAAGTACAAGTGACTGGAAATTATCCCTCAGATTGGAGTTGAAGGAATTGTTTGATTCTCAGAGGTTGGGGAAAGAGGAAATGTTAGATGCTTGTGGGGGACTAAAAGGCAGCACAGAACACAGTGAGTCAGATGAAGGAGATCTAAGTCTTTCAAATATAAGACTATCCAGAACAAGTCTGTCTCATTTTAGGGAGCTTCCGACTGCCCTTTTCTTACTGAGAGGGTGGACAGATTAGAGCCCAGTAATTCAGAGAACCCGTACTTCTTGTCTTCTCCTTGATTCCTAGGCTGCAGGTGACGTGAATACAGTTAAGGTAAATGGAAAGGACTGTTGTAGCCTGTAAAGCAGCTCTTGTACTTATTTGAATGTATTAACAGCTGCATTCTGGGGGCAATTGGAAGATTAAGTCTAGGACATCCTCATTTAAAGAGATCTTTGATTTATGGTTAGAGAACATTGGAAAGGGACAAACCACTCTTAAATGTGATGGTCATGACGTGTTACTCATGAGAGCGGGCAGCTGGGGTTCAGCATGCTTTTTAGTGGCTTGGGTGACCACTTACTGTAACTTATGACATACTGGTTATAACAGATAGATCAGGAGTTCCTTTTCGACCTTTATCTTGGTGGACGGGAACCATGGGAGGGAACCATGGAGCTAGTCATTCTCCATGGTGTGGGACAACAGTGAATTGTTCTATGTTCATGAGGCTTTGAAATGTCTAACAAATACTTGTGTAGAATTTTACAGCTGGATAGAATCTTATCTGTTTTACTTATCTTGACACCAGCTTTTTTCCTAAGGTGCCCCCTTACCTTTCGCTCTCCTGATTTCCTACACAGCTTGTTTTTAGTGGCTTCTGATCTAGTTACTTCTCTTAAATTCAGTTACTCATTACAAGAAGTTGTAATCATCCTATTATTATATTATCTCTCCTTGTGTAGTTTACTGAAACATTTACGTATCGAATATGTATTTTGCTATAAACTAATTTTAGGTATTCATATTTTTCAATGATACATATTGAGGTAATTATCTATGACTTTTACTTTAGAATAGTAAAAAGGACTTGATAAAACATTTGTTCTAAAAAGGAGAATTGGGTTTGATTGGTTGAGAACTGCTGATATAGACAGTGATGCAGTATATGAGTTAACTCATTCCCAGACTATTTTTTTTTTAAATGAATTTACCAATAAAGATGACTGTTTACCCTTATGTTTTCCTTAGTGCCGATGAAATCATTGTAAAGATGCATGGCAGCCAGCTGACACAAAGATACCTGGAGAAACACGGATTTGAAGTTCCTATTATGGTCCCCAAATTAGATGACCTAGGACTCAGGCTCCCTCCACCTACTTTTTCTGTCATGGATGTGGAACGCTATGTAGGTACGCACTTGGTTCCTTGAAGTACTTGGGGGAAATGTGATAAAAGTAGTAGTAGTAGTGTTCTGAGTACATTAGAAGTTGAGTGAAGAGATGGTAATTTAGTGGGAAAAGTGAAATTCAGTATCACCTAGGTCGAAAACTTTTCTTCTGAGCAAACCTCTAGTTGTTAGAGAAAGAGACAGTTGCTCTATTCTTATGTACTCAGCCTCATTCTGCCGCTCTTTCTGCTACCTGCTTAGGAGAAACAGTTGTGAGGTGTAACTACAGCTAACAGTAGGAAGACACTGCGAAATTGGACTGGTTCTAGGACTCTGTAGCATGCAGAGCAGAATCCCTGGATCCTGTGTCATTGACCTGGTCCAGGGCCTAGAGAAGGGCTGGGGAAAGAGGAGACCACATTCAAGCCCGTTTCTATATTCGTGACTTGATGGTATTGCCACTGCCTGGTGTCTGGACTCGGTGTGTGATTTTGAGGCCCAGAGAGGCATAAGAAACAAGGGGGAAACCGTTTCTCCATTGCATTCTTCTCAACATTGTCAGTCATTTTGTTTATTCTCATCTCGGTATCTGTAGATAAAACTGACTGTATATAGATTTCATTCCTTACCAGTTGTGGATAGAGATGTTTTTGAGGATTAGATCTCAAATCGACCTTGACTCTGAACAGTACATTTACTGTGATGCATTATCTCCCGAGTAGAAAATGCTGGAGAACTTGTCCCTTTATTGAGCCACTGAGTGACAGTTTTCATTGATAAATGCTTCACTGAGGAAACACAGTTTAATGTCATGACTTCGCATTCACTAATTCTGAATTATTTGATAGACTAGGAGATGAGGCTGAGGTTTAACCTGGCCTGTTTGCATAAATACCACTGTAAAATAAATGGCTAGTGTAATGTAAGTATAGGAAAAATATTCAAACGCCTAGATAGTTTACTTTTTAGCATTGTAAAATGCTTTGGTTAACAGAACTGTTTTGCCTCTTAGGTACAAAATAAAGTTTACTAGGCAGCATGTTAATATAAAGTTACACTAAAGTGAGAAAATGGCATTTATTTTATTTCTCTTTCAGATTGATTAAGTATTGTCATATTTTGAATTCACCGTCTGTCCTGTAGGACATTACAAAACTGGGTTTGCTTTCTAGGGTGACTGTACAGTGATGGGCGAGAGACACCTCATGGTTTTATAGGAAAAATCTAAATTAATCCCAATTGAGAACTCATTTCACATGCATTAATATGAACTGATTTTTGCTTCCTACCCACTGATTTTTTTCTTGAAGCAGAATGTTGGAAGAGAAGACACTACCTGGCAAGCAGAAATTGTCATAGTTACATTGTTCACTAATTCCACAGCGACTGACTGGTTTTTCTAAATGATAGAATCTTAGGTGTTAGAGGAGTGGAAGGACGAAGACAGTCCCCTCGTCTTATGCCTGGGGACATTGAAAATGCAGAGCACGTGGCCCAGTTCCCACATACCAGTATAATGCATTTTTGTCCGTGTGAGCTGCACACTGAAATCAGTAGTATATAGAAAACTTTGTAAGCATTTAAGTTTTCACCCTCATTGTTAAATTAGTAACTCTGTCTTTATTGCTTTATTCTTTCCCTCAAAAGCAGCCCCCTTTTTCAGAAGTACCAGTTGGACTTAAAAAGTAAGGATACTGGCAGAATCTTTGTCTAGGCTATGTAGTTTTATGGTTGGCTTTAAGTAAATATAGTCTTTAAAATATTTTTGTTTAGGGCATCTATTGCTGTAACTCTTAAGCCCAATAACAAGACTATAATTTTTCTCTGCAGGTGGTGACAAAGTGATAGACGTCATCGATGTGGCGAGGCAGGCAGACAGCAAAATGACCCTTCACAATTATGTTAAATACTTCATGAATCCTAACAGACCAAAAGTGTTAAATGTGATCAGCCTTGAATTTTCAGATACAAAGTGAGTAGTTCTGGACATTTTGGTTTAGTCTTCTCAGTGTTAGCTAAATGTAGTTAATGATACATTTATTTCAGTATGAAATCTTATTATGACTTCTGAAGCAGTCCAGTCATAGCAATGTACATTTTGCTTTGACACATACAGAGAATATTTAGAAATAATGAATTTTAATCTTTTACGTATTGTTAACCTAGAGTTCCATTTAATTTCTTGGTTTGGGTTGAGATGGGAAATGAAACTTTAAGAACTTTCAGTTTGCATGATGTGGGGATGTGTGTATATGTGTGTTTGTTTTTTTAAAGGATGTCTGAATTGGTGGAGGTCCCTGATATAGCCAGAAAACTTTCCTGGGTGGAAAATTACTGGCCAGATGATTCAGTTTTTCCCAAGCCGTTTGTTCAGAAGTACTGCTTAATGGGAGTTCAAGACAGCTACACGGATTTCCACATTGACTTTGGTGGAACTTCAGTCTGGTACCATGTCCTCTGGGTAAGACTGGGGCATTTCTTTCTCCTCTTACTGACAGAAACATTTAGTCCTGTTTTTCCAGGAATGCATTCATTCGCTGTAAATGACATTTATTACGAGGGAAGTTTTTGTACTTTTTAAGTAGGCTCCAGCATTTTACCTTTAAGCATTATGGTTTTTCTTTTTTTAAAATCTCAAGTAATGGAGAGGCCACCATGCTTTTATTTTATATTTACATTCCTTTTTTTTGTCCCTGTCTCAAAAATTGGTCACTTGCAGCCTTTTGTCTCTGTTTCCTTTTCACCCTAGTCAACTATCAGTTAATCCCTGAATCAAATACCTGATTACAGCATAATTACAGTAATACTTGCTTCTGATTTTAAGGGTAGGCCAGGACAGCTAGTTGAATGAGTCAGAAATGCCCATGAAAAAAAACACCTAATTTTTCTTGGCAGCTTATATTCACCTTGCTTTATCTAGAATTGGACTATACAGTAGCCACTGGCCATATGTAGCTAAATTTAAATAATTATAATTAAATATAATTTAAAATTCAGTTCCTTCTTTACACTAGTGACATTTCAAGTGCTCGGTAGCCACATGTGGCTTACGACTAATGTATAGTGCAGATAGAAGACATTTCCATCATCACACAAAGATGTGTTGGACAGTGCTGATCTAGAACCAGTTCTGTGTACAGTGCCCATGCTTCAGCAGCGCTCTGGACTGCACTCGACGCTGTGTCCTTGAGCTCCTGAACCTCTTCTCTTCTCCGTGAGAAGGCAGGGGCTAGTTGATCAAAGGAAGTTTATTTACCGGTCTTTGAAAAAAATAGTCCTAGATCTTAGGGGCAAGGGCAAAGTTGCAGAGATGACTCTGTGACCTGGGCCTATTAACATGCGTTTACTTCCATACCTTTAAAATGAGATCAGTAAGGTGTTTATGATTGTTTACTCTCCTCTCTTGTAACTGTTTCTCCAACCCTGCTTTATTGACCCCTGGTCGTGTTTTGGAGGGGGAGCTTTAGCTTTTGTGAAGATGCTTATTAAGGGCAGTAATTATTGATCAGATTTGTGAAAGATGTCCTCTTGAGCCTAAAAAAAAATCCGATAATTATCTAATTTGATTTAGATCATTATATTGGGAAATCGCATCCATGTGGGCCATCCTAAGAGTGGCTTTTTTTTTTTCAAAAATAGTGTGATTACTTCCTTCTAGGGTGAGAAGATTTTCTATTTGATAAAGCCAACAGATGAAAACTTGGCACTCTATGAGTCTTGGAGTTCATCTGTGACCCAGAGTGAGGTGTTCTTTGGAGATAAGGTGGATAAATGCTACAAATGTGTGGTAAAGCAGGGACATACTTTATTTGTTCCTACAGGTAAGGCTTTCATCCCATTCCCTCCCCCCATAGTTGATGCTCAGTTGCACAGAGTCGGCATTTTATTGGAAGCTCTGGCTTTAACATGGTAGAAAATAGCTTTGCGTGGTCGGAGAGATAATTCTGACCTTGGACGTGTCACTGCTTTGTCCCTTAAAGGGCCTTTCTTGCAATTAGAACCTGTTTTGGAATTGTGTTTTCTGTCATTTGCCTTCATTTTAATTTTTATTCAGATAAAATTCATACACCGGGACACCTGGGTGGCTCAGTCAGTTAAGCCGCTGCCTTCGGCTCCGGTCATGATCCCACAGTCCTGGGATCTAGTCCCGCATCAGGCTCCTTGCTCGGGGGGAGCCTGCTTCTCTCTCTGCCTCTGCCTGTCACTTTACCTGCTTGTGCTCTCTCTCTCTCTCTCTGATACATATAAATAAATACATAAATATAAATAAATAATCTTTTTAAAAATTCCTGTACCATAATATTTATCCTTTCCAAGTGTACATGTCAGTGGTTTTTGGTAGATTACCAAAGTTGTGCACCCATACCATTTCCAGAAGATTTCATCACCTCAAAAACAAACCCATACCAGTTAATAGGCGTTCTTCTCCCCTGAGTCCCTGGCAACCACTTCATGTACTTTCTGTCTCTGTGGATTTGCCTATTCTGGATATTTCGTGTATAACATATGGAATACGTGGCCTTTTGTATCTAGCTTCTTTTAGCTGGCTTAATGTGCACTGGGCTCCTCCATGTTGTATCACATGTCAGTGCTTCATTATTTTTTATGGCCAAATGATACACCACTATTATGGATAGACCTCATTTTGTTTATCCATTCATCAGTTGATAGACATTGGCTATTATGAATAGTGATGCTTTGAACATTTTTGTAGAAGTTTTTGTGGTTTTATATATATACACCTAGTAATGAAATGGTGGGGCCATAGCATTTATGATGTTTAGCTTTTTGAGGACCTGCTAAACTCTTCCATATGGTTTCACCACTTTACATTCCCACCAGCAATGTACACATGTTCCAGTTTCCCCGCATCTTTACCAACACTGTAATTATCTTTTTCACTTTGACTGTTCTAGTAGATGTGAAGTGAAGGTATCCTACTGTGGTTTTGATTTGCGTTTCCTTAATGAATAATGATGCTGAACTTTTTTTCTTGTGCTTCTTGGCTGTTTGTGTATCTGTCTTTGGAGAAATGTCTATTCAAATTCTTCGTCTGTTTTTAAGTTGGGTTATTTGTCTTTTTATTGTTGAGTTGTAAGCGTTCTTGATATATTCTGTATACCGGATACACGATCTAGATATATCCAGATCTATGACCTACAAGTAACTCTCCTATTCTGGGGCTTATCTTTGCACTTTGTTTATATGTTCTTTTTAATGTCCTTTGCACAAAATTTTAAAATTTTGTTGACATGTTTTCAGTTTTAACTGTTCAGCTCTACATTGCTATCAGAGGCTGAGCCTGCTCTAAGAATCTGGGCTGCTGCCCTGGGACACTGGAGGCAGTGGGTATATTTTGAGGGACCCTGGGAAGGAACTGAACACCAGCCTTAGCTATCGCCTCAAGTATAGGTTATCAGGCATGTCACTTTGAGATTGACTGAATGCAGGGTGTGGACTCATCCAGCCACTGGTTTTGAGAATTAATGTTTTTCTGATTTGGGTGACCTTAATGGCTACAGAGTTCACGGGGATTTGTTGCCACAGGTCTTGCTCTCTTGCCTGCCTCTGGTGTATGTAATAATAAATTTGTATTGAATAAATGAATGAATGAATGTCTAGAACCACCAGAATTTATAAATCTAGATAAGTATCAATATTTTTATTGTGCATGGGCTCAGCTCCTCTCTTAAATCCTTTTCCCAGGGCTCCCTTTTGTAACAAATCTTTTGTTAATGCCCCCTTCAAAATCTTGGATTCAAATTCATTCATGATACAAACTCCTATACCAGTTGTTTCTCCCCAAATTGATGTAGTGATCTAACTAGAACAGAAAGAAGAAACTGAAAAGCAATTCATAATAAAATACTATTTTAAAATGTGCCTGCTCATACAGGTGTATGATTGGCAACTCAAGTTCTAGAGCATTCATGTAGATTATTGGTTCTCAAATGTCATTGAGCATTAGAATCACCTGGAGGACTTACTAAAACATGGATTGCTGGGCCTTATCCCCAGCGGTTCTGATTCAGTAGATCTGAGAGGCTTTGGGGGTGGTGCTGGGAATTGCATTTCTAAAGGTTCCCAGTTGCTGGCTGATGCTGCCGGGCTGGAGACCCCATCCAGAAAACCACTGCCATAGGGACTGTTGTTTTTTTCAGAAAATTGGGCCAAAACTTTGCAAAAAATACTTTGCTTACATATATGATGGACTTAGAGCTTCTTGACTTAGACCATTAATGACAGATTTTGTGCCTGTGTGAATGCCCAGCAGAGAGCCCTGAGTAGTGCACGACTTTCTTACTATGTGGAGTGGCCTGTGTGTTGCATCCCTGGCTCTCGCTCAGGCAATGACACTAATGCCTCTTCATCATGGACAATCAAAGCAAGTCCTTCAGACTTTCCAAAACATCCTATACAGGCAGCGCTGTACAGGATCTGATCTACAGGATTTGTAGCTGACAAAAATTTTTCATTTGTGATTTCAGGGTGAAGCTGAAGGCTTTGTGCCTTTAAGCATACAAATGGCACCCCTTGAAAGTCGGTCTTTAAAGGAATTTTTTTCATGTGTGCCACAGCACAATGAGGGATCAAAAAGTGAAAAATAGAAAGAATATGGGGTCTGTTTTAATAATGAATTTTTACATGCAAACATATGTGTATATTTATACATTTGCACGAAAGCTTTATGTTCAGCCTGTGGATTTTTTTTTTTTCCCCAAAAGTTAGGCATCACCTCTTAGAAACAATTCTTACTTTGAAGACATGTTTATGGGAAAATAAGACATCCTTTTAATTGCCACCGTTTGTATCTTAGGACCCATAACCCTTCATGTGAACTGTGGGTGATCTGCCTTTTTCTTCTTAGCGCCAGGTCTCCCCTCGGTCCCGCTCTTGCTCCTTGCTTAGTCCCTCAGGGCACTGCTTGCCTCAGGACAGCGCTAATGAAGAGGGGAAGGGCTTGGCCAGTCCCGTGTCCCTGTAATGGCAATGTGCTCACCTCATTCTTACCACATTTGACTCCTCTCAGAGGAACATCTTCAACGAGAAGTTGGATTACGTTTGTAAGCTAAAAAAACTAAAACAGCAACAACCACAAAACCCATCACCTATCCTGTACCATGATTTTGTCTGATTGGATCGATGCATTTGTTTCCTCAAAGTCAGCAGAGTCTGGCATGTGTTCGGTTCTTCATAAATACTTGAATGAATGTGTCTACAGATAATAATCAGCATCAGCTTCTCGAGCTCTGGCGGAGTAGGAAGGAAACTGATGTTGATATTTTGAGTTTCTCATTTCACAGGTAGTTATCACATTTGTTTGGTTTAAATATTGAAAACTCACTGATGCGCATTTTAACTGTTCCAGGGTGGATTCATGCTGTGCTCACATCTCAGGACTGTATGGCTTTTGGGGGGAACTTTCTGCACAACCTTAACATTGGCATGCAGCTCAGGTTTGTGTCATCAGTATTTAACGGATCTTTTGTCTTTTCTTAAATAAGATATTATTTCTAAAGTTCTAGAAAAACTAATTCAGCAATGTATTTTAATTGCATTCTCATGGAGGGAGGTAGGCCCTGAGGAATTATGAAGGACCTTTAAACCAAATGTATTATAAAATTTTGTCAGGACGACTCCTTGATGCATTTCAACCCTAAAAACAGAAAGAGTCATTTATTCAGTTTGATACGAAATGTAACCCTGAATTTCAAAATTTTACAAAATGTGGGCTCTGTCGTTTGCCTGTTTTTATAGTTAGGGGAATGAACCAAATCCAGCCGGACTCAGGTGTGACATGGTGCAGGGGGAAAGTCATCCTAAGTCAGGACTGCTGTCAGAACACCTGCTTTAGTTTGCTGTGGGTAAAGGATTAACAGCTGTTTCCCCTTCTGTCTGAGACTGACCTTTGGGTAACTCTATTCCTCTGGTGGTCTGAAGAGAGTAGAATGTTACCAAGCTACATGGCTTAAGGTAAAATGATTTCTGATTAATTAACTGCATCAGGACCGGGAGAACTAGAGATGCCCAGGCAGGAGCCATGTCTTTGGGCTTTCCTGAATGTGGTGACTCTTGTAACCTGGCGTGCCCAGGGGGAATGCTGGGAGCTCTGTGTCTGTGGAGATACTGTGAGAAATAGTGCCATGAAGCTCGGAGTGGGGGCACCTCCAGCACCCATCAGATGTGAATCTTGTTTCTCTACCTGGAGTGTCCCTGGGGGAAAGATGACTACTGGCTATGGGGACTGCTGCCAGGACTCCCACAGAAGCAGAACGCTGGCAGGCTGTGGATCCTGTCTTCTCACCGTGACCAACACCGGGGTAGTAGAGCCTAAAGAAAACTCTGAGTGGGTGTTGTGGTGCTAACATAGGGAGCTGTTTTCTACACATGCTGTTTTATTTGTTACGGTGGAACCCTTATAACGTTCCTTTTGCTAAAACTACGATGCAAATCCCAGGGTTCTGATCTTTGGGAAGACCCCAGTATAAATCTTCAGTATACTGTCTGATTTGTTAAGGTCCGAGCTGGATAAGATCACAGTTCATTCTTGTTCAAGTGTGGTGGTGTTAGGTGATACACACTACTTGACTGGCCTTACGTATTGTGGCCTGCTTGTTTTATTTTCCTTAAGTTGGTTGCCTCCATTTAACTTGGAAATGTTAATATTAATAAGTTTCTTCAAATTTTCTTTAGGTGTTACGAGATGGAAAAAAGGCTAAAAACACCAGATCTTTTCAAATTCCCTTTCTTTGAAGCCATATGTTGGTTTGTAGCCAAAAATTTGCTGGAAACCTTGAAAGGTAATTCATAATCTGTACATTATGATGCATGATGTTTGTAAATTCATGAAAAGCCACTGATAGAAAGAGGGGCCTTTTTTTTTATTATGGTGTAGCTATTGCCCCTGTTTTGTTTTTTAAAATGCATGATTTCCCCCGCCAAGAAACTTTCTAGCACATTAGTGTCTAGCCCATAGCCTTAAAAATCAGTTCTATGAAGAGCTGCATCAGAGCAGCACAGGAAGTGCTGGAAAATGTTCATTTCCCCTTGGACTCTAGTACCCTGCACACAGTGTCAGGCATGTAAACGTGCTTCCCTCACAAAAGTACAGTTCAAGCTATGGGACTGTTACTATCATGTGTGTTCCTAAACATTTGTTTTTACAAATCGAGGGGATTTTTCATGTCCTGAGAGAACCAGGGAGTGCCTGAGCCATTACTGTTAGGACTGTGATGCTGGCTGGTCCAAGGCACCTGTTAGCGCAAACCAGCTGAAGGTCAGACTTTGAGTCTGTTGAAGAAGATGGTTCCTTTTTTTTAATTTTTAATTTTTGAAAGAATTTATTTATTTGAGAAGGAGAGAGAGCACAAGGAGGTAGGAGGGGTAGAAGGAGAGGGAGAAGCAAGCTCTCCAATGAGCAGGGAGCCCAGTGTGGGACTCAGTCCCAGGACCCTGAGATCATGACCTGAGCCAAGGGTAGACGCTTAACTGACTGAGCCACTCAGGTGCCCAGGACATTCTTTTATTTAAACCTAGCTACCTTTTTTCCTGCAGAATTTCAGATTTTGGTGTTTTATCTTTAGTTTAATAATCTTTGAGCAGTCAAGCTGGAGGCTGATTGTCACATCTACTTCTGACCATTCTTTCCCTTGTGCCTGTGAGAATAGAGTTCATGGTGTTTTTGTGTTGTCTGACTTTTCTTGTCAGTTTGCAGATAGTGCTATTATTATAATGAATTTTCAGAAGAACAGATAGAAACAGATTATAGTAAAGACTGTTCTAAACATAGCCCCCCCCCCATTTAAAAGTTACACAGGAAGAAAAGGTAAAATGAGAAGAATCAGTAACTTACTTCCCAGGATAACATGCACAGAATTAATGATAAAAGTCATTTATGATTTTTTCCTCAAACAGCAAAAACAGAAAACAACCTCACTCTCCTTGGGAAAAGCCGTAGGGCCCCATCCCACACCTTGGAGCAGTACAGATAGAGATCAGTGTCTTAAGTGGTGCAGAGAGAGAGAGAGAGATGGCAGAGGAAGGAGCCTATGGCTGAAGGGGATTGGCTGCTTCCTGCACAAGACCAGTCTTTCTCCAGAAATGCGCTCTTACCCTGAGCCCCTGACTCACTCAGTGTTTTCGGGTATTGGCAAGGCTGAGGCACCTGTCCTCAGTGAGGGTGTCTTGGTGTCTTGGTTGCAGGAATCTCCAGGGGACCACACATAGTGTTGCCGTGTGTAGTTTCCAGTGGGGTACTGGGCAGTAAAGTTTTCAGTCTCCTCTCCAAGTAGAAGCCTAGAAAAATAGGAACACTTACAAATACTTCCAAAAACATGTATAAATGTCCTTGTGTTTTGGAAATAAAACCCAGTTACCGAACCCTCCAGATAGGAGATTGGCAGTTAGTACTCATTTCAGGGCTGGGGCTCCTGGGTGGGCTCAGACTCAGCAGGGAGCCTGCTTCTCTGTCTCCTACTCCCCTGCTAGTGTTCCCTCTCTCGTTGTGTCCTCTTTGTCAAATAAATAAAATCTTCAAAGAAAAAAAAAAAAAGGAAGTGCAGAGCCTTTTTCCATCTTTTCTTTCTCACTTACATATACCCACCCCTCAAGTGATGCTTTGTCCTAATGTCCAGGAGGAGTTCATCAGTCACCTCTTTAGGACAAATTAAGAATTTATCTGAAAGGTAAAATCTGGCTGTTCCTCTTGCAGCCACAAACAGCAAAGTGCTTAATCTTAGAACAATGATTTAGCCTTTGTTCTAGGCTATTGAGAGTTCAGAAATATTTTTTTTTAAAGATTTTTTCTTTATCTGATAGAGATCACAAGTAGGCAGAGAGGCAGGCAGAGAGAGAGGAGGAAGCAGGCTCCCTGCAGAGCAGAGAGCCTGATGTGGGGCTCGATCCCAGTACCCTGGGATCATGACATGAGCCGAAGGCAGAGGCTTAACCCACTGAGCCACCCAGGTGCCCCCAGAAATACATATTTTTTTAAATTTATTTATTTGACAGAGAGAAACACAGAGAGAGAGAGGGAACAGGAGCAGGGGGAGTGGGAAAGGGAGAAGCAAGCCTCCTACCAAGCATGGAGCCTGATGCAGGGCTCGATCCCAGGACCCCGGGATCATGACCCGAGCCAAAGGCAGATAGATGCTTAACAATTGAGCCACCCAGGCGCCCTGAGAGTTTAGAAATATTGAAGTCTAATTGAAAACATGACCCTATACATCAACAGCTGAAGAAGATTACTGTAAAAGGATATTGGAAGGCCAGTCAGCTGGATCGATACAGGACAGGAGACCCGGCCATACTAGTGAGTCAGTCCAGTCCCGCTGAGTCTGCGGCAAAACCACCGTTGCACCAGCTGCCGTCGTCCCGGGCATTCAGCCTGGAAGCAGCGATGCTGGTCTTACCATGCCGCATTATGTTCTTTCATCCCTGATCTTTTATGTTCCATCGTGGCCCAGTATTTGCGGGCTCTCAGACCGTTATAAGGCTTCCATGATTGGGTAAATGGAAAGAGATAGTATGAAACTTAACTGCATTTAGGGTCAGTAATAATAAAACAGAGAACTAGTTTTGGACATATGTAAGTAAATCAGCCATTGGACAGAAGTGAAACCTTTTGTTTTTGCTTCGGCTTTCCTGCATGTTTGACCACATCTGATACATTTTTGTGTGAGTTTCAGATGATTTTAAAGACCCAGAAAAGGTGTATGTGTGTGTGGTGTGTTTACCTTTACATTTGTGAGCTGTGTCCCACCTTGTAGCTGAGTGTATAGACCGCACACGGCATACACACATACACGGTTCTAACAGTTCACCTGGGTCGCCTGTACCACTGACTCAGCCTTGCCAGTGCCTTAGAAACATCCGTTTTTCCCATTGCACCCTCTTCCTTCCCTTCTGAAGAGAACCCCTGTCCTGAGTTTTGTGGTAATCCTTTTCTTCAGTTTTATCACCTGTGTCACACATGATGCAGTAGTTTAATAGTTTCCATTGATAGAGTTCATGTGAGTAGGTCCATACTGACATAGTTCCACGACTTGTCTCTTGCTCAGACTGTCGGTGAGCTACCTTTTACTTGGAGCCTTCAGTACAACTACATTTAATATCATTTCTTTTCTTTTTCTTTCTTGCTTTTTATTTCACTGTTTTCCCCTCTGGGCACCCGGCAGTTACACAGTTTGACAGTCGGTGGCTCGGCAGCTGAAGCTAACCGTGTTACCTTGGGGGCCCTCTAACTCCTTTCCCCCACCCACTTCCATTCCCACAGAACTGAGAGAAGATGGTTTCCAGCCTCAAACTTATCTAGTACAGGGAGTGAAAGCACTGCATGCTGCTTTAAAGTTATGGATGAAGAAAGAAGTAAGTCGTTTTCTTTGGAGAAATAATTGTTAATTATTTCTGTGGCAAGATTGAAAACAAGCATCCTTATGCTGCTTTGGCAGCACGTGAGTGGTAGCAGTCGAGGGAATGGAAATCATGCTTTTGGTACAGCCTCCATTTTATTGTATGGTATATACAAATGTGCTGGCTTATGTTCATATTAGAATTAGTATTTCTTTAATCTGGAAAAGAAAGTAATTCAAATATATTTAGGATATTGATTGGGAAATGAACATGTAAATATAGGATGATAAATAACTTTAAACTTGCATCTGCTCTTGTTATCCCCCTTTTACTATGGAGAAGCTGAGGTTCAAATAATTCTATGTAACTTGCCCAGAATCTTGTGGAGGACCTCAGACTAAAGCTCAGTCTCTGTGACTGCAAAGCCCATATGCCTTTCCATGCGCTAGACTTTTCATAAAGAGGAAGGAAAAGGGAGGTCAAAGTTCAAGCAGGAGCTTTCATTTTCACTAAATGTGAAGTTAGCATTTGAATCCTACTACCTCCAAGAGCTCATCCCAGGTCCCCATTTGAAATCCGTGTGTTCTTCCCTTCTGCTTATGTAGCACGTTTCTTATGCCAGTGGACTTAAAAGTAGTATCTGTAAAATAATATATTCCTGTCCCCTTCACTAGGTTTATGAGCTCTTGAAGACCAGGGAACTTTACATGCAGCTCTTTAATAAGTGATAGATACGCAAACTGATGAGAATATATTTCCATACTAATTTGTTGAACATCTGCTTGAAATAAAAATCCTGCTCTTAAGAGATACTGGAGACAGTTATTAATAGGTTACCCTCCCAGTAACTTTTTACTCCTTTCACTGTATTATCACTGCTAGTATGTAGCCGTTAGAGCAGGGCACTATGGAAGCAATCAGGAAAATAAATATCAAGTCTTTGAGTGTCAGAGAGGTCATCATGTAGATGAGGAGTCAAGGCATAAGTAGATTACAGAACTATTTAACAAGATAATAACAAAATATATGTTGCAAAACCTGTAAAATTTGTTATCTGCTGAAGGCTTTAGATAAGTTGTTTTCAAACTAGTGTTTGTCAGAGTCTTTTAAAAAATAAACTCCCTGGATCTTCCCTGGGAGACACTGACTAGTTTGGTGGTAGGGTCTGAGCCTCTGTCTTTAACAAACTTTGTAGGTGATTTTGATGCACAGTAAAATTCATCAGTAATAATACTGTTAATTCATGACATTTGAAGTGCTCTTTTAAAAGCACGATATTTGCATTTAACTCTGTTCACCTTGTGGCCTGGTGAGAGGCATGCCGCTCAGCGTAGTGCTCAAGGACGTGGGCTCTGGAGTCAGATGTTTGGATTCAAATCTCAGCTGTGCTGCCAGTAAACTAGCGAACCTCTGTGCTTTCAGCCCTGTGAAATTTACAATTTCATAATTGTAAAATGAGACTAATAGTAGTATCTCTGTCACATTGTTGTTGAAAGGCTTAGTGAGTTAATGCTCAGAAAGTGCTTCACAGTATAGAACAGTATAGAATTTTGACTGGCACTTACTTGCTTGGCATGTAAGTTAGCACTTAACGTTGTTTCTAGTTTGTTTTAACAGATTCTGCTAAAACCAAGGAGAAGATATAAAGCAAAAGTAAAAACTAGCGTATTGAATGCATCTAAAAAATTAAAATATTCTTAGATACAAAGGTTAATATTTAGAAATAGACATAAGAAATAATGACAGTAGTTTGCATTTGGATAGGTATGGTAACTCACCGATTCCTCTGTCCTATGGATGGGATCTTCTTCCTAGTAAAAGAAAAAAAGTTTACAAAAATTTATTAAAAATTAGACCTCCCATAGGAAATAGGATCATTTTTTAGTGCCTGTGTTCCCACTTGTAAATCCTTATGTATTATGAATTAAATGTTGGTCTTAATTAGTTACCTTACTAATTATAATAGTAGTTAAGAGTCCCAATAGGCTTTGAGGGATAGAGTACAGTGTTACATCTCAGTATAATGCAAAATTCACTGGGAGACAGTCCATCTCTAATGCAAGCTGAGAGGATTTTGTAAGTTAATAAGAATCTCTTTAAAGAGTATTGTCCCAACTACATGAACTCTGATACCTGGCTTACTAGTATTTTTTTTTTTTGTCTATAAAATCTAGAGAATTCAAAATTTGTTTAGTAAATAATTTTTATCTATTATAGTGTAAATAACTTTGGTTGTCTTATCTTTGTTAATCCAAATACAGCTTGTATCCGAACATGCTTTTGAGATCCCAGACAATGTCAGACCTGGACATCTTATTAAAGAACTTTCAAAAGTAATTCGAGCAATAGAGGTAAGAGTAGAAACGGTCATCTAAATGCTTGGTTACTGTCTGCTTTGAGAAGCAAATGGATCTACCATTACCTTACAAACATTCAAAAGCCCTTATACTCTTAGATGAAATAGAATGAGCTGCATTTTTGGAAGGAATTTGAGATTTTCAGGCTTCCAAAGTCCTACAGAGAAATTTAGAGGACTGTATCCTAATGAGGTAATAAGAAAGCAGTTACCAGTCACTTCAGTTTCTTCAGCATCCTCCAAGAATAAGAAATAGAGCGTACACAAAATTTCAGATCCCATTCATTTCTGTTGGGCAGAGATGAATATGTGTTAAGTAAATAGAGGAAGAAAGAAATGTAAGGTGGGGTGAGTAGAGCCGGCTGGAACTGGTTTGGAAAGCGGGATTCTGTTAGTGGTGTGCGGCAAGGAGACTGAAGTATTAGAACAACTTGATTATGTACATGCCCCTTGATAAAAGCCCATAAAATCTGAGGTTAGGTATTTTAATTTATTAATTAGGAACTATTCTGGGTATTAAAGGAGATTTCAATTAAAGGAATTCTTCAGGAAGGTGGTTCTGTTAGTATCTAGCTTGAACTGAAAGGAAATTAAGTGCAGGAATGGAGGCTAACTGGTAATTTAACAGCTTATATTAGGGCTGTATTTGGGGAATGGAGAGAGGTATACATCTAAGAAATAATCAACTGCTGCATTTAGTATCCTTGGATAAAATATTTCATCTAATTTTCAGTGTGTTCAGACATGGCAGAAAAATATTTTCTATTCTTTTTTTTTAAAGATTTTATTTATTTATTGTTAGAGGGAGAGAGAGAGCACGAGCATAGGCAGACAGAGTGGTAGGCAGAGGCAGAGGGAGAAGCAGGCTCCCCGCCGAGCAAGGAGCCCAGGATACTGGGATCATGACCTGAGCCGAAGGCAGCTGCTTAACCAACTGAGCCACCCAGGCGTCCCAATATTTTCTATTTTTAAAGAGTGGTAGTAATTGCATATAAATAGATTTTTAAATCAAAAGTCACATATGTAATCTTAAGTATATATATAGATGTATAAATAAATATAAATCTCATGATAACAAAAACTAAGAATAAATAAGAAAGATGTGGGTCTGTATGAAAAAAACTATATAAATCTTTACTAAGGGAAGTAAAATAATAGTTGGATAAATGTCATTTTAAAAATACCTCAATTCTAAATTAACTTTACAAATTTAAATTGCTGAGTTATACCTGCAAGAATAATTGGGCATTATACTGAGCTCGAAGTGGGGCTCGATCCCAGGACCCTGAGACCATGACCTGAGCCGAAGGCAGAGGCTTAACCCACTGAGCCACCCAGGTGCCCCTCCAACAAAGTGTTTATTTATTTTTTTTTAATGGGAGCGTTGAGAAGGCAGCAAAATGGCTGTAGAAAAATATGCAAAGAAACTAAAGAAGAAAGAGAAATGCCAATCCGATAAAAATATGAAAAATGTATGTCTGGCCTATGTGTCAAGCCTGCTTGCCTCTCTTAGTTTGGTTTTCCTTTTACCATTGTGCCACTTTATTTTCTTTTTCTCCCACCTTTTCTCCTCGTGCAGATAAATTTCTTTGCTTCACTTCTCCCAAGACCCCTTCATCACGCTATGTGAAAAAGTATTCAGCCACATTTTGCCAAATAATTTATGATTTTGTATGATCATTTATCTAATGGGCAGAAATAAAATCTTATATTCTTGTCCTGCTGTTTAGGAAGTATAAAGTAGTTTGTGCTTTCTACATGGCATATCCCGAAATTGAGCATTTTCCCTTTAATAAAATAAGAGCATTCTAATTAAACTTGGTAGATTAACCATACCTACTTACTTCTCTCACCTCTTGGTACTAAAATGATAGTAAAAGAATAAAAAAGATATTCCTTAGGACACCTGGGTGGCTCAGTTGGTAAAGCGTCTGCCTTGGGCTCAGATCACGGTCCCGGGGTCCTGGGATGGAGCCCCACATTAGGCTCCCTGCTCAGCAGGGAGTCTGCTTCTCTCTTTCTCTCTGCCTGCCACTCCCCCTGCTTGCGCTTGCTCTCTCTCTCTCTCTCTGTATCAAGTATGTTTTTGTTTTAAAGATTTTATTTCTTTATTTGAGAGAGAGAGAGAGAATGAGAGAGAGGGAGCATGAGAGGGGAGAGGTCAGAGGGATAAGCACACTTCTGCTGAGCAGGGAGCCCGATGCGGGACTTGACCCCCGAGATTCCAGGATCATGACCTGAGCTGAAGGGAGTTGCTTAACCAGCTGAGCCACTCAGGCGCCCCTCTCTCTGTATCAAATAAATAAAATCTTTTAAAAAAAAAGAATAAAAATGATATTCCTGAAGACAGAAAGTAATAGAGATGAACTCCGCACAGTTTTGGAAACTGGAAAGCAAATATACAAGTGATCACTGATTTAGCACGCTAGAGAGAGCCAGAATCTATGTGGGTAGAGGGAGAAGCCCAGAGACAGGTCTCACTTGTACAGGAGAACCTACAAAAAGCCAGGAATTAGGGATGCTAGGACCCTCCGAATATAAGAGTGGAGGTGGGATTGAGAAGAGGTTTGATTATAGGTCTGTTTAAGGAACGAGTTGATCTCCAGATCCCTATCTTAACACGTGCTGAAAACTCTAGAGGTTTAGTTGTTTGAGAGGTTGAACTTGACACTGGACTTCAGGACACTGAACCCTGCTGAGGGACATGGGTACCATGCTGAAAACAAGAGGATTAAGTGGCAGTCTGCATAGTGAGTGATTCTTTTTCCACTTGACTCTCTGAACACTGGCACCCTGGCCTCTGCCTGTAAGGCCAAGAAGATCCAGTGATCGTGACCATTTGAAACCTTCTGATGGAGCAACCCAGGCAGCTTCCTACAGTGAAACCCACCAGTTGACAAAGCCCTACTCACACAGAGCTCCCAGTTAGCTTTTCTCTTTTTACATGCAGTGAAATGCACAGATCATAAAAGTACAGTTTGAGTTTTGATGAAAACTCAGTAGACGCTTATGTAACGAATACTGCCACTGAGACCTATAAATCATTTTTGTCACCCCAGAACGTCTTTTCTCCCCCTTCTAGGCAGTCTGACTACCGCAAGCTGCCGCCGTTCAAACCTCTGTGGTTCTCATTGCAGATTAGTTCACCTGTTTTTGAATTTCAAATAAAGGCAGTCATGCAGCATATCCTAGTTTTGTGTCTGGCTTCTTTCAACATCATGCTTTTGAGATTCGTCTGTGTTGTTGCATCTGCCAGTAGTTCTTTTTTTTTGCTGCTGGTGGTATTCCATTGAATGACTATACCATAATTTGTTTTCCCTTCTCCTGTTGATGGATATTTGGTCATATACAGATGTGGCCGCTATGAACAAAACTGTTACAAATAGGGCGCCTGGGTGGCTCTGTTGTTAAACATCTACCTTCGGCTCAGGTCATGGTCCCAGGGTCCTGGGATTGAGCCCCGTGTCAGGCTCCTTGCTTGGCAGGAAGCCTGCTTCTGCCTCTCCCACTCTCCTTGCTTGTGTTCCTGCTCTCGCTGTTTCTCTCTCTGTCAAATAAATAAATAAAATCATTTAAAAAAAAAACCTGTTATAAACAACCTTGTATTTTTCTTGTAGCAAATACATGTTTTCATTTTGCGGGGATTAAGTACCTGGGAATAGAGTTATCAAGTTGTAAGTGAATTTCCACTTTATAAGAATCTGCCATACAGTTTGCCAAAATGGTTGCACCGCTGTCACCATTAAGGTGTAGGAGTTGTCGTTGTTCTGTATTCTTGCTAGTGTTTAGTGTTTTCTGTCTCTTTAATCTTTGCTTTTCTAGAGTATGAAATGCTATTTCATACGCTGTTAATGTGCATTTTCCTGAAGACGAAAGATGTTGAGCCCCTTTTCTTGTGCCCTGGCTATTTGTATTTTTTCCTATGAGGTACCTGTTTGAAGTTTTTTGCCCATTTAAGAAATTATGTTGTTTTTATTGATTTGTAGGAGTTCATTACGTATCTTTGACACAAGTTCTTTGTCATCCGGCATGTATGCATTCATATATGATGAACATTGTAAATATTTACCCATAGCCTGTGGCTTATCTTTTCATTATCTTAGTGGTATTTTTTCTGAGCAGAAAATTTTAATTTTGAGGAAGTCCAATTTAGAAATTTGTTTTCTTACTTATAGTTAGTATTTTTTAGTGTCCTCTCTAAGAAATCTTTGCCCACCCCAAGGGTTGAAGATACTTTTTTTTTCCTTTCTGGAAGCCTTTACATTTGGGTAAATAGCTAATCTTGAATTTTTGTGTGTAGCATAAGGTAAATTTAAGGCATTATTTTCCTCCCATATGTTTATCTGGTTCTCTTACCCCACCATTTCTTGAAACAGTTAGCTTTTTAATGCTTTATATTTTAAAATGCATAGAGAGCCAAGAAGAGTTTGGAAAAATAAGGGGGGGGGGAGGATTTGAAGGAAATAAATAAGTTCTTTAGCCCAAAACCCAAATATAATTCATATCCTTGAGAGAAAAGAGTATATAAATATTGCCTCCATGAAAAAAGAACAGGTGGCTGTAACAAAGGAACATTCATAGAAGAAAGAAAAGGGGTTCTTGGAAATTAGAAATATAATAGAAACAAAATATAGGGAAGCCTGGGTGGCTCAGTCGGTTAATCGACTGCCTTTGGCTCAAGTCGTGATCCCGGGGTCCAGGGATCGAGCCCCGCATCGGGATCCCTGCTCCGCGGGGAGCCTGCTTCTCCCTCTGCCTCTGCCCCTCTCCTCCCAGCTTGTGTGCTCTCTCTCTGACAGATAAATAAATAAAATCTTAAAAAACAAAAAACCCAAAAAAACTCCTTTCTTTTTCATTTTTTAGTAAAATCATTGGAAGATAAAGTTGGGAAAATCTCTCATAAAGTTAAAAAAAAAAAAGACTAAAATAGGACAGAAAAATTTGAAGGTCATTTTACATAATCACCGTCAAATATTAGGAAGAACAGAGAGAACATGGTTTTTTGTTTTGTTTTTTTTTTTAATTTGACAGACTGAGATCACAAGTAGTCAGGCAGGCAGAGAGAAAGGGGGGCTGGCTCTCTGCCGGGCAGAGAGCCCTATGTGGGGCTCAATCCCAGGACCCTGGGATTATGACCGGAGCCGAAGGCAGGGGCTTTAACCCACTGAGCCACCCAGGTACCCCAGAAAGAGAGAACATAGAAAACAAGGAGAAGATAATCAGGAATAATCAAGGAAAATGTTTTAGAATTCAGTTCCCTACAGAATGCCCAGTACAGTGAGTGAGAATAGACCTATGCCACGCACATAGTGGTTACATTTTAGAATACATGTAACAGAGTATACCCTGGGGTCAAGCCTCATGTAGGGGTTCCTATTCAGTAGGGAGCCTACTTCTCCCTGTGGGCTCGCTCTCTCTTGCTCTCTATCTCTCTCCCAAATAAATGAAATCTTGAAGATATCAAAGAGGCAAGATCGCAAAAAAATTACCTCCCATGGACCCCTTTTCAGGAAGCTCTTAGAAGGCGTGCTGTTCTCAAAGAGAGGACATAGGCCAAAAGAGGAGCTCTGGAATTCTTACAACAAATGTGAAATACGCAGATAGGTAGAGAGCAGTGAAGAAAACAGGCTCTGCCCTCATGGAGCTGAGTAGGAAGAGGCTAGCCGTAAATACTTCAGTGTATCAGGAATTGACACATGCTGCAAAGAAAAATTTAGAAGGGGGATGAGATAGGGTGTGAGAGCCAGAGATGGTGGTGGGGGTTGCAGTTTTAAGTGGTGGAGTGTAGGCGGGACAGGAGAGGTTTTCGATGACCTGTGCAGGCCGGGAGTACAGCCAGTCCGGGTCGGATCAGGAGGATGACTCCATATTTGTTCTTTATCTGAAATTCAAATTTAGCTGTGCATCTGGTACTTTAGCTGGCATTCCTGTCCAGGAGGGATGTCTCAAAAGATACTTTTTTTTTTTTTCCTTCCTGGAAGCCTTTACATTTGGGTAAATAGTTAAACCTTGAATTTTGGTGTGTAGCTTAAGTTGGATGAACCTTTAAGATACTACATTAAGTGAAATAAGCCAGCCACAAAGGTATAACTATTGTGTGATTCCACTTATATGAAGTTCCTAGAAGAGTCAAATTCATAGAGAAAGTAGAAGGTTACCGGGGGCTGGTGGTGAGGAGGAATGGGAATTATTGTGTAATGGGCACAGAGTTTAGGTTTGGGAGGATTAGAAAGTTCTGGAAATGGATCGTGGTGTGTGGTTGCATAGCAGTGTGAAATGTCCTCAATGCCACTGACCTGTACACCTCACAATGTTAAATGGTAAGTTATGTATATAATACCTGATATGTGCCATGAAATTAGGTATGTGTCCATATAATAAAAGAAAACTTGCAAGTAGTTGGCTCTGGAGAATGGGAATCAGGAATGGGGAAGAGTATACCACTGGTTTTCATGATATATTTATAGAGTTAATTTTTAAAACTACACAGATTGGTGACTTTGGTTTTAAAAGCAATTACTGATTTATGCAAATATATATGTGAAAGAGTGTCCATCATAGGAAAGAACTGGAAGCAGCCTATAATAACTACCAGTAAGTATCAGGTCAATAAATTTGGCTCTATCTATACGGTAGAATACTTACTCAGCTTTTAAAAATGCTATTTAAAATCAAAGAAATATGTTCACAGTGTATTATGTGGGGGAGCGAAGGGGATAAAGGTCTCAGCCAAGCTTATGTTGAATCTTACGAGTGTTACGATTTGGTCTTCGTTATTTATATGAATGGTTTTTGTTTTTTAAAGTATTTTTATGGCTGATTATTGAGTCAGGTATATATCTGGCCTTGTCATAAAAACACTCTGAATTTAATTCTTAAAGGAGGAAAATGGCAAACCAGTTAAATCTCAGGGAATTTCTACTGTGTGTCCAGTTTCACGATCCTCAAACGAAGCAACTTCCCCATATCATTCCCGACGAAAGATGAGGAAACTTCGAGATCATAATGTCCGAACTCCTTCTAACCTAGACATCCTAGAGCTCCATACAAGGGAGGTCCTCAGAAGGTTAGAGATGTGTCCATGGGAAGAGGCAAGTATTATGTCACATGGTTGTAGAAAGAGACTTGGTTGTTCCTGAAAGTTTTTAAAGGGATAGTAAAAAAAAATAGTCTGGCATTGTTTGTTTTCTAATCTTTGCTTTGCATTGTGGGGTCCAGCAGTACAGATGTCCAGGAACAGGGAACAGGCTTCAGCTTTCCGAGCATCCATGTAGTAGGCTGAGTAGATGTCATTTTCTTTGCGGACATGTTTTATTGAGAGTTTACCAGATACCCTACGCTCTTCTAGGCTCTGGGGAAATTACCAGAGTGAGCAAAACTTAAGTCTCTACCATTGTGTAGCTTCCATTCCAGCTCCTCTTGGAAGAATGGGAGACGAGACATATACTAAAATAACATAATTTCAGATAATACGTACTTCAGAGGAAGCCAAGACAGTAGAGGGAGGGCGAGTAAAGGGGCTGGGCTGTGGCTGGCTCCCTTAGCTGGGGCCGCCAGGGAGCCTCTTGGGTGGCAGCATTTGAGCTAACAAATACTGGAAGAAGTCAGGTGGATACAGAACTTCAAGGAAACTGAGGGACGAGCAAGTGCGGAAAAACTACCTTCCCCAGCATGCTGTACCCGCATGGGCAGCTACTGGGCTGGGAGACTGTTAGAAGAAACCCATTCAAATTTGGGAAATGCTGGCTTAGTGGACGAAGGGGCAAGGGGCAGGGCCTTTGTAAAACATGGTAATGAGTTTGTGATGAGACACAACAGCCTCATTTCACATCCTGAGGAAAGAACAGGCCTAACTTAAAACGAAGAAGATAGAAGTGTTTCCGAATTAAAATATTTGAAGAAATTCTATAGAAATTCTAACTTAAAAGACTTTACATTTAAATAATTGTATTGATATTGTTTTAAGCTTTTGTTGTTCTGAACCTCTTTAACCCTTAGTATCTGGGAGAAGGTTCTCTTTGTTATTAAAGAAAAAAATTTCCACAAAAAAGAAACCCTCCTTTTTCAAAACCAGCTATGGCTGTGCTTTTATGCCACATGGTGGCCTTTGTTCCTGGTGACAGCAGGTGGTGATCTGTGAGCTGCTGTGGCCTCCTGGGAAGGACGAGGGGATTAGGTCAAGGAGAGGAGGACCAGGAAGGCGCGAGCAGCTAGTGCTTCAGCAGGCAGGAGCAAGAAGAGAACTGAAGCACATCCGGGCGCTGCTGCTCCTGCTTTTCAGCTCTCCGCTAGAGTGAAATGTCTTTGAATTTACTTGTCGTGAATTTTACATTCTGCTTTATAGAATGTGTTTTACTGGTGGTGCCCAGGCAGAAAGAGGAGCCACATTCATGCTGAGGTTTTAGGAACCACTTAGTGTTGGTGCTGCAGACACTGCACGGTTTGGGGTGTGGGGTTGTGGTGGGAGGTGGCACCGTCCTGGGTTCCTTCCTCTAGTGGGGCAGGTGTATCTGAGGGCACATGGTAAGTTCAGTTCTGTTTTTATACTTTAAGGATGTCTTGAGCTCTAAACTGAATGGAAAATTTAACAAACATCTCCAGCCATCTTCCACGGTCCCTGAATGGAGGGCAAAAGATAATGATCTACGGTTACTGCTGACCAACGGAAGGATAATTAAGTACGTAAAGTCGATCACAGTGTCACACAGATGAGCTTTCGTGGATTCCCCCTGCTCATTTGACCCCTAGTCCCCACCAGTTCAGCTGTTCAGCTGCAGGGTCGCACTGTTTTGTGACGTGATTGTTTTCCCCTCTCTGTGCAGGGATGAGAGACAACCCTTTGCCGATCCAAGTCTTTATACAGTGGACAGCGAAAATGAGGAGGACAAGAGAAGGACGAAAAAGACAAAAATGAAGATGGAGGAGAGTTCAGGGATAGAAGGGGCGGAGAATGAAGAGTCCGAGAAACCACTTAACAGTACGTTGGTTTGAATGGTTGTTTGAAAGGTCGGCTTACTACCCGTGAGAATACGTAAAGTCATGCGCTAATTTTAAAGTTCTGAAGTTTGTAGTAGGACTGAAAATTGTTGTGTCCCTAATACTCTCCTGAGAAATCAGAAGTATTTCTGAGTAGTTTGTCCATCGGGGAGATGTGAATGTGAATGCCACGTGACGTGTCATGCCTAGGGAAGGTGTTTTTAGTGACGAGGATTTGCGCTGGTCAGTGACACCCTTGTCAGGTGACAGTTGTTTCAAGAGTCACATGAAAGCTTATGCATTTTATGGGCCTCTACTCGAAATAATAAAATAGTCAGAAGTTTAATAGTTGCATACATAATTTTAGTGAACATGTATATGGTTTTCAGCATTAGGAGATACACAGAATTAGCTCCCTGAAGCTATTAGTAATCAGGTACTGTTCTGTTTGACTGCCTGTTGACAGGAAGACCTCTGCTTGGTTACTAATTGGTTATCGTCAGTGTGACAAACAGTAATACCTCCTCCTTGAGATTGTTCTTCGAGTGAAGTCTTAATTTCTTAGCATTTTTCAGGGCCTCCTTATATACCCTTCTGTGTTAAAAAGTGGTTAAATACTTTGATAACTTGACAAGAAAAATGAACGTTTCGTCTGTGTTGAATACCACGATTCGAGCTAAATCAGGTATTGCTGTAGTTGGTGACCCTGCATGTGTCACGTGCCGGGGGGAAAGGCTGCTCATCACTGGACTTACCAAACAGTTATTACTTGGCAGTGCCACGTGGGAGAGAAGGGCAGTGGTCAAGCCTGGTTTGTAAGCTTGTTGAATTCACTGTCTGCTTGAGTGCTTTTGAGGTTTAGGAGAGTTATCTTTTTGTTTTCTGTTAAGAGGAAAAAATGCAAGAGGGAAAGTGAAAAGCATCTTGTAGCCAATTTTAGTGTTGGAGGTTTTTTTCTGGAAAGAAATAGAAAATTTCCACGCAAATGAGGAATGTATCATCTTGTTCAGTAAATGCCACAAACATTTTAAGAGTACAGTTCAATCTGTATCTTGGTCAATTCGGGAGAAAAGTCTTCAGGGGAAGAAAGGAATGAAGAAGAGGAAAGCAGTGGAAATGGACAGAGCCGGGGCAGTCGAGACCCGCACAGAAGCCGGTCTGACTTTAGGTCCCACCCTGTTCATGAGCTTCCACTGACTTTCTCTTTTTCTCTCTTCCTTTGTCTTTGCAGGGTTTTTTACAAGTGTGAAATCGGAACTCAGGAATCGATCATCAGAATATTCTGATATTTCTGATTCAGAAGACTCTGGACCTGATTGCACTGCACTGGTATGCCCAAACTCCCGAGACTTGTGCATTGCTTGATGGAAAGATGACCCCGCCTTTCCTTCATCTGCGGGGAGTGGGGGGGGAATAAGTGACAGCTTTTCCCAAAGCCTGTCTCCATGACCTTTGTGGCACAAGGTCTTCCCTGTAATGGTAATTACACACACACAAAAGTGCGCAGGCGCGCGTGCACACACACACACACACACACACACACACACCAGTCATGTGACTGTTGACATCTGATAAACATAGCTTTTGTCTGGCTTTAGAAAGGGTGGATGTTTTTACATTTCTCACATTTCTCCTAGATTATATTTCATTTGACTTTAAAGACAACTGGTACTATATGTTTTTTACTAAGGAATTATATACTCCAATTACTAGAGGTTTTAACTCTGTCATAGAAATACAGAAATAGGGGCGCCTGGGTGGCTCAGTGGGTTAAAGCCTCTGCCTTTGGCTCAGGTCATGATCCCAGGGTCCTGGGATCGAGCCCCACATGGGGCTCTCTGCTCAGCAGGGAGCCTGCTTCCCTTCCTCTCTCTGCCTGCCTCTCTGCCTACTTGTGATCTCGGTCTAATAAATAAATTTTAAAAAATACATATTTAAAAAAATACAGAAATAATTACATGATAATTAAATTTCTAACTTTGGACTCATACAGTGTTTTTAGTTAGTAGAGAATTAATCAGATTTCTAATATAGATTTGCTTCCATTTAATTATTATCTCAGAAAAATAATTTTACCACTGAAGAGTCTGAAAGTTCAGGTGATGAAAAAAAACAAGAAATAACATCAAACTTCAAGGAGGACTCTACTGTGATGAGGAACTTCCTTCACAAGGGCCAGAAGCCCTCTAGAAGTGAAATTCCAATTAAAAGGTAGGCTTACCAACGGTTAGTGGCCTTACTACATTGTAATGTAAGCAGTATGAAAACATTTTTTTTCATTTTAACTTTTACCGAAGATGCCAGAAGAAGAAAAAAGCTCTTGTCCATCTGTTTACCTTTTCTTTAGGGAATGTCCTACCTCGACGAGCACAGAGGAAGAAGCTATTCAGGGCATGTTGTCGATGGCAGGGTTGCACTACTCCGCGTGTTTACAGAGGCAGATACAAAGCACAGACTGCAGTGGTGAAGGAGACTGTCTCCAGGATCCCGGCGGCTGTCACAGCAGTAACCAGGAGGCTCGACAGGTGTATCGCTGTGATAAGCCAGTGGAATGTGGTAAGAAACATAAATGATCGGTCTCTAAAAAGTAACATAGGACCCCCAACGTCATAGCTCCCCATCCTAGTTGAGGTTAGACAGTATGAATAAGAACTGTTAATTGCACATCAGTAGTTGGAAATGGCATTAAGCATATTGGCCAAAAAAATACATAAAGTTGACAGATACAAGATGCAAGTTATAAGAACTCAAAATGTAAATTAATGTCTGGAGAATCGTGTTCACTGGCATAATCCTACCACTGCTGTTGCAAGACACTTAGTACTTGTTCCTTTTCGTAAGCCGTTCTGAGTGGAAAGAGTGTGGAGACATGTTACGTGGTCCTCTTTCCTTTTGTGGGAGGGAAAACAAGTTTTGATCTGTTTCTGGTTGAGGACATTCTCTCTCCTACTTGAAAAAGAATTATTGGGAAAGAGAAGACTCAGTGATAGCACCAGTGATGGCCATGTAGTGTTTTCTTCTCTGTGCCTTTGGGGGAAATTTTGTTGCCACAAAGTCTGAGGAGGATGGGGAGGAAGATGGTATCACATGAAAGCCTGTGCAGAGATGCTTGCTGCAGAGATCGTGTTCATTCCCACCTGGTTGTGGGATTGTATACCAGCCACCTGACATCCATTTCACTTAATTCTTAAAACCTCATTTGGGGGTATGTAATAAGACTTTTTACAGGTAGAAACAAGACTTAGTGAAGTTAACTGAACTTGCCTGTACTTACATAGGTAGCTATTATCCACTGGTGTTGGAATTGGAATCGAGGACTGTCTGATCTCAAAACCTTGACTTATTGAGTAAGAGGAAACAGAGGTTTAGAGAGGTTAAATAACTTGACTAAAAATCCAGGCGTTATAGAAAAACTCAAATTCAGGTCTAGGTCTCTCTGTCCACACCATTCTTTCTCCCTGTAATTTCTTTGGTCCTCACTTGAAAAGAAGGCTTCTGTGAAAATACTGCAGGATTCAGGCAAACATATGCCTTTATTCTATATGGAAAAATATACCAGTTTTAGAGAGAGTATATTGCATTTGGCTTTTCCATCTACAACAGATGGCCATAGAACTTGACTCTGGATCTTCCAGCATCTGGCACAAAAGCTGTCATATAGACAGTCTTTGAGAGAGTTGAAAGAATTAACATGTTAGATTGTGAGCTGATGACTCTTTTGTTTCTGAGAGGGAAAGCAGTGTGGTGGAATGTGTATGAGTAAATAAAGCGTTAACATAGTCGTTTTTTTAATAAAGAGTCAACCTAAATAGACTTTTAGTTTTAAACACTACGTGAATTTTGCTTGTTATGATCAAGTTTGTGTGGAGAAAATTTAATTAAAACTCCTGTTTAGGGTACCATGTCAAGACGGAAGATCAAGATTTGAGAGGTTCTTCCTGGATTAAACAATTTGATACAACTTCCAGATTTCATCTTCAGGTAATATGCAAGGCTTGAAACATCAAAAGCAGATTTAGGATCATCATTAACTCTTTTTCTGCTTTCTATTTTTTTTACTGCAACCAGTAATTAACGATTAGATCTGGAAAGCTAAAAAATAACTTAGGAGTAAATGCACATTTGAACAGCTATCTGTTTTTAGGAATTCTGATGTAACAACTAATGCAAGGCTCACGGGTAGACTGTGATCTGGAAAAGAATAGTTTAGTTGATTTAAGGAAAGTTGAAAACTGGCAGCCAGCACTTCTAGGTTATGTCCGGCTGGAAGGAAAGGGGGAAGAAAGTACCATGAGGATCTCTCTTTAATCTCTGATGTTGTTTCTTGAACATTTTTAGACAGCAAATTTCTTTGAGAATTTGATGACAGATATTGACTCTCTTTCCAGAAAAGTGTTCATCATAAATACTGATTTTTTTTTGAAAAAATTTTTAAAAGATTTTATTTATTTATTTGACAGAGATCACAAGTGGGCAGAGAGGCAGGTAGAGAGAGAAAGAGAGAGGAAGAAGCAGGCTCCCCGCAGAGCAGAGAGCCCAACGCGGGGCTCAATCCCAGGACCCTGGGATCATGACCTGAGTCGAAGGCAGAGGCTTTAACCCACTGAGCCACCCAGGTGCCCCATAAATACTGATTTTTGCATAGCATGTTCTTATGGTTTGTGCCTCACCATTACTCAGACCATCCATTGATTCCAGATTAAGAGCCCTTACTCCAAGACACTTGATGTCCTGGGATCCCAGCGTATAAATGCTTATACCAAACAAAATGAACCTCAGATAGCTTTTTGAAAAGCCACAGCTTTGCCAGTAGCACCAAACAAGAAAAGTGATAGGACCTTTGGCTACAGACTTTGGAAAATGACAGCCAAAGAATCAAAATTCTCATGCTGCAGAGTAGAGTCCCCTAACTTCTCCAATCCCAAGCATACACTGAGTAATGGAATCATAGGTGTTTGTTTATGTAGGCTCCGTGCTGGGATGTAGGCTCCGATCCCGGGCTTGAACTCATGACCCAGAGATAGCACCACGATCAAGAGATGGACGCTTAACCACCTGAGCCTCTCAGGCGCCCCTGATGGATGGTTTTTATTTTCTTCATTTGCCTTTCTAAACTTTCTAAATACTTAGACATTTAACTATGACAAAAAGAGCCAAGTTAATTTTTTAAGGTAATGTTTTGTAAGTATAGGTTCTTTTAATAGAAGAGTTTGCTCCAGGGGCACCTGGGTGGCTCAGTGGGTTAAAGCCTCTGCCTTCGGCTCAGGTCATGATCCCAGAGTCCTGGGATCAAGCCCCGAATCGGGCTCTCTGCTCAGCAGGGAGCCTGCTTCCTCCTCTCTCTCTCTGCCTGTTTCTCTGACTACTTGTGATCTCTGTCTGTCAAATAAATAAAATCTTCAAAAAAAAAAAAAAAAGAAGAAGAGTTTGCTCCAGAATCAAAGGTCAAGGAAGGAATCCTTTAACTATTAGTAATTCACTTATTCAGTGTATAATTTTATAGTGCCTTAGCAGTCATAATGTTTATAACTTTTTTTTTAAAGATTTTATTTATTTGTTCAACAGAGGGAGAGATCACAAGTAGGCAGAGAGGCAGGCAAAGAGGGGAGGAAACAGGCTCCCTGCTGATGCGATGCGGGGCTCGATCGCTGGGGCTCGATCGCTGGGGCTCGATCGCAGGACCCTGAGATCATTACCTGAGCTGAAGGCAGAGGCTTAACCCACTGAGCCACCCAGGCGCCCCCATAATGTTTATAACTTATTAGCATTATAGGATTCAGTATTAGAAGCTATTATTGCCTGGCTGGCTTAGTTAGTAGAGCATGCATTTCTTGATCACAGCAGTGTAAGTTTGAGCCCCACATTGGGTGTAGAGATTACTTAAAAATAAAATATTTTTTTTAAAGTAAGCTATTGTTTAAATGTAGCTGTTGTTTTTATAATTGTCTTTGAAAATATAGAAGTAGAGGACAGATGATTAGCAAGATCACCTTAGAGAAAGTCAGATTTCTTTTGCCTATAATTGTTTTTAAAGTTTATTTGACCATTGCAGAATCAGGAATTAATTACACACACACACACACACACACACACACACACAGCTAGTTTCATGAAACATCACATCTTCAATATGCTCGTTTGTATTTCCCCATCCTTTCCAGTCATGACCCTTTCCATTGGTTTCAAGACCTACCCATCAGTAGCATTGTTGGTTTTTTTCCTGATGGTTCTCTCCGTGATCTCTTAACGAGATTGAAGGAAGAATTGTTAGAGGAAAACCAGGCTTGGGGCCCAGCACCTAGATGCTTTTCTTAGCAAACAATTTAAATACAGTGGAGATGAACCATAACAGAAGTTAGATTCTAAAAAACATAGTGCATCACACCGTGAGAGATACACGGGAGTGTGACGTGCTGAGGAACTGGTAGGTTCACATGTCCCAGCCATGTGTTCTTCCATGGCATGTCAAAGCACGTGCAGAATGCCCTATTATAATAAATAATATACATTAATATAATATATAGATACACACATGTACATATGTATATATAAAGTTTATATACATGTGTGTATGTGTGTGTGTGTGTGTGTGTGTGTGTGTGTGTGTGTGTATATATATATATATATATATATATATATATATTTATTTTATTTTATTTTTTTTCCCCTTCTGGACTTAGGTTATGATGCAGAAGTTCCATACTTGAGTCCTTTCATGCTCTCAGGTTTTGGGGTAACACGACCTTCCTGATGGGGTGGTCGTCTGTGGCTGCTACATGTTAAGAAAACCAAAGCTCAGTGGTCTATTTCTTCTCTCCCTTGACTTGCTATTGCATAGAGAGGTTAAATACCTCACTTACCGTAAAGGAACTCTAAAAATCCAGCCTTATTTCCTTCCTTTTTTTAGGATCTAAGTAGAGGCCAGAAATGCATCAAAAAGGAAGGCTCGTCAGAGATCAGTCAGAAGGTACAAAGTAGGAATTCTGTGGACAGCAGCGGCGCAAGCCCTCAAAATGGGAAGTCTACGCAGAATTCCAGCTTGATTTCAGCGGCGTGCCGGATAAATACTGGCGGCGTAAGCCCAGAAAGGCCAGTTGGTGAAACTTCCTTCTCCGTGCCCCTTCACCCCACCAAGAGACCCGCGTCAAATCCACCACCTATCAGCAACCAGGCAACAAAAGGTAACGTGGACACACCTGTCGGCGGAGTGTTTTTGGCCGTGTGTGGCAGTGGCGGTGGCAGCTCGCAGAGGTATAGCGGCCTCCGCCATGGAGCCGCCCGTCACCTGCCGCCTGATGCGCTCTGGTGGGCGAGGCGGGGCGGTGTGCGCAGGTCGCGCAGGTCGCAGGCTCCCTACGTCAGCCCCGGGGCTTGGGCGTAGCTTTCTGAAGCGGGTGGTGATCCCGGGGAGGACAGTAAGGGGTTAGCCCTGCTGGGTGGGGAAGGTGGCAGGGCAGAGACCGCAGTGAGGTCAAGGAGATCGTGTGGCCCCGGGTAACAGGGTGAGAAAGGGCTCGTGGGCTGTTTCTGCAGCTGCTGTCAGTTTTGTGGCCCAAGCGCGGTTTGATGCAAGATCGGGTCGGGGTCCCTGGTCGAGAGAGAGGCGGGATCAGACCGTGGGTCGGCCTGGTAGGTCACGTGAAGGAGATTGGCTTTTCTCTCTCGAGTAATGCGATGGGAGGTCTGGAACAGTAGAATGCCGGGGGTGCGGCTTGGGCCTCCGGCACACCCCGAAGCCTGGCCGCGTAGCCCGCCCGGTGCCGGCAGGAACGGTCCTCACTGTTACTCACACTGTCGTCGCTGTCTCACAGGTAAACGTCCAAAAAAAGGAATGGCCACAGCCAAACAACGTCTTGGGAAGATCCTGAAGTTGAACAGAAATGGCCACGCCCGTTTCTTCGTGTGAGGAGCCGCCACTGCGGCCGCTCTTCCCTTTGGAGACAGACTCGTGGCGGAGGCGCGGGAGCCTGGCGCTCCCCGCCGCGCCCCTGCCCGGAGCAGTTTGCATGTACAGTAGAGAACACTGCCGGAGGAACAAAATGAACCTGATGCTGCATTTTCACTGTGCCACACCCACTCAGCAATAACCGTTTGGACCTGGTGGGGGAGAGGAAGAAGGAGGGTAGAACCTTAAAAAGAGACCTTGAACTGGAAAAGGTCTCTTGTCAGGGCTTGAATTTCATTTTGTTGTTGGTAGTGTGTTGATTTATTTTCAGTGGTAGGGTAAAAAATTATCAATAATTTATTTAACAGATTTTTTTTTAAAGTTAACAGCTTTTAAATTCTTTCTTTTTTAAAGCTATTTATTTGGAAGATTTCTGGAGAAATATCTCACTAATTTAGATTTAAGAATGTGAAAGTTTTTAAATTATTTTTGATAGTGTGTATGTTACATGTGGGGAAGAGCCACAGTAACAGTAACTAGTCTGGACTCTTAAATTTGATATTCAGGTTAAAGTCTTAAACAGGGATTTGATGCATTAATTATTTTAAATTAAGATGTATATGAAAATCATTTTATTTTATATATTTCATGTGTTTTTTATAAGCTATTAGCTTCGCTTTTGCTAACATCCAAGGTGCATACTGTTATCCAGGTTGATTACCTTATATCCCACCTTCCCTCTGCACTCCCCATCATTTTGTGACGACGCAACAAGACTCTTCTCTTTGCAGGGAAACACTTTCATAGCCAATGTGTAAGAATTACATAAAAGATCCCACATTTCTCATTTCGTTTGACATTGCAGTTTTCTTCTAATTCTGTAAAAATAGGCTTCTTGCATTTTCATTTTTGCTGATGATATCTGGGTCCCAAAGAGAACAGCTTTAATATCTTTTTCCTACTTGTGGGAAAAGGATTATAAGTTTGGTTAAATTGTCATGTTTATAGTTTTTCAAATACATTTGTAACTACAGAGGGCCTTCTTCATACTGCTGGTGTTGGAGGGCAGGACGAGCACCTGCCACAGAGGTTATATTTTATGACGCTTTTATTCTGTGTACCTAACTTGTTGGAAAATAATGAGATATGGTTTGACTTCGTATATTCAAATCTGCATAATAAGCCGTAATATAATAGGACTATACTATATTAAGTTGTATAGAAGCAAGCATGTTGGAGTAGATCTTTTGGGTGTATGTGTGTTTAGTTTCTTCTCTCTTAACCTTCTAAAGAAATATCTAAGATATGGATTTGGAGTAAAATGGGTGCTTCTTGCAGTTTCTTCCATCTGTCCTAACTTAACCAGTGTATATTGAGTATCTGGTTGAGTTTGAAGGAATCACTTCTCTCCTTTATGCATAGCTCTTACTAAATGCCAGTTTTCAGTTGCTCATAATAGCTTATATTTTCCCTTTTCCTCCCCACGGCATAAAAATAAGTGATTTCTGGGGCTGGGGTGAAGATATTCCCAATTCTGACAAAAAAAAATTTTTTTCTACAAAGAAAATAGAGGCAAGTAAGATAAATTTTATTTTTATGGAGAAGTAACATGGCCATATTATGGATTTGTCTCTTTTACTCAGCAAGGTAGCAGGACTTGCCCTTCTATATTAAGTATCACTTGAAACGCTAAGAAAAAACATCTCTACCATCATCTTTCATGGTTGCATTTAAATGTGTATTTTCAAAGAGAAATATTTCTTATTCTGTCTCCATTCCAGTATCTCATGGAATAAATACAAAATAGCTTATGGATTAACGTTTCTGGTCCAGATGATTGGACCAGATTCTGGGTCTTATCTAGGTGTCAGGAAAAAGAGTTTTTATGGAAACACTAAATGTCTGTAAAGGGCCTGCGTCACTCTGTCTACACTATGCCAGAACTGGTTAAGAGATGGGTATAATCAGGCATTTGTTGGGTCACTGGATCTCAAGATGTCAAAAGTTGGGGTTTGACTGATTTTCCTATCTCCCAGTATGTAATGTTTTGGTTTTCTGTAGACACTGTTCTAGTGTTAGAGTTCACATGATTTTGTTTTGGTTTAAGAAATCAGAATTATAATTCCTTCTTAGGTTCTTTTGTTTACTTTACATTTTTATAGCTCTAAATATTTTTAATTACCTGACTTCTTTTCTTTAGCTATAAAAAATTAAAATCAATTTATTTTTATGAGTTAAAATGGTAACCAGTCTCTGCCCTGTGTACATCTAATTTTAAGTAGCCAGAATGTGTAAGTATTAAGGTACTGTGGATTCATTTGGGGCAGGTTTAGCCCATGAACTGGCTACGTGAAAAAAGCTTTCAGTAAGATAATCTAACCACTGAAACAATTCATGTATCTTTTTCCAAATTGGTGAAAATTCAGCCTACTGGCCCGTGAGTTGCCTAGTCAAGCTTGTTCTATACTTACTGGCTGTGATGCCTCCCTTTATCTCGTGGAAGTGGCTGGATTCCGTGTTTTCCTCAGTCTCATTTATAAACCCTCTACCACACAGAAGCTGCAGCTTAGACAAGGAGACATCAGTGGTGGCATTCAGCTAGTTAAGTGCAGAGAAATAGGTAAAACAGTTGTGACTTAATGGTAGTAGTAGATAATAATTTTTTCTGTATTGATTGAAGCAAGTGACTTCTATTAACCTGGGATCCCCTGTACTGGGATAGTGTCACATACTGTGCTCTCCAAGATTGATGAATGATGTCAACAAGACAGCTGGCAGTTGATAGTAGTTCAGCACCCTAGAAATACACTGAATTTCATAAGCATACAGATTTTAAAATTCCAACTGAAATCCTAGAAACCCAGAAAAAACAAGACCATCATGCCCACGATGTAAATACTTAGCTTCAATACTGGTCTGTTTTTTAATAATCCTAATTCTTGCCTTGTCAATGAGCCCTACCGTGTTGACTCGCCTGATGGCCACAGGTACTTATCCAACATCCGTGTGCCCGGCAAGACTTAGTACTGGGGGTACCGTAAAGCTGGGGTGGGAGGCTCTGTTCTGGAAGGTATGTTCTCCAAGAAATAAGCAGTATTACTTTCATTTCTAAGCAAACTTTAAGCAGAAGAGGCCCCGTGTAGTAAGAAAAAGAGCATAACTTTATTAGTTTCAACTGAAAAAGTCAGCTGTAGAAGTGGAAGTCAATTTTTTTTATTTTTAAAATTTAAGAAACGTTTTTTCAAAAGTTAGTAGGTTAGTGTTGGTAATAGAGGGGTGTGGTGTATAGCATGGAAGGGAGGACGAACCTGGGTTCTTGTTCAAGTTCTGTCATTCACGGATCAGCTGTGTGACTGTAAATACGTCATTTATGCTTTCTGAGTCTTGGTTTTCTCATTTGGCAGTATGGATAAAAATGTGGTTAAGAAAAACACAGAAAAGCATTCCTTAATTATTGACACTTCATACTTGCAGAGAATTTATCATTATTTAAATTACAACTGACAGCGCACATTTATATCCTTTTTAAGTGAAAACTGTTACTCCTAAAATCTGTTTCATATAGAGTATATGCCCAGAGCATGCTACCTAAAACATCTGAAGAATCTCTAAGAAGGTGTTGGATTAAAATCAGAATCCATGCTTGAAGTGAAAGAAAAAGAAGTGAGATAGTTGATGGATAAGAGTGAGAATGTAATTCCCACGTAATCATTAAGATGATTTAAAGGTTTTGCTTAAAGAGGAATTAGGACAGTACTGCTCCACAGACTCTGCCTACTCTTCAGGCACTAGATAGAGGTCAAGTAAGTCATGCAGTTAAAATGTAGCAACTACCCAAGGAGCTAGGGGAAAAAATAGAAGGTGGTCAGAAGATGGGAACCAACAAAGACAGCTCAGGGCTGGCTAACAGCAGCTTGCTGGGTAGAGGGAGAAACCACAGCCACTCTAGTCGTGGAAAGGAGACTTGACATCTTCAAAGGAGAAGATTCTTTCTGTCCTTTTCAAGAGATGCTCTCTGTAGTGATAGGGCAACTCCCCAAAGAGTGAGGAGTGATTGTACGGCCCACGTGACTGCTGGCAGGAGTAACTATTGCAGCATGTAAGCATTTTGCAATTTTATATTAAGAGATGAATAATGTAAATCTGAAAATTCTTCAAAAGCTCATTTTCCCCCATTAAATATTAAGCTAATTGCTCCCTCTGAAAAGAGAAGCTAAAAATCATCAGTCATTTTCAGATGTCCAAGCTTTTATCTAAAGCAGTCTTGAGAAGGTTGAACTTCAGATCGTGATTAGGAAAGGAGTGTTGCCAGTAAGGAAAGGAGACCAGTGAGAGCCAGGAGGGCAGTGACTCACCTGGGGTCACAGAGGACCCTAGACCTCAGGTCGCTTGCTTGCTTAGCTCCTGTTGTGACACTGTGCATCCTGTCCTCATCCGGGGGTGGATGATGGTCACATGCTGTCTACTAGTCAGGTGGAAAGAAAGGGGGACAAATAATATACTTACTCCATTGCTGATGAACGTAATGTAATTTTAATAATACTGTAGCCTTACTAAAAACCCTTTTATTTTGTTTTTTACTGAACATCATCCCTAAGTCAAATACTTGATACCCTTATGTAAACAAAAATTTTAAAGTAAGGGCATTAAGAAGCAAATGCCTATTTCCAAAGCAATTAGCTTATCATGACTGTGGTTTTATTCTTTTATCGTATTTTTTCCCTTTATAATGGGTAGGGAAAATAATACTCACTTGCCTGCATTACCCCTTAGACTCTCCCACTCACCCTTGGTGCCCTTTCTAGTGTCCTAAAGCTTTGTCTTAGTAAGTGCAAAGTTAAATTTTTTGTTATAACCTTTTTGAAACTGTATTCAGTGATTCTTCCAAGTTTATCTGCTCTGCACTATCTCACTACTAAACCCTGGCTACCACGTAGCCCTTGACCTCCAAGTAGTTTACCTATGCAAGACCTGTGACATTCTGAATTCACTTCTTTTTTTCAGCAAACAGTCCTAAAGGGAACTTGATCATAAAGATAAACCTTGCCTCCACCCAGTTTTATTTTGGCCATTTCCTTTTCAAAATGTCAGCTCTTTCCCCCAAGACTTTTCACCAAAACAATGATCATAAGTGCTGGAATATAGAATATTTTGCAGGAATAAAGTAACCCAGACATACTCTTACATTTCTTTGGTGGATTTTGGTTGGTAACAGTTACCAGCATTAAGTGTGATATATAGTGAGGAGTTGATTCCTTGCCTAGAATCATTTCCCTCTAAGATTCATAAGTAACCTTTTATTTTTACAAAGCATACATACAAACTTCTACATTATAGTCAGGGACCTGAGGTGTAACTTGCTAAGTGAACCCCAAGGTTATTTTATCTTGCAAAAGAAACCTAAACCAAACTAAGGGCCTTACATTTATGGTTAGACTGAATCAAAAGCTATAACCTCAGTTTTTTCAAAAACAGCTTCTGACTGCAAAAGCAAGTCATGCAGTTGTTAGGTATGAAATAGCACTGATCAGGAAACACATATGCATCTTTGCAGACTGTATTTCCTTCCGAAAAGACTTTTCTACTTTTAATATAAATTAAGCCATAACAGTTTCATGCTGTGGAAAGAGGGTGAAAAGGTTCATTTTAAGAGATTATATAATATGAATTTTCACATTTACTGTGAAATGTCTAACTTTGCCAGTGCTTCAGCAGGTTTTTGTGGGGGTGGGGGTGGGGGCGTAGAGGGTGGCAATGTGGGGTTAGTGTTGGTTTTAGGGGTTTTAAATCTGTGAAATTTGAAAAGGGGACAGTTGTTGGCTATGGTATTTACTAGTTTTGTAGTAATGTTTTGCTAGCCTGACTGACTTTCCTTAACTGATTTTTATGCCCATGGTCCAAGGTGACTGTTGCCCTTTCTTGTTTGGGGTGTCTGCGGAATAGTGTCTTGTCTGTTTGTATAGGCAGTCCGTATGTGTGCACATGTGTGTCCTTTGAATACAGAAGCACACGGTGTGACAACAGAGTGGGGTGTGGCTGGGAAATGGGATGCTGAAGCTTTAAGAACATTTTTTTTTTTATTCATAACAGTATTTCCCATCTTTTGCCTGCAGGCAGGGAAAGTGTACAGTATTTATTTTGTTTCTGTTTCAAATTTGTAAGTCTTTAAGTAGCTTACATTGGTTATTATAGGAGACGACAAGTGACTTGTTTAAAGTTGTATTTAGTACTCTTACTTTCCAATTTCTGTATTTTAAAATATTGAAATTAAAATTGTATTACTTCTGTTTTGATTATTTTAGCACTCGGTGTATTTTTTGCTCATTTTGTTTGAAAGTATAAATGTTGAAAGTTGTATAAAATGTGTCTTTGAAAGAAAAAAAAATCTGAATTCTATATCCAATTCTGACTTTTCGTTCCCTTTTTCTGCTTATTAACTCATAGGAGATTTGAGAATGTGAAAAACTGTGTCAGACTTATGCTTCTTACTATTTCTGAAGGTTTAAATGTGGAAAGTAATGTGGCCTGTTCTTCTACGGGAAGTATTGCTGGGGAAGCAGTTGCTGAAAGAGAGGAACGAACCTAGGATGCTGCCGTGCCAGGGCGGTGGGTGTTTACTGATGGACATTTAAGAGCACTCATTGCCCCCAGCCCGGGCACCCCGCAAGTGTTTATTGAGCACCCGCAGTATACCAAGTGCTGTTCTAGTGCAAGGGCTTCGGGCATGAGCAAAACCCAGCCCCAGGCCTCAGGGAGCTTATGGCAGATGTGAATATGGGGAGAGGGCTGTGCCTTGGTGACCCGCTGCCTCAGTGTGGGTGGGAGCAGAAGTGCTGGTTCAGTGAGAAGGACCGACTCTGTTTCAGATGTGCTTTTGAGGGGCCCCAATACGTGGGTCTGGGACGATACATGGTAAAGTGAGAGAGAAGCCACAGACCAAGGAAGAAGTGTATGGGCTTGGGGGCAGCACTTGAGGGCAGAAGAAGGGCCTGGGAAGGGGGCAGCAAGGGGCTGAGCGTCCCCTCTGGACGAGGACCCCGACTGGAAACAAGGTACTGGAAACCAAGGCTCCTGAGGGAGCAGAGGCCTATGCTCTTCTGAACCTAATTCTGGCAAGGCCGCAGGTGTCCTGGGCGCACACCCCTGGCGTCCCTCAGTCACCGTACCAGAGGGCCACGCAAAGCACGTTTCCACCTCCTCTTTAGCCTTAACTGGCCTGCCTTTTGGCCCAGCTGGTTGAGACCTAAATCTGAACTAAAAAATAGTAAAAATCCACAGACTGACTGGATACCTGTGGGATGCTCCGCCATAGTTATCAGGACCTGCTCTCCTCAGACTTCTAGCCTGATTTTTTGAGTTGGCACCAAGCAGTGGGACTGAGACAGACCCCATCACTGTCTGACGTGGCGTTACCCACCCCTCATTTTAGATTGACAAGAATCGGGTGCTCTACAGAGGTTTGAAGAGAAGCCCTGATTATCTTTAGTCCGTGTGAGTACTTCCTACGTACAAGGCAGATTTTCATTCCTTCCTCAGGTCAACCCAATGATGTGGGTGCTGTATTGTCCATTCATCCTATGGATGAACATGAGGCCAGAGAGCGTAAATATGTCTGTGTTCACTCTAATAAGTAAAATTGAGATTTTAATCAAAAGCCTAGCTAAAAGCTATGGGTATTTTTTTTTAATTTGTCTTTCTCTAATTATTTACTTTCAATTATTAAAAAGGAATAGAAGGTCCTTAGGAATGGTTTGGGTTCTAAACATTTCTTTGTAGGTACCCATTTTGGATTGGAACATACTGTCTTCAGAAGTTTTCTGTCATTCAACTTCGAGTCTAGTTATCCCAAGGACAGGCACACATGAAAGATTATCTCCTAGGATTTCACCTTCTAGTGGACGACAGGCTGTAAACAAGGGGCATGGCATACTGTGAAAATACACGAACCTAACAGCAGTTCCCAGAGCCGCATACCAAGGGTACGAGGACCAGCTGTGCCTGGGGTGCGGCTTGCACAGGCAGTGACATGGCACCTGTCAGGAGCACAGCTGCCTCCCTTCCTGCTGCCACCATTGCCCTTTCCGTGCAGAGGCCTCTCCTCAGCTCTGTAAGCAGGCCAGCCCTGGTAAGGAAAGGGGAAGAAGAGGCCTGCCGCTTGCCTTCCGGAGCCTGGCTTCTCTCCTACCCCACCTCCCCCAACCCCTTCCC